>NC_141878.1:525855506-526175506 GCF_056163025.1 Triticum urartu
GAAAGGGGAGTCCTACTCCTACTAGGAGGAGGACTTCCCCCTCCTTGGCGCGCCTCAAGGGCCGGCCGGCCTCCCCCCTTGCTCCTTTATATACAGGGGCAGGGGGCACCTCCGTCATAATCCTCGATAATATTATAGCGGTGCTTAGACGAAGCCCTGCGACGGTAGAACATCAAGATCGTCACCACGCCGTCGTGCTCACGGAACTCTTCCCCGACACTTTGCTGGGTCGGAGTCCGGGGATCGTCATCGAGCTTGATCGGTTGGGCC
This sequence comes from Triticum urartu, assembly GCF_056163025.1. Lineage (NCBI taxonomy): Eukaryota > Viridiplantae > Streptophyta > Magnoliopsida > Poales > Poaceae > Triticum > Triticum urartu. The sequence goes on from NC_141878.1 coordinate 525,855,777, forward strand.
GTGAAGACGTACGTGAAGGAAATATGCCCTAGAGTCAATAATAAAGTTATTATTTATTTCCTTATATCATGATAAATGTTTATTATTCATGCTAGAATTGTATTAACCAGGAAACATAATACATGTGTGAATACATAGACAAACAGAGTATCACTAGTATGCCTCTACTTGACTAGCTCGTTAATCAAAGATGGTTATGTTTCCTAACCATGAAAAAAGAGTTGTTATTTGATTAACGGGATCACATCATTAGATGAATGATCTGATTGACATGACCCATTCCGTTAGCTTAGCACCCGATCGTTTAGTATGTTGCTATTGCTTTCTTCATGACTTATACATGTTCCTATGACTATGAGATTATGCAACTCCCGTTTGCTGGAGGAACACTTTGTGTGCTACCAAATGTCACAATGTAACTAGGTGATTATAAAGGTGCTCTACAGGTGTCTCCAAAGGTACATGTTGGGTTGGCGTATTTCGAGATTAGGATTTGTCACTCCGATTGTCGGAGAGGTATCTCTGGGCCCTCTCGGTAATGCACATCACATAAGCCTTGCAAGCATTACAACTAAAGAGTTAGTTGCGAGATGATGTATTATGGAACGAGTAAAGAGACTTGCCGGTAACGAGATTGAACTAGGTATTAGATACCGACAATCGAATCTCGGGCAAGTAACATACCGATGACAAAGGGAACAAACGTATGTTGTTATGCGGTCTGACCGATAAAAGATCTTCGTAGAATATGTAGGAACGAATATGAGCATCCAGGTTCCGCTATTGGTTATTGACCGGAGACGTGTCTCGGTCATGTCTACATTGTTCTCAAACCCGTAGGGTCCGCACGCTTAAGGTTACAATGATAGTTATATTATAAGTTTATGCATTTTGATGTACCGAAGGTTGTTTGGAGTCCCAGATGTGATCACGGACATGATGAGGAGTCTCGAAATGGTCGAGACATAAAGATTGATATATTGGAAGCCTATGTTTGGATATCAGAAGTGTTCCGGGTGAAATCGGGATTTTACCGGAGTACCGGGAGGTTACTGGAACCCCCGGGAGGTATATGGGCCTTAGTGGGCCTTAGTGGAAGAGAGGAGAGGTGGCCAGAGATGGGCCGCGCGCCCCTCCCCCCCTTGGTCCGAATTGGACAAGGAGAGGGGGCCGGCCCCCCCTTCCTCCTCTCTCCTCTTCCCCCCCTCCACGAATCCTATTCCAACTAGGAAAGGGGGGGGAGTCCTACTCCCAGAAGGAGTAGGACTCCTCCTGGCGCGCCACACCTTGGCCGCCCCCCCTTTGAGCCTTTATATACGGAGGCAGGGGCACCCCCTAGAGACACAAGTTGATCCACGTGATCATATTCTTAGCCGTGTGCGGTGCCCCCTTCCACCATAGTCCTCGATAATATTGTAGCGGAGCTTAGGCGAAGCCCTACGACAGTAGTACATCAAGATCGTCACCATGCCGTCGTGCTGACGGAGCTGTTCCCCGACACTTTGCTGGATCGGAATCCGGGGATCGTCATCGAGCTGAATGTGTGCTAGAACTCGGAGGTGCCGTAGTTTCGGTGCTTGATCGGTCGGGCCGTGAAGACGTACGACTACATCAACCAAGTTAACTCTTCCGTTGTCGATCTACAAGGGTACATAGATCACACTCTCCCCCCTCATTGCTATGCATCACCATGATCTTGCGTGTGCGTAGGATTTTTTTGAAATTACTACGAAACCCAACAGTACGACTACATCAACCGCGTTGTGCTAATGCTTCCGCTTCCGGTCTACGAGGGTACGTAGACAACACTCCCCCCCTCGTTGCTATGCATCACCATGATCTTACGTGTGCGTAGGAATTTTTTTGAAATTACTACGTTCCCCAACAGTGGCATCCGAGCCTAGGTTTTATGCGTTGATGTTGTGCATGAGTAGAACACAAGTGAGTTGTGGGCGATATAAGTCATACTGCTTACCAGCATGTCATACTTTGGTTCAGCGGTATTGTTGGATGAAGTGGCCCGGACCGACTTTACACGTACGCTTACGCGAGACTGGTTCTACCGACGTGCTTTGCACACAGGTGGCTGGCGGGTGTCAGTTTCTCCAACTTTAGTTGAACCAAGTGTGGCTACGCCCAGTCCTTGTGAAGGTTAAAACAGCACCAAGTTGACAACTATCGTTGTGGTTTTGATGTGTAGGTAAGAACGGTTCTTGCTAAGCCCGTAGCAGCCACGTAAAACTTGCAACAACAAAGTAGAGGACGTCTAACTTGTTTTTGCAGGGCATGTTGTGATATGATATGGTCAAGACATGATGCTAAATTTCATTGTATGAGATGATCATGTTTTGTAACCGAGTTATCGGCAACTGGCAGGAGCCATATGGTTGTCGCTTTATTGTATGCAATGCAATTGCGCTGTAATGCTTTACTTTATCACTAAGCGGTAGCGATAGTCGTGGAAGCATAAGATTGGCGAGACGACAACGATGCTACGATGGTGATCAAGGTGTCGCGCTGGTGATGATGGTGATCATGACGGTGTTTTGAAGATGGAGATCACAAGCAGAAGATGATGATGGCCATATCATATCACTTATATTGATTGCATGTGATGTTTATCTTTTACGCATCTTATCTTGCTTTGATTGACGGTAGCATTATAAGATGATCCCTCACTAAATAATCAAAGTATAAGTGTTCTCCCTGAGTATGCACCGTTGCGAAAGTTCTTCGTGCTGAGACACCACGTGATGATCGGGTGTGATAGGCTCTACGTTCAAATATGACGGGTGCAAAACAGTTGCACACGCGGAATACTCATGTTTAACTTGACGAGCCTAGCATATAACAGATATGGCCTCGGAACACGGAGACCGAAAGGTCGAGCATGAATCATATAGTAGATATGATCAACATATTGATGTTCTCCATTGATACTACTCCATCTCACGTGATGATCGGACATGGTTTAGTTGATTTGGATCACGTGATCACTTAGAGGATTAGAGGGATATCTTTCTAAGTGGGAGTTCTTAAGTAATATGATTAATTGAACTTAAATTTATCATGAACTTAGTACCTGATAGTATCTTGCTTGTCTATGTTTGATTGTAGATAGATGGCTCGTGCCGATGTTTCGTTGAATTTTAATGCGTTCCGTGAGAAAGCAAAGTTGAAAGATGATGGTAGCAATTACACGGACTGGGTCCGTAACTTGAGGATTATCCTCATTGCTGCACAGAAGAATTACGTCCTGGAAGCACCGCTAAGTGCCAAGCCTGCTGCAGGAGCAACAGCAGATGTTATGAACGTCTGGCAGAGCAAAGCTGATGAATACTTGATAGTTCAGTGTGCCATGCTTTACGGCTTAGAACCGGGTCTTCAACGGCGTTTTGAACGTCATGGAGCATATGAGATGTTCCAGGAGTTGAAGTTAATATTTCAAGCAAATGCCCGGATTGAGAGATATGAAGTCTCCAATAAGTTCTATAGCTGTAAGATGGAGGAGAATAGTTTTGTCAGTGAACATATACTCAAAATGTCTGGGTATCATAATCACTTGACTCAACTGGGGGTTAATCTTCCTGTTGATAGTGTCATTGACAGAGTTCTTCAATCACTGCCACCAAGCTACAAAAGCTTTGTGATTAACTATAATATGCAAGGGATGAATAAGACTATTCCTGAGCTCTTCGCAATGCTAAAAGCCGCGGAGGTAGAAATCAAGAAGGAGCATCAAGTGTTGATGGTCAATAAGACCACCAGTTTCAAGAAAAAGGGCAAAGGGAAGAAGAAAGGGAACTTCAAGAAGAACAGCAAACAAGTTGCTGCTCAGGAGAAGAAACCCAAGTCTGGACCTAAGCCTGAAACTGAGTGCTTCTACTGCAAGCAGACAGGTCACTGGAAGCGGAACTACCCCAAATATTTGGCGGATAAGAAGGATGGCAAAGTGAACAAAGGTATATGTGATATACATGTTATTGATGTGTACCTTAATAATGCTCGCAGTAGCACCTGGGTATTTGGTACTGGTTCTATTGCTAACATTTGCAACTCGAAACAGGGGCTACGGATCAAGCGAAGATTGGCTAAGGACGAGGTGACGATGCGCGTGGGAAATGGTTCCAAAGTCAATGTGATCGCGGTCGGCACGCTACCTCTACATCTACCTTCGGGATTAGTATTAGACCTAAATAATTGTTATTTGGTGCCAGCGTTGAGCATGAACATTATATCTGGATCTTGTTTGATGCGAGACGGTTATTCATTTAAATCAGAGAATAATGGTTGTTCTATTTATATGAGTAATATCTTTTATGGTCATGCACCCTTGAAGAGTGGTCTATTTTTGATGAATCTCGATAGTAGTGATACACATATTCATAATGTTGAAATCAAAAGATGCAGAGTTGATAATGATAGTGCAACTTATTTGTGGCACTGCCGTTTAGGTCATATCGGTATAAAGCGCATGAAGAAACTCCATACTGTTGGACTTTTAGAACCACTTGATTATGAATCACTTGGTACTTGCGAACCGTGCCTCATGGGTAAGATGACTAAAACGCCGTTCTCCGGTACTATTGAGAGAGCAACGGATTTGTTGGAAATCATACATACATATGTATGTTGTCCAATGAATGTTGAGGCTCGTGGCGGATATCGTTATTTTCTCACCTTCACAGATGATTTAAGCAGATATGGGTATATCTACTTAATGAAACATAAGTCTGAAACATTTGAGAGGTTCAAAGAATTTCAGAGTGAAGTTGAAAATCATCGTAACAAGAAAATAAAGTTTCTACGATCTGATCGTGGAGGAGAATATTTGAGTTACGAGTTTGGTCTACATTTGAAACAATACGGAATAGTTTCGCAACTCATGCCACCCGGAACACCACAGCGTAATGGTGTGTCCGAACGTTGTAATCGTACTTTATTAGATATGGTGCGATCTATGATGTCTCTTACTGATTTACCGTTATCATTTTGGGGTTATGCTTTAGAGACGGCTGCATTCACGTTAAATAGGACACCATCGAAATCCGTTGAGATGACGCCTTATGAACTATGGTTTGGCAAGAAACCAAAGTTGTTGTTTCTGAAAGTTTGGGGCTGCGATGCTTATGTGAAAAAGCTTCAACCTGATAAGCTCGAACCCAAATCGGAGAAATGTGTCTTCATAGGATACCCAAAGGAGACTGTTGGGTACACCTTCTATCACAGATCCGAAGGCAAGACTTTTGTTGCTAAATTCAGAGTTTTTCTAGAGAAGGAGTTTCTCTCGAAATAAGTGAGTGGGAGAAAAGTAGAACTTGATGAGGTGACTGTACCTACTCCCTTATTGGAAAGCAGTACACCAATTAGTGAGGAAGCTAATGATAATGATCATGAAACTTCAGATCAAGTTACTACCAAACCTCGTAGATCAGCCAGAGTAAGATCCACAGCAGAGTGGTACGGTAATCCTGTTCTGGAAGTCATGCTACTAGATCATGATGAACCTACGAACTATGAAGAAGCGATGGTGAGCCCAGATTCCGCAAAATGGCTAGAAGCCATGAAATCTGAGATGGGATCCATGTATGAGAACAAAGTGTGGACTTTGGTTGACTTGCCCGTTGATCGACAAGCAATTGAGAATAAATGGATCTTCAAGAAGAAGACTGATGCTGACGGTAATGTTACTGTCTATAAAGCTCGACTTGTTGCAAAAGGTTTTCGACAAGTTCAAGGGATTGACTACGATGAGACCTTCTCACCCGTAGCGATGCTTAAGTCTGTCCGAATCATGTTAGCAATTGCCGCATTTTATGATTATGAAATTTGGCAAATGGATGTCAAAACTGCATTCCTGAATGGATTTCTGGAAGAAGAGTTGTATATGATGCAACCAGAAGGTTTTGTCGATCCAAAGGGAGCTAACAAAGTGTGCAAGCTCCAGCGATCCATTTATGGACTGGTGCAAGCCTCTCGGAGTTGGAATAAACGCTTTGATAGTGTAATCAAAGCATTTGGTTTTGTACAAACTTTCGGAGAAGCCTGTATTTACAAGAAAGTGAGTGGGAGCTGTGTAGCATTTCTGATATTATATGTGGATGACATATTATTGATTGGAAATGATATAGAATTTCTGAATAGCATAAAGGGATACTTGAATAAGAGTTTTTCAATGAAAGACCTTGGTGAAGCTGCTTACATATTGGGCATTAAGATCTATAGAGATAGATCAAGACGCTTTATTGGACTTTCACAAAGCACATACCTTGACAAAGTTTTGAAGAAGTTCAAAATGGATCAAGCAAAGAAAGGGTTCTTGCCTGTGTTACAAGGTGTGAAATTGAGTAAGACTCAATGTCCGACCACCGCACAAGATAGAGAGAAAATGAAAGATGTTCCCTATGCTTCAGCGATAGGCTCTATCATGTATGCAATGCTGTGTACCAGACCTGATGTGTGCCTTGCTATAAGTCTAGCAGGGAGGTACCAAAGTAATCCAGGAGTGGATCACTAGACAGCGGTCAAGAACATCCTGAAATACCTGAAAAGGACTAAGGATATGTTTCTCATATATGGAGGTGACAAAGAGCTCATCATAAATGGTTACGTTGATGCAAGCTTTGACACTGATCCAGACGATTCTAAATCCCAAACCGGATATGTGTTTTTACTAAACGGTGGAGCTGTCAGTTGGTGCAGTTCTAAACAAAGCGTCGTGGCGGGATCTACATGTGAAGCAGAGTACATAGCTGCTTCGGAAGCAGCAAATGAAGGAGTCTGGATGAAGGAATTCATATCCGATCTAGGTGCCATACCTAGTGCATCGGGTCCAATGAAAATCTTTTGTGACAATACTGGTGCAATTGCCTTGGCAAAGGAATCCAGATTTCACAAGAGAACCAAGCACATCAAGAGACGCTTCAATTCCATTCGGGATTTAGTCCAAGTGGGAGACATAGAAATTTGCAAGATACATACGGATCTGAATGTTGCAGACCCGCTGACTAAGCCTCTTCCACGAGCAAAACATGATCAGCACCAAGGCTCCATGGGTGTCAGAATCATTACTGTGTAATCTAGATTATTGACTCTAGTGCAAGTGGGAGACTGAAGGAAATATGCCCTAGAGGCAATAATAAAGTTATTATTTATTTCCTTATATCATGATAAATGTTTATTATTCATGCTAGAATTATATTAACCGGAAACATAATACACGTGTGAATACATAGACAAACATAGTGTCACTAGTATGCCTCTACTTGAGTTGCTCGTTGATCAAAGATGGTTATGTTTCCTAACCATAGACATGAGTTGTCATTTGATTAACGGGATCACAACATTAGGAGAATGATGTGATTGACTTGACCCATTCCGTTAGCATATCACTTGATCGTTTAGTTTGTTGCTATTGCTTTCTTCACGACTTATACATGTTCCTATGACTATGAGATTATGCAACTCCCGTTTACCGAAGGAACACTTTGTGTGCCACCAAACGTCACAACGTAACTGGGTGATTATAAAGGTGCTCTACAGGTGTCTCCGAAGGTACTTGTTGGGTTGGCGTATTTCGAGATTAGGACTTGTCACTCCGATTGTCGGAGAGGTATCTCTGGGCCCTCTCGGTAATGCACATCACATAAGCCTTGCAAGCACTGCAACTAATAAGTTAGTTGCGGGATGATGTATTACGGAACGAGTAAAGAGACTTGCTGGTAACGAGATTGAACTAGGTATTGAGATACCGATGATCAAATCTTGGGCAAGTAACATACCGATGACAAAGGGAACAACGTATGTTGTTATGCGGTCTGACCGATAAAAGATCTTCGTAGAATATGTGGGAGCCAATATGAGCATCCAGGTTCCGCTATTGGTTATTGACTGGAGACGTGTCTCGGTCATGTCTACATTGTTCTCAAACCCGTAGGGTCCGCACGCTTAACGTTACGATGACAGTTTCATTATGAGTTTATATATTTTGATGTACCGAAGGTTGTTCGGAGTCCCGGATATGATCACGGACATGACGAGGAGTCTCGAAATGGTTGAGACATAAAGATCGATATATTGGACGGCTATATTCGGACACCGGAAGTGTTTCGGGTGATTTTGGAGAAAACCGGAGTGCCAGAAGGGTTACCGGAACCCCCCGGGGAAGTGTTGGGCCTTAGTGGGCCTGAGGGGAGAGAGAGGGCAGCAGCCCAGGAGGTGGCCCTCCTCCTCCCATGGGGAGTCCGAATTGGACTAGGGGAGGGGGGCGCGGCCCCTCTTTCCCTCTCCCTCTCTTTCCTTCCCCCTTCCCTCTTTCTAGTTGGACTAGGAAAGGGGAGTCCTACTCCTACTAGGAGGAGGACTCCCCCCTCCTTGGCGCGCCTCAAGGGCCGGCCGGCCTCCCCCCTTGCTCCTTTATATACAGGGGCAGGGGGCACCTCTAGACACACAAGTTGATCTTCGTGATCGTTCTCTTAGCCGTGTGCGGTGCCCCCCTCCACCATAATCCTCGATAATATTGTAGCGGTGCTTGGGCGAAGCCCTGCGATGGTAGAACATCAAGATCGTCACCACGCCGTCGTGCTGACGGAACTCTTCCCCGACACTTTTCTGGATCGGAGTCCGGGGATCGTCATCGAGTTGAATGTGTGCTAGAACTCGGAGGTGCCGTAGTTTCGGTGCTTGATCGGTCGGGTTGTGAAGACGTACGACTACATCAACCGCGTTGTGCTAACGCTTCTGCTTCCGGTCTACGAGGGTACGTAGACAACACTCTCCCCTCTTGTTGCTATGCATCACCATGATCTTGCGTGTGCGTAGGAATTTTTTTGAAATTACTACATTCCCCAACACGATACAGTGCGGTGGGTGAGGCAGAATAAGAGCAATCTTTTAGAGAAGGTGTTTCTTAATTATTTACATGTGAAGCAGGAAGAAGGCCAGGATAGTCGGCGGTGATGGCCACTTCTGTGCCGTCATAGCTTGTCTGGTAGAACACTCCCCCCGCGAGCACCACAAATATATCTGGATCCTCTTCAAACCCAGGATCTAGTTCCTGGTTGTGGATCTCCGGCTGTGGGGCAGGACTATGAAGTCCTTCGGTGACCTTCCACCAGTGCTGTCATAACAAACAGACTTGAAATTTATCAAAAGTAATCCGGAAGGGGAATGAGTGGAATCGAAGGGTTGAAGCTTACCCAACTGGGAGGATTATACATAGAATATCCATCTCTGTGCTTAATGCGAAGAAACTCCTCTTCCTCCCCTTTAAAAAGCTCGGCCAATATTTTGGCCAGAGCGGCGGGGGTATCCGCACCCTTCCGGCCACAATGGGAGGCATCACCCTCTCCATTATAGTGCCACATGGGAAGCCCTCTATATTGTAGTGGCTGAACCCCATGCACTATGGAGATCACCATTACCTCGATTATTATAAGTCCGGACTGAGCGAGCGTCTTTATCTTGCTCATAAGCTGGCGAACTTCTGCGTTGTCCTCCTCTTCAAGACTCTGAGGACGCCAACTGTGGCGTTTCTTCAGCGGAACACTCGCAAATTCAGGAAGACCCTTTCGAACTGGGTCGGGAAGTGCGACATCCTCAATATAGAACCATTCGGAAGGCCATTCTTCGGATGCCTTCCTTGGTGTGTCGGACAGATATCCGGTATCAGCGATACGCCATACTTTGGCTCTGCCCACTTTAAATATTGACCCCTCGTGATTACGCGGGACAAGACAGAACAACTTCCTCCATAGCTCGAAGTGAGCATTGATACCCAGTAATAGTTCACATAAAGCGATGTAACCCACAATGTGCAGAATGGAGGCAGGGGTGAAGTTGTGCAACTGGAGGCCATAGTATTCCAGAAGCCCTCGGAGGAATGGATGAATGGGTAATCCAATGCCCCTTAGACGGTAGGGGATGAAACATACTCGCTCTCCCCCAGATGGATTGGGGAAGTCCTTTGCCTGAATCTCACCGTTGAAGGAATCTAGCCCCGGTCGAACAGGAACTAGATCTATGGGGGAGAAGAAATCCCTGCGTCTGCAGCTCCGTCAATTGACTGTGGGACACCGAACACCTCTCCCATTGGCCTTTCTCTAGGCTGGAATGGGTGGAGGAGCTGGGGGCGCTAGCCATGCTGGAATGGTTTCTCCCAAGCAGTTTCCGGGGATTTCCTCTGTGTGGTGCCGAATGGATCTAGGATCCGATCTCTTCAGTAGGCGCTCTTCCTTGCATGGGCGGGGTGTTATCTGCAAAAATACCCTGACCTTCCACCTTCACTTGACACATGGGAGGCGAAGTTATTTAACGCGCAGAAGCCGAGGGGAGCGACATGGAACCAATGGCCGAATACATCACTTGGAGATCATTAAAGGAGGAACCCACCTTGCAATGCCGAAGACAATTTGTGTGCCAAACACCTCAATATTGAAGACTGGTTCGGGGGCTACTGAGGGAGTCCTGGACTAAGGGGTCCTCGGGCGTCTGGCCGGTTATCTATTGGGCCGCACTAATGGACTGTGAAGACATGAAGACCAAAGACTGTAACTATGTCCAGATTGGACTCTCCTTGGCGTGGAAGGCAAGCTTGGCGACCGACTATGAAGATTTCTTCTCATGTATCCAACTCTATGTAAACCCTAGATCCCCCCGGTGTCTATATAAACCGGAGGGGTTAGTCCGGAAAGGATATATTCATTACCATAGTCATATAGCCTAAGCTTCTAGGGTTTAGCCATCACGATCTTGTGGTAGATCAACTCTTGTAACACTCATATTGATCAATATCAATCAAGCAGGACGTAGGGTATTACCTCCATAGAGAGGGCCCGAACCTGGGTAAACATCGTGTCCCCTGTCTCCTGTTACCATCGATCCTAGATGCACTATTCGGGAACCCCTACCCGAGATCCGCCGGTTTTGACACCGACACCCCGAGCCTGCAAAGAAGCCCCTACATCTTCAGAATGCTGAACATCAAAGCTTCTCGCAACAAATTGAAGGAATTCTTGTCCCCAATGCTGCAACCCCCGCTTATCCTCTGGCTGGAAACATGAGAGTGCCACACTGTGCTAACACTGAAGCCACTGCAAGTACAATTTCCCAAAGGCCTCGGAAGCGTTCTTGTGTACTCAATGACCGAGAGCTTCTTGTGGCATTGCATCAGAAGCAAGATAAGCATCATGACTGGCTGAAGCGTTAGATGCAGAGTCTCTTGGTGGATGTCAATCGCATCCGTAACTTGGCCACCAAGAACTCATTTGTTGCTCATGAAGCCTGTTGGCAGTCCTGGAAGAGCCTCACAATGCTTTGTCCTGAAGATGATCTTCACGAAGATGGCTTCACAAAGAACTTCAAGTTCGACTCCAGGCCTCCACCAAATGCAAGCTGGTGTCGCACTCCGTCTATTGAAGATTCTGAACATCCGTCTTCGGCTGCAACTGTTGTTGCGAGAGTCGTCGATGAAGAAGACGACGCCACTTCACCGACCATGGCTGTACTGCATCTGGATTCTACGTCAGGCCCGTCTGCACCACCAAACTCCAACGACGACTGAGGGAGTCCTAGATTAGGGGGTCTCCGGACAGCCGGACTATATCCTTTCGCCGGACTGTTGGACTATGAAGACACGAGATTGAAGACTTTGTCCCGTGTCCGGATGTGATTCTCCTTGGCATGGAAGGCAAGCTAGGCAATACGTATATGTAGATCTCCTCCCTTGTAATCGACCTTGTGTAACCCTAGCCCTCTCCGGTGTCTATATAAACCGTAGGGTTTAGTCCATAGGACAAGATACAATCATACCATAGGCTAGCTTCTAGGGTTTAGCCTCTACGATCTCGTGGTAGATCAACTCTTGTAATACTCATATCATCAAGAACAATCAAGCAGAACATAGGGTATTACCTCAATCAAGAGGGCCCGAACCTGGGTAAACATCGTGTCCCCTGCCTCCTATTACCATCCGCCTTAGACGCACAGTTCGGGACCCCCTACCCGAGATCCACCGGTTTTGACACCGACATTGGTGCTTTCATTGAGAGTTCCACTGTGTCATCATCATAAGGAAGGATGGCTCGTCTCGTTGTCAAGGACAACATCACTTCTGGGGGAGCCCTGGCTGTAGGCCAAACTCTCCGACTAGGCGGCTTCGTCATGACCGCCCGCTCGGCCGCTGCGCCGACGATGACTTCTCGGGTCATCGAAAATAGCCTCCACGTCGGCTCAAAATTCGCCGAGCAGTTGGAACCAATGGAACTCTCCTCTTTGAACGAGCTCTTGGATCGCATCGCCGCTCTGGGAGTTGCTACGGACTACGATCAGATCGGGCCTAAACCCGACCAAAGGGAGATTAACTCTCCGCCGGTCATCCATCAGGTAGCGGTGGTGGAGGAGCAATGCGGCGATTCTCCCTCTATCCTGAGGACGGACTATGTACGGATTCCCGAGCTCTCCGTGCCGGATACCCGCTCACGGGAGGACATCGCCCTAACCCTGAACCTAGAATCAGGCTACATACCGAACCTGCGGGGCAACATCTCGGAGCCCAAACTTCCGAGATCGGAAACTCCCCTACCCTAGGGTCTCAGATTGGGTCAAGGTCTAGACTTAAATCCACCCACCCACCCAGATACAAACGATCTTTCCCACATTAGGCAAGCACCCCAAGAGACAGTACATCACTATTGGGCCAGATTCCTCCTTGTAATGAACAAGGTCAAGGACTGTCGCGAGGAAGACACAATTTCGTTCTTTTGCAACAATTGCACGGACAAGGGAATCCTCAACGCCATAAGTCGCCGTGACATACCACACTTCGCTGACTTGGCGGCCATAGTACGGAAGTACTGTGCGATGGAAAGCGCCTGGAAAACCCAAAAAAAATTTTGGGATAATCTGGCTCTAGCAAAACCCCCAGTACGAACTAAAAGGGTGCACTCTCATAAGTCGCCCGACTCAATTACAAAGAAACAAAAGCCCACTATAGGGCGTGGAACCGTATTGGAGGGATGGCTTAACGGGCCCTGCAAAATTCATAGTACAGTGGATACCATATCAACACACAGCCTTAGAGCATGTTGGGTACTCCGGCATGTGGCCAAGAGCGGTGAGGATCTCCTCATCCAAAATACCTCAGAGCACCTTCCTGTGGATAAGAATACAATATTGATAGTCTTTGAGACCTTCGCCTCAAATAATAGGCGTAAGCGAGCACTCCGCAGCCTTGCCGAAGTCTGCCACGTGACAGCAATAAATCCATGGAGCGACACGGCTATCACCTTCAATGCCAGTGACGAACCTAAATCCCGAAAATCCCGAGCACCAGCCGCTTTGGTCCTCAGTCCAATTATGGACGGCTTTCGGCTCACTAAAGTGCTCATGGACAGCGGCAGCGGATTATACCTCATTTATGAGGAGACTCTTCAAAAATGGAAATAGACAGCAACCATACTGAGCAAAGCAGCACGACCTTCTGAGGAATCATCCCTAGTCGAGAGGCATGTTGCGCTGGGAAAATCACACTAGATGTGGTATTCGGCACTCCGGAGAATTACAGGTCCGAAGAAATCACATTCCAAGTAGCCCCGTTCAGTAGCGGATACCACGCCCTTCTAGGGCGGGAGGCATTCATGATTTTTCAAGCCATACCCCATTACGGGTACATGAAGCTCAAAATGCCCGGACCCAATGGAATCATCACTCTAGCTAGTGATCCGGACATAGCACTCCGTGCCGAGAACAAAACAGTCGCACTGGCCCTCGAGGCATTATCCGAAGCCCTTGTGGTGAAGGAGTTAACCGCGCTGCGCTCCATAGTGGACAGGGACGACGTGATACTAGACAAAAGATCCAAGTGCACCTCCTTTAAATCAGTGGATGAAATAGTCAAATTCCAAGTCCATCCAACCGACCCCACAAAAATAGCATCCATCGGGGCACAGTTAAACCCCGCCGTAGACGCCGCACTACGGGAGTTCCTGCGCGAGAATTGGGACATATTCACCTGGCATCCTTCAGACATGCCAGGAATCCCACGTAGGCTAGCCGAGCATAGCCTTAACATTCTAAAAGGATTCAAGCCGGTCAAGTAGACTCTTCGGCGTTTCTTCGAGCCTAAGCGACAAGCCATGGGAGAGGAGCTAGCCAAGTTACTGGAGGTCGGATTCATTAGAGAAATAAAGCATCCGGACTGGCTAGCAAATCTGGTGATGGTGCCAAAGAAGGACAATTCCTGGCGCCTATGCGTCGACTTCAAGGACCTTAATAAGGCGTGCCCAAAGAATCCCTTCCCCCTCCTTCGCATCGATCAAATTATCGACGCTACCGCAGGACATGACTCATTGTGCTTCCTCGACGCATACTCCCTTTACCACCAAATTAAGATGGCGGAGTCCGATCAAGCCGCAACGGCATTCATCACCCCATACGACCCCTTCTGTTTTAACACAATGCCCTTCGGGCTCAAAAACGCCGGTGCAACGTATCAGCGCATGATTCAAACATGTCTGGAAAAGAAGATTAGCAAAACAGTGGAGGCATACATCGATGATGTGGTCGTTAAAACCAGACACGTCGACTCCTTAATAGATGACTTGAGGCTCACGTTCGACAATCTCCGAACATACGACATTAAGCTCAATCCGGAAAAATTTGTTTTCGGTGTACCCGCCGGAAAGCTCCTGGGCTTTATCGTCTCCAGCAGAGGAATTGAAGCAAATCCGGCTAAGATCCGGGCTCTGTCGCAGTTGGCTATCCTAGCTGACCTCAAGCAAATCCAGAACTTAACTGGATGTGTGGAGGCCTTAAGCCGCTTCATCTCCCAATTAGGAGAAAAGGCACTCCCCCTTTATTGCCTTCTTCGGCGCACCGAACACTTCGAGTGGACGGATGCAGCCACGACCAGGTTGGAAGAAAGAAATGCCATCCTGGCCACCAACCCAATCTTTGCCGCGCCAAATGTCGGTGAACCAATGCTATTATATATAGCGACAATTCACCAAGTTGTAAGCGCAGTGCTCGTCGTCGAACGAGAGACGGACGGACATAAATTCCCACTTCAAAAGCCGGTATATTATGTATCCACTGTCCTCACTCCATGCAAATCATGGTACCCACATTATCAAAAGATAGCATACGCGGTATTCATGGCATCCCGGAAATTACGACACTACTTTCAAGAGTGTTTAATTACGGTGGCCTCCGAAGTACCACTCAACGACATAATAAACAACCGCGATGCCACAGGCCGGATTGCCAAATGGGCTATCGAGCTCCTCCCGTTCGACATAACATATAAACCACCGCGAGCCATTAAGTCGCAAGTACTAGCCGATTTCGTTGCCGAATGGACAGAAGCCGAACTCCCTAAAGAGTACGACGCGTACTCCAATTGGATCATGCACTTCGACGGCTCTAAAATGCTGGCTGGTCTAGGGGCTGGCGTCATCTTGACGTCCCCCAGCGAAGATACATTTCAATATGTACTCCAAATACTATACACAGTCTCCAATAACGCAGCCGAATACGAGGCCCTATTACACGGTCTCTAGATGGCAGTTTCCATGGGCATTCAATGCCTGGAGGTGCAGTGGGGATTCAAACCTCGCAACGCCAAGGATCCGAAAATGGCGGCATATCGCAACGCCGTCCTCAAAAATTCAGCTCGGTTCGAGGGGCTTGAATTCCACCATGTGGTCGGGAAAACAATCAGGCGACGGATATCCTCGCCCGTATCGGCGCTAAACAGCGCCCTGTTCCACCCAACATCTTCCTGGAAAAACTGTTTAAGCCATCCGTGGTATGGGAGGGGGACACCGGTAACAATAATCCGGACCCGGCCACAACATCAGATACCGAACACTCTGACACAACCGGAGGCTCTGCCATCGAAATAACGCCTTCAGCCCACGTGATAATAGCCGTCATCGCCCCGTGGACAGAACCATTCCTGGCTTACCTAACCAGGCAGGAACTACCCGAGGACCAAAATGAGGCACGCTGCATAGTGCGGCGATCTAAAGCCTACAAGGTCCACGAGGGAGAGTGAGGGAGTCCTGGATTAGGGGGTGTTCGGATAGCCAAATTATACCTTCCGCCGGACTCCTGGACTATGAAGATGCAAGATTGAAGACTCCGTCTCGTGTCCGGAAGGGATTTTCCTTGGCGTGGAAGGCAAGCTTGGCGATACGGATGTTCAGATCTCCTACCATTGTAACCGACTCTATGTAACCCTAACCCTATCCGGTGTCTACATAAACCGGAGGGTTCTAGTCCGTAGGACAACATACACATCAACAATCATACCATAGGCTAGCTTCTAGGGTTTAACCTCTCTGATCTCGTGGTAGATCAACTCTTGTATTACCCATATCATCAATATTAATCAAGCAGGACGTAGGGTTTTACCTCCATCGAGAGGGCCCGAACCTGGGTAAAACTTCGTGCCCCCTGCCTCCTGTTACCATCCGGCCTAGACGCACAGTTCGGGACCACCTACCCGAGATCCGCCGGTTTTGACACCGACATTGGTGCTTTCATTGAGAGTTCCTCTGTGCCGTCGCCGTCAGGCCCGATGGCTCCTATGATCATCAATGGCGATGCAGTCCAGGGTGAGACCTTCCTCCCCGGATAGATCTTCGTCTTTGGTGGCTTCACGCCGCGGGCCGATTCACTTGGCCATCTAGAGCAGATCGAAAGATACGCCCCTGGCCGTCAGGTCAGATTCAGAAGTTTAAACTACACGGCCGACATCCGTGGGGACTTGATCTTTGAGGGATTCGAACCACTGTCGGGCGCGCCGCACTGTCACGACGAGCATGATCTAGCTCTGCCGCCAAACAGAGCCCTGGAGGCCGCACCCGCATCGGCTCCGACCCCTAGTTCGGAGCCGACCGCGCCGATCGAGGATGGGCAGTTGGACGCCACCTCGGGGGCTGCGATCCCAACGGTGGTTGAGCCGAAAACTAGCCTCGTACTCTGCAAGACTCGTGACTCCATGGAGCCGGATTCTTCTCCGGACTCCGAACCCTCCGCGCCCCTGCCGAGCGAATCCGATTGGGCGCCGATCATGGAGTTCACGGTCGCGGACGTCTTTCAGCACTCGCCTTTTGGCGATATCCTGAAATCACTGAAATCTCTCTCTTTGTCAGGAGAGCCCTGGCCGGACTACGGTCAGCAAGGTTGGGATACGAACGATGAAGAAATTCAAAACCCACCCACCACCCACTTTGTAGCCACTGTCGACAACTTAACCGACATGCTCGACTTCGACTCCGAAGACATCGACGGTATGGACACCGATGAAGGAGATGATGAAGAACCAGCGCCCATTAGGCCCTGGAAAGCCACCTCGTCATATGACATATACATGGTGGACACCCCAAAAGAGGGAGAGGGCGATGGAACAGCGGAGGATGACCCTCCAAGAAACAGCAAAAGCACCGGCGTCAGCGGCGCCGCTCAAAATCCCGCCAACACAAAAACGGCGATTCCAGCACGGGAGATAATAATACCCCAGAAAGCGCCGAAGAACATTCCCTCGACCAAGATTTAGCACAGGAGGATGGAGCAACCAGCCCTCATGAGGGAGCGGCCGACAGAGAGGTCGAGGACAATAATTGTATGTCTCCCTCCGAAGACAAGGCAAGCATCGACGACGATGAATTCGCCATGCCATAGGATCCCGTCGAACAAGAGCGTTTTCAACGCAGGCTTATGGCCACGGCAAGAAGCCTCAAGAAAAAATAGCAACAGCTTAAAGCTGATCAAGATCGGCTAGTCGATAGATGGACTGGAGTCCTTGCGGTCGAAGAGCATAAACCCGAATGCCCCTCCAAGTGCTACCCGAAGCGTAGGTTGCTACCCCAATTAGAGGAGGAAGCACTCGACGCGGCTGACAGGCCACCTCGTGGCCGCGGCAGAGAGGCCTCATGACGCTCCACCCAAGCCGCACCCTGTACCAAGGCACGGGAATATGCGCCGGACTTACGAGACATGTTGGAGGACAAGACAAGGCAAACAAGATCGATCTACGGATCGCGCAGGAACCCCACGGCTCGAGACGACAACCGTCACGCCGAACACAGTAGACAAAGCTCATTGGAGCTACGTCATGATATCGCCCAATACAGAGGCGCCGCACACCCATTGTGCTTCACAGATGAAATAATGGATCATCAAATCCCTGAGGGTTTCAAACCCGTAAACATCTAATCATATGATGGATCAACAGATCCCGCGGTATGGATCGAGGATTATCTCTTTCATATCCACATGGCCCGCGGCGATGATTTCCACGCCATCAAATACCTCCCACTCAAGCTTAAAGGACCAGCCCGGCAGTGGCTTAACAGCCTGCCAACAGGGTCAATCAGCTGTTGGGAGGACCTGGAAGCCACATTCCTCGACAATTTCCAGGGCACTTATGTGCGACCCCTAGACGCTGACGACCTAAGCCATGTAATTTAGCAGCCAGATGAATCGGCCAGGCAATTCTGGACACGGTTCCTAACAAAGAAAAATCAAATACTCGACTATGCGGACGCAGAGGCCTTAGCAGCCTTCAAGCATAATATCCGTGACGAGTGGCTTGCCCGGCACCTAGGACAAGAGAAGCCGAAATCTATGGCAGCACTCACGGCACTCATGACCCGCTTTTGTGTGGGAGAAGACAGCTGGCTTGCTCGTAGCAACAATATGACCAAGAACCCTGGTCGTTCGGACACTAGGGACATTAGCGGCAGGTCGCGTCACAACCAACAGAAGCGCCGCATCAACGACGACAATGCTAAGGATACGACAGTTAATGCCGGATTCAGAGGCTCTAAATCCGGTCAGTGGAAAAAATCATTCAAAAGGAGTCCTAGGGGCCCGTCCAACTTGTACCGAATACTCGACCGCTTGTGCCAAATACATGGCACCCCCGAAAAGCCGGCCAATTACACTAACAGGGACTGTTGGGTGTTCAAGCAGGCAGGCAGATTAAGCGCCGACAATGAAGACAAGGGGTTGCATAGCGATGACGACGAGGAGCCCCAGCCACCGAACAACAATGGACAAAAGGGTTTCCCCCCACAAGTGCGGACGATGAACATGATATACGCCACCCACGTCCCCAAGAGGGAGCGGAAGCGCGCGTTAAGGGACGTATACGCGGTAGAGCCAGTCGCCCCAAAGTTCAACCCATGGTCCTCCTGCCCGATCACCTTTGATCGAAGAGACCATCCCACTAGCATCCGTCATGGCGGATTTGCTGCATTGGTTCTCGACCCAATTATTGACGGATTTCATCTCACTAGAGTCCTTATGGACGGCGGCAGTAGCCTAAACCTGCTTTACCAGGATACAGTGCGGAAAATGGGCATAGATCCCTCGAGGATTAAGCCCACCAAAACGACCTTTAAAGGCGTAATACCAGGTGTAGAGGCCAGCTGTATAGGCTCAGTCACACTTGAAGTGGTCTTCGGATCTCCGGATAATTTCCGAAGCGAGGAGTTAATCTTCGACATAGTCTCGTTCCACAGTGGCTACCATGCACTGCTCGAGCGAACCGCATTCGCCAAGTTCAATGCGGTCCCGCACTATGCATACCTTAAGCTCAAGATGCCAGGCCCTCGAGGAGTAATTACGGTCAATGGAAACACCGAACGCTCCCTCCAAACGGAGGAGCACACGGCGGCCCTTGCAGCGGAAGTACAAAGCAGACTCTCCAGGCAGTTCTCCAGTCCGGCCATTAAACGTCCGGACATAGTCAAGCACGCCCGGAGTAACCTACAACAAGACCGCCTGGCACGTTCTGAGCAGGCGTAGAAATGCGACCCCAACCCCCGCAAAAAGGCGACGCCAGTACTTCGCGTACATAACTACGCCCTAGAAATACCATGGGCATAGGGGGAGGGGCACCATTACGGCACGCCCAAAACACGGCTTAAACCGCACCAGGGGCTGCCGACTTTTTTTAATACTTTTCTCTTACTTCCAGGACTCTACTCTTCGGAAGGCTTATTCGGCAGTTCAATTGCCACACAAACGATGCAAGGACCAGGGAAGCAGACAAGCCATGCCGCATTACGGAAATCCCAGGTGGTCTCTATCACGAGCAGTATACCTGTTTCGCATACTATCCCGCAGCTTGCCCCTGAAGCAGACATGTTAAATAGTCCAACTTTTCGTTTATCACATCACTTGTATCGTTCTGCTTTGATCGCAGCTATTTTAATGAACAATGCATAGCTTTTGTCTATTTTTTGCATTACCTTTTTTTAATATATATATATATATATATGTTCCTTAATGACATGTTGCACCCGTACACTTTGGTACGGCCAAAATATGCCAGGGGCTTCAGTACCCCTCAACATGGTGTGAGAAGTCCGAACACTTTAACAAGTGCGGCACCCCGAACTTATAGCATTATATGCATCGGCTCCGAATCATGTCTTGGGTCAATAGTTGGGTTTGCCCGGCTCCTATGTTTTGGTGCCTTACGTTCCGCTATATCGGCTAAGGTAGCACTAGGAGAACCACTGCGATTGTGCCCCAGTTGAGCTGGGCCGAGCACCTCAGTGGAGAAAGCTAAAACTAACTGTCATGATGAAGCGAGAGCTGGTCGCTGTTCGAGAGGTTTTTTCGAGTCCCTAAAGACTTATGCCGCTTCGGGCGAGGAGTCGGCTCTGTCCGGCCAAGGCGTGGATAGCGCCCCGAAATCGGTCTTCCGAATACTAGGGGCTTCGCCGAAATTTAAAATTATAGAATTCTATGGCTAAGTGAGAGTGTTCACGCATTATAGTCCGATTGCCTCGTTCGTTGGGCTGAGCGCCTCCCTCGAAGGACCCAAATATGGGAAAAAGAGCACCCAGGTTTATCCCCGAACACCCCAGCACTAGCGGCATGGGGGAAGAAGCGGACGACTCGCCATCTCTCAGTATTGATAAACAGCCGCACAGAAGGTAATATTTTAAATTCAAGCAGCATTGCTTAGCGCATATGAACAACTTTTCAGCGCACAGGATAACACGAGCGGGTTTTACTCAAAAAATACATCCTTGGTACATTCATCCGCAACAAGGCGGGCACCCTTCAGAACATCCTTATAATAATTCTCGGGCTTGCGATGCTCTTTCCCTGGCGGTGGCCCGTCCTTCACAAGCTTCTCCGCATCCAGCTTGCCCCAGTGCACCTTAGCACGGGCAAGGGTGCTATGGGCACCTTCAATGCAGACGGAGCACTTGATGTCTTCAAGCCTCGGACAGGCCTCCACCAGCCGCCACAGCAGCCCGAAATAGATCCCAGGCAGAGCCTCTCCAGGCCACAACCGAACTAGGAGGCCCTTCATGGCCTGTTCGGCCGCCTTGTGGAGCTCGACCAGTTGCTTCAGTTGGTCGCTCAGGGGCACGGGGTGTCCGGCCTTAGCGTACTGAGACCAGAACACCTTCTCCGTTGAGCTGCCCTCCTCAGCTCGATAGAATGCGGCGGCATCAGATACACTCTGGGGAAGATCTGCGAACGCTCCTGGAGAGCTCCGGATTCGGGTAAGTAACAGGTAACTCACGTTTATGTGTTTGCTTTGCATAAAGAATGCCTTACCCGCCGCAATCTTCTTCACCTCATCCAACTCCTGGAGGGTCTTCTGGGACTCGGCCTTGGCAGACTTGGCATTTTCTATAGCCGCCGCGAGCTCGGACGCTCGCGTCTTCGAGTCAAGCTCCAAACTCTCATGTTTCTTCATGAGAACCTAGAGCTCTTGCCGCACCTTGCCAACCTCAGCCTCATACCTCTCCCACTCGGTGCGCTCCACGGCCGCACTCTTCTCGGCCTCGAGCAGCGCTTGCTTAAGGGTCGCCACCTCAGACGTGGCCCCTGCAATAGCCATGTCAATCCTGTAATTTTTTGCAATTGCACCTTTTTTATAAACATATTCAAACATGGTATTTCTTACCTTCCTTCTCCTCGAGCTGCTTCTTGGCACGCCCGAGCTCTTGCTCGGACTTCTCGAGACTCTGCTTCAGCACGTCCACTTCCGCAGTCAGTGCGGCGAACGCTAGCAAAGAAGCCTGAATACGCATATTGACTCCTTTTGTTAGACTCCTGCGAATTCTTTGATCCTCTATTCGGCTTTTCTTCCCGAACGCCCAACAGAGCATCAGGGGCTACTGTCTATGTGGTAACATTATTTGAACATTCTTTACTTACCTCAAAGCCTGTTAAAAGGCTT
Organism: Triticum urartu; assembly: GCF_056163025.1. Taxonomy (NCBI): domain Eukaryota; kingdom Viridiplantae; phylum Streptophyta; class Magnoliopsida; order Poales; family Poaceae; genus Triticum; species Triticum urartu. The sequence goes on from NC_141878.1 coordinate 525,877,993, forward strand.
GTACAAGCTTCAGTCAGTCCGCTTTTGGTGGACTAAACCTTCTGGATCACCGCACTCATAATAGTGCGGTGCCCCTCATCGATGGAGGCACCTTGGAGCGCCTCCAACATATTGTCCGGCGCCTCCGGTTGGACAGAGGTCACCGGCACGGTAGGCTTGCTCCTCTTGGAAGGAGGTCGCCCGCCGGACTCTGGAACCCTTGAAGATTCCGGAGCTGTGTCCGGCCTTAAGCCGGACTTGGAGCCCTGGGGGGTTTCATCCCCTTTACTCCTGGAGTCCGGGAGGTCGCCTTGCGGCGCCTCCAGGACCGCCTCCTCCCGGCTTGGAACCTGTTGGGACAACACTTCGGTGTCGTCCGCAGGGCAGGGGGACGAAGCCGTCGGAAGCGAGTTCACCTCCGACGGGTCCAGTGAGCTGCTCGACGATGCGTCGAGCTGGTCCTTGGGTGGGCTGCATAAACATATTCGACATAAGGAAAAGCTGTGCGAAAAATGAATACTATGAATTACCCCGGTATCCGGACAATTACGATTTCGCCAGGGGCTTGGCTCTGGGCTGCCACTCCTCTTCGTCGTCGGCGGCGTCGGTGGAGCAGTCCGGAGGAAGGGTCTTCCCCTTCTTGGACCCTCTGGCCTCCTCGGAGAGGGTGGCCTTCCTTTTCTTCTCTCCTCCCGCTGGAGGAGGAGAGGTCTCTTCTTCTTCCTCCTCGTGTTCATGAGAGGAAGGCGCTTCGGGACTGTCGGATGACGAATCCGACACCTCCTGGCGCCGGGCACTCTTTCGAGTCCCCGTAGCCCTTTTCGTGGCCTTCTTCTCCGGCACCACATAGGGCGCCGGAACCAGCAGCTTCGCCAAGCGAGCGTCCGCTGGGCCTTCGGGCAGAGGAGCCGGACAGTTGATCTATCCGGACGTCGCCACCCAATCCTATCAAAGATAAGGGAACTCAGATCCCGCATAGAGTCAAACTATGAAAAACTGATACCCTGTAAAAGGACAAAAACGGCTTACCGCATGAGCGTGATGCTGAGTACTGAATCCGCGATCCTCGGCAGCGGATGCAGGAGCCTCGGCGCCCTTGAAAAGCACCCTCCAGGCATCTTCGTACGTCGTGTCAAAGAGCCTGTTTAGAGTTTGATGCTGCACCAGGTCGAACTCCCACAGATTGAAGGCCCGTCGTTGACACGGGAGGATCAGCCGGATGAGCATAACCTGGACTACGTTGACAAGCTTGAGCTTCTTGTCCACCAGGGTATGGATGCATGTTTGGAGTCCGGTCAGCTCTCCTTTTTTACCCCACGATAGGTCGGTCTCCTTCCAGGAGGTGAGCCGCGTAGGGGGTCCGGACCAAAACTCGGGGGTTGCGACCCATTCGGGGTCGCATGGCTCGGTGATGTAAAACCACCCCGATTGCCACCCCTTCAGGGTCTCCACAAAGGAGCCCTCGAGCCACAGGACGTTGGCCATCTTGCCAACCATGGCACCGCTGCACTCCGCCTGGCTGCCGCGCACCACCTTCGGCTTGACGTTGAAGGTCTTTAGCCATAAGCCGAAATGAGGGCGGATGCGGAGGAAAGCCTCGCACACGATGATAAACGCCGAGGTGTTGAGGATGAAGTTCGGGGCCAGATCGTGGAAATCCAGGCCGTAGTAGAACATGAGCCCCCGAATAAATGGATGCAGAGGGAAGCCCAGTCCGCGGAGGAAATGGGGGAGAAATACCACCCTCGCATGGGGCCTAGGAGTGGGGATGAGCTGCCCCTTCTCGGGGAGTCGGTGCGCGATGTTGCTGGCCAGATATCCGGCCTTCCTCAGCTTTTTTATGTGTCCCTCCGTGACGGAGGAAACCATCCACTTGCCTCCCACTCCGGACATGACTAGAGAAGGTCGAGGTGGTAGTGCGGACTTGGGCGCTGGAGCTCGAGTGTGCAAGAATGGATAGGCAAAGGAGGAAGAAGGCGTGGGTGAAAAGGTGGATCCTTATCCCCTTATATGGGTGGGCGCGGCTACATGCCCCCACCAGCCTGGTAAAACTTGCTTATCTCCAAGCGCCATAATCAAAGGCGTGGTTGGGTTACCCACGCCCGTATTGATGATAATCCCGGAATAAAGGGACACGATCTCTGCTTTGATAAGACGTGCCAAGGAAACCGCCTCGCATAACGCGCTGAGGTGGGATAATGAAACGATTTAGATAAAGGCTTGGCCATGGCGTGTCGCACCACGGAATACGTCAGCAGATTAGATTTGTGTTAATATTTTTATTCTCTCTATGGCAATATGTGGAAACTTATTTTGCAGAGAAGGACACTATCTTGTGTTCAAAATCTTCTATGAAGTGCTTGGAGGAGGAACCCGCCTTGCAATGCCGAAGACAATTCGCGCGCCGGACTCGTCGTCATTGAAGCCTGGTTCAGGGGCTACTGAGGGAGTCCTGGATTAGGGGGTGTTCGGATAGCCGAATTATACCTTCAGCCGGACTCCTGGACTATGAAGATGCAAGATTAAAGACTCCGTCCCATGTCCGGAAGGGATTTTCCTTGGTGTAGAAGGCAAGCTTGGCGATACGGATGTTCAGATCTCCTACCATTGTAACCGACTCTATGTAACCCTAACCCTATCCGGTGTCTATATAAACCGGAGGGTTCGTCCGTAGGACAACATACACATCAAAAATCATACCATAGGCTAGCTTCTAGGGTTTAGCCTCTCTGATCTCGTGGTAGATCAACTCTTGTATTACCCATATCATCAATATTAATCAAGCAGGACGTAGGGTTTTACCTCCATCGAGAGGGCCCGAACCTGGGTAAAAATTCGTGCCCCTGCCTCCTGTTACCATCCAGCCTAGACGCACAGTTCGGGACCCCCTACCCGAGATCCGCCGGTTTTGACACTGACAGAGAGCTTTATAAGAAAAGCACAACCAGAGTCCTTCAAAGGTGCATCCTCGAAGAGGAAGGGCGGAAGCTTTTGGCAGAAATCCATGCTGGACTCGGCGGCCATCACGCCGTAGCCCGGGCCCTTGTAAGCAAGGCCTTCTGTACAGGTTTCTATTGGCCGACGGCCCGGGCAGATGCGCAGCATCTGGTCCAACATTGCGTCAGTTGCCAGCTTTTTGCAAACCAAAGCCATATGCCGCCTACTGCGCTCCAAACAATCCCCATTACTTGGCCCTTTGTGGTCTGGGGGCTTGATATGGTCGGACCCCTTAAAGGGGAACCCATAAGAAAAAAATACTTACTGGTCATGGTGGATAAATTCACCAAATGGGTAGAAGCCAAACCTGTCAAAACAGCTGAATCTGGACCGGTGATAGACTTCATATCCGGGGTTATACACCGTTATGGCATCCCCCACAGCATCATCACTGACAATGGCATGAACTTTACAGCCGACGAGGTGAAACTTTGGTGCAGCAACATGGGCATCAAGCTCGATTATGCTTCTATCTATCACCCGCAAACTAACGGTCAAGTCGAGCGAGCAAATGGTCTTATCATGAGCGGCATTAAACCCAGATTAGTGCGGTCCTTAAAGGAATCAAACACGCACTGGGTAGAGGAGCTCGACTCCGTACTATGGGGGCTGCGGACCACACCGAATCACACTACCGGATACACACCGTTTTTATGGTGTACGGAACAGAGGCAGTTCTGCCTTGCGACATAATTCATGACTCACCTCGAGTGCGCATGTACGAAGAAAAAGAGGCTGAGCTTGATCGGCAGGACAGTTTGGACGCCCTGGAGGAGGAGCGCGACGTGGCAAAAGCCCGTTCCGCATTCTATCAGCAACAGGCTCAAAGGTATCAAAGCAGAGAAGTGCGGGCCAAAACCTATAACGTTGGCGAACTAGTTCTACGCCTGCCGGAGAAGAAAAAGAACAAGCTCAAGCCCAAATGGGAAGGTCCCTTCATTATTGACCAGGTTCTGACTGGTGGAGCGTACCGTCTACGGGATGCATCGGACAATCGACTCGAGCCAAACCCATAGAATGCAGCCAGACTCCGAAGATTCTATGCCTAATGCCGGACTCTATGTTTGTCTCCTTACCTCCGACAATTTTTTGCATATATGTCTTTTCTCTCTTTCTATCTTTTTATTTCTCCTCAAGGCCCTAAAAGGCTAAACTTGTGTCTTGTTTACACAATCTTGACGCGCTAACCGCGCTCATTATACCTGGGGGCTTCTTGTACAGAAGCTTAATCTAACTATTTTTTTGGGTTTTATGTCCCACACATGTGTTACTCTTCCACATGTACCTTTTTTTGCCATTATATGCATCGATATGACTTAAGTTTTGGCCAAGCTGGGTTGGCTGGCTCTTGTATTTATGCCCTATGTTCCCGTTAATTCGGCTAGGGCATAAGGGGAGCACCTCTATGATTGTTACTGCCGGGTCAGCCGGATGTGTACCTCAGACTGGGTGAAGCCGAAAGCTAGCGTTCTTAAGGGAATATTCGGTCGGTGAATAAAAGATCACTTTTATTTAATTTGACACATGCCCCCAGATGTTTATAGCCTGCGTCTCTTTTCGCAGTTCGGACATGCACATTAGGGCATGCGTACCCAGGGAAAGGAACCCTTAACGGAACTATTCTCCCTGGAAGATGTTTCTTACTACCCATGTAATATAACATAGCTAGTTGGGTACTTGTCTGTTCAAGCACTTATGACCCCTACGCCTGGTTTCCATGCATACCCCGGTTTTTACATAACCGAGCGGGTATTCGGATACACTCCAGACTATCGGGTCCAGAGGTCGAAGCGGAAAGGTCTGCCATGACAAATGATTTACAATCCGGCTAGGACATCACATATGTCATTTGAAGTACACAGTCACTAAGACTGATTAAATTCTTCTTCTATACCATCCAACAGCCTGTCTAGCCTACAATCCTGTTGGGAATACTTTGCGGATAATTCTACTTGGTCATACACTAAACTGACGGGGATCTCCTTCCCATCGGGCCCCATAGGCCCGACCTCGGTCATGTGGTTTGTGTCAGCTTTGGTATATTGCGTCTTCACCATAGCCCGGGCTTCCCTTGCACCTTGTCGGCAGGCTGATATCTTCCATAATCGGAAGCGCCGCCGTGCTCCCTTGAGCTTCTCTATAAGCTCCCCCATGCCTCCTGCTGGGGACGCGGATGGCCACAAGGCTTGGGCAATACCCTGCATCACCTGTCAAACTTGGTCGTGCAGTTGTGAGAGCTCTGGTAGAAGATCACCCGAAGACCCAGGCATCTCCTCCGCGGGACGACCCATCAGCATACCTGCAGACATAACTCTGTTAGCCGACTTCTTCGCCAAACTCCTTTAAAAAGTTCGTTCAAGCACTTACTAAAAATGCCGCGCCGAAGCCGCTTATTCTCCTTCACGGAGTCCTCAAGCTGGGCTCGGACATCTTTCAGTTCCATGCCCAGCCGGATATTGGCGTCATGGAGATTATTTTTCTCCTTCCCGACTCGCGTAAGCACGCGCTCGCCAGCATTTAGCTGTCGATCAGCACGTCCCGCATTCACCGCCACGGCCTCCGGATTCACTCTGGGGTCATCTGCGACATCTATTGTTAGATTTGCATGCATGCCGTATACTACCTGGTACCTGTATTCTTTGCAATGCAAACAAGTGTTACCAGAGGGGCCCTTCTCGGACTCCTTCAACGCGGCAACAGCGGCCCCTAGCTGGGCCTTACACTCTTCCAGCTCTTGAGACAGTCGGGAATTCTTCTCTGTAAGAACCTGCACAAATAATGATCCTTAAATCAGTTGCGTCAACTGTTTCAAGTCTCAGGGGCTACTGATACATATAATCGTCAGATTTTCTTACCCGTATATCCCTTACATACTGGTCTGTGGCTCTGGCTAGACCATTTTGAGCAGCACGGATGTACGTGTCTCCTGAGTTGAAGGCATCGAATGCCTCTTGGGAGAAACAAGCGTCACGGAGTACGGCCCGGCGACGCCTGTGATTCATGGCGCTCTCCACTTCGGAATTTGTAGCGGATAGTCTGTCCGCATCCTCTATAGGAGGAGCATCCGGCGTCCGCCCCGTGTTAGCCCAAGATAGTCGGTCGTTATGGCCACCATGGCGTCATCGCAGCTCAATTGATAGAATTTCCTATCTATCAGCTCCACAAATATGTCCGGATCCTCTTCGAGTCCGGGATCGAGGGCCCGGTCAGGGTCCTCCAGTTGTGGAGGTGGGCTGTTGACCTCCCTCACAGCTTTTCGCAGTTCCTGGCATGAAACAGCAAGGTGAGTATTTACGACGAAGAATGCAGGAAGGTTGGGAGTAAAGAGTGACAGCTCACCCAGCTTGGAGGGTTGTACATGGAGAATCCATCCTTTGGCTTAATACGGATGAACTCCTCTTCCTCTCCCTTGAACAATTCGGACAGAATTTTTGCTAAAACAGCAGCGGAGTCCGGTCCCTTACGCCTGCAGCGGGTGGCATCATCTTCCCCGTTAAAACACCACAGGGGGTGCCCTCGATATTGAAGCGGCTGCACCCCCCGCATTATGCATATTGACATAACCTCAATTATTGTCAATCCTGATTGAGCCAGCACTTTAATCCGGTCCATCAGGTAAAGGACTTCTTCGTTGTCTTCCTCTTGGGGGCTCCGTGGGTGCCAACTTCGGCGTTTCTTTAGAGGAGCATTGTTGAACTCAGGAAGACCCCTCCGAACAGGGTCTGGAAGGGGGACGTCCTCCATGTAAAACCACTCTGAAGGCCAGTCTTCGGACGTCTTCTTCGGGGTACCGGACAGGTATCGTGTAACGCCCTCGATGCGGCTATATCTCCCACGTGTCCAAGAACGACTTAGAGGCATAACCGCATTGAAAGCAATGTCGCAAGTGAGGTAATCTTCACACAACCCATGTAATACATAAGGGAAAGAGATACATAGTTGGCTTACAATCGCCACTTCACACAAATACATGAATAAAGCATTACAACATCCAAATACAATCAAGGTCCGACTACGGAACCAAAATAAAAGAAGACTACCCCCAAATGCGACAAGGTCCCCGATCGACACCAACTGGGCTCCACTACTGATCAACTAGAGCGAAATAACACAACGGACAAGATCTTCATCGAGCTCCTCCTTGAGCTGGGTTGCGTCACCTGCTCGGTAACATTGGCACCTGCAAACTGGTTTTGGAAGTATCTGTGAGTCACGGGGACTCAGCAATCTCGCACCCTCGCGATCAAGACTATTTAAGCTTATAGGAAGGGTAAAAGGTATGAGGTGGAGCTGCAGCAAGCGACTAGCATATATGGTGGCTAACATACGCAAATGAGAGCGAGAAGAGAAGGCAAAAGCACGGTCGAGAATCTATGATCAAGAAGTGATCCTAGAACAACCTACGTCAAGCATAACTCCAACACCGTGTTCACTTCCCGGACTCCGCCGAGAAGAGACCATCACGGTTACATACGCGGTTGATGTATTTTAATTAAGATCCACTTCAGGTTTTCTACAACCGGACATTAACAAATTCCCATCTGCCCATAACCGCGGGCACGGCTTTCAAAAGTTCAAATCCCTGCAGGGGTGCCTCAACTTAGCCCATGACAAGCTCTCACGGTCAACGAAGGAATAGACCTTCTCCCGAGACATTCTGATCAGACTCGGTATCCCGGTTCTACAAGACACTTCGACAAGTTAAAACCAATCCAGCAACACCGCCCGAATGTGCCGACAAATCCCGATAGGAGCTGCACATATCTCGTTCTCAGGGCACACTCAGATTGTCTTAACTTCCGGTAGGCCAGCCCAGAGTTGCCCCTGGTGGCCACCGGCGGCTGACAGTTTGGACCAACACTCAGAGGAGCACTGGCCCAGGGGGGTTAAAATAAAGATGACCCTTGAGTCTGCAGAACCCAAGGGAAAGAAAAGGCTAGGTGGCAAATGGTAAAACCAAGGTTGGGCATTGCTAGAAAAGCTTTAATCAAGGCGAACTATCAAGGGGTTCCCATTATCACCCAACCGCGTAAGGAACGCATAATCCGGGAACATAACACTGATATGAGGGAAACTAGGGCGGCAAGAGTGGAACAAAACACCAGGCATAAGGCCGAGCCTTCCACCCTTTACCAAGTATATAGATGCATTAATTAAATAAGAGATATTGTGATATCCCAACAAGTAAACATGTTCCAACAAGGAACAACAGCTCCATGTTCCAACAAGGAACAAACTTCAATCTTCACCTGCAACTAACAACGCTATAAGAGGGGCTGAGAAAAGCAGTAACATAGCCAAACAACGGTTTGCTAGGACAAGGTGGGTTAGAGGCTTGGTTGAACAATATGGGAGGCATGATAAGCAAGTGGTAGGCATCGTAGCATAGGCATAGCAAAAGAGCGAGCATCTAGCAAAGAAAAGATAGAAGTGATTTCGAGGGTATGATCATCTTGCCTGAAATCCCGCAACGAAGAAGAACGAGTCCATGAAGAAGACAAACGGACGTAGACGAACAGGTTGTTGGAAAACCAACAACGAAAAGAATAAATTTCATATGGTCTTATGGAATACATCTCAAATTATGAGGTGACAACCTGCCACTCATGGGAAAGAATTTGATTGATAAGAACAAGGAGACGAGAAAGTATATCGCACCGGAAAGGATAAATGAAGGACTTGGATCATTTATAAGCACCATATATAGCAACAAACCTTAGGGAAGGCTTTAGGTGAAATATAACCCAAGATAATTCCAATGAAGAGATTGATGGATTTAAAATATCTCATTCTTGACAAGATGTGAATCATGAAACACGAACTCAAATTGACAAGAATGACATAACACCACCTCAAAAGATTAGATAGGAAGAACTGCACTCCGGATTACAAGATGAAGAATGCTTGAACTACTCTGAAAAGAATCTCAATGAACACTTCGAGAAGGAATTAAATCCTTTATGAAGCGTCATGTAGAGCCTCCATGAAGAACTCCGGTAAACAAAAGAATGGTCAAACGAAAGGAAAGAGAAGTCGAAAACACAAGTTGAATCCTTGTAACGATTTAGATGAATCTCCGTGGTGAAATAATTGAGAAAACTTGGAACTCCGGGAAAACAAAGATGAATCAAGTAAAACCGCGAATTTGATGAACCTCCGGAATAAGGAATTGAATTTACTCGATGAAACAAGAATAAGAATTACATTATGCTTATCCTTCATCAGTTAAATTGATGACAAACAGTGGATTTGGCATAGTACTTATTCCCGTAGAAAGGATTAAGATAGACATAGCATCAACTTGGGAAGGTCTTTGACGAACCAACGGTAGGATTTGGAAAAAACACGAATGCATTGATATGACAAACGACGGAAGAAGAATCTTGGAAGAACCACCCGAAGAATTAAAAATGAATGAAGAGAAGATAAAGAAACACCAGGAAGAATTATAAAATGAACGAAGATGCTTGAGAGTATTTAGATACATGAGAACGAAGAGATCATAAACTGATTAGAGAATACTTGATTTAAGCACAATATGATTTAGAGTATGAGAGCTGAAAGCTGGAATGAATAAATCTTCGAAGATGGGCTCCGGATAATCAAACTGAGAAGTCTCCTGAATTGCTCAGGATAGGTGAAAAGAATTTACACAATAAAAACAATTAAGAGAGGATGGCCTCGAACTAGAACCACGAATCTCTGAGAGAACGGATAAGATATGGAGGTAAAATTCTTATTCGGTCTTCAAACGCAGAGAATGACGATGAGGAACACCACCATGAATTGTTTAGACACTCCAGAAGAATCAAAATAAAGAGGTTGAGCCAATGATGAAAAGAATTTGGAAGATCTAGGGGAAAGGCATTTGACTGATGATAACTCATTCGTACGTCAAACTTGGAAAAGAATTTGAGAGTAACGCTGGGAAAAATTAGAAGAGACAGGTAAGATCCTGGGAAAAGACCTGTGGGTTAGGGCCCACTCAAAAGAAACACCGTTGAACGATTTGAAGGAGAGATTGCACCGGTAGAATTAAATGGCTTAAATGAGATAGGACCTTGAAATAGCTTGAATGAAAGAAGAGTGGAAACACGAATCTTCGAGATATCTTCAGCACTCCGGAACAAATGAATAGCAAGTGGGGAATGATTAAGAATTGCACCGGCATGAGAAAGCATTTGAAACAAGGAAAGGCTATGATCAGCAAAGCTTGACTAGAATCCACCGGAGAAGAAAAAGAATGAAGAAAGATAAACAAGAAGCTCCGTTAGGATCTTCGTGAGAATCACCGGATAAGAATATTGAAGGAAAAATAATGGAGAGGCTTCTCATCAATAAGATGATACTAGATTAAGAAATCTGAGTCGTCGAAGAAAAAGGGTGGGTGGGCCGGAAAACAAAGACAACTTGGAACGGATGAAACAAACACCGTTGAGAAGAACTGATACTTGATCTTGCGGATGTTGAAATGATCGGATCCACTTGAAGAGAAACACGCCGGTAGAAAAGGATTGACATGACAATATCGATGATCATGAAGGATTGGTATTCACATCGGAGTATGAGAACACCATTTGGGGTAGGTATGGAATCAACACTTGACATTGAAGCAACTCGAATACCACAACTCAAAAACAAAACAAAGGATTGGCTTGCAAAATAAGAAAGAACAAACATATGATAGAGATTTCGTCCGAAGTTTTCGTGGTGGGGCCTACACGGGCTCGATCGTACAACACCATCATGTACAAGGCAGTGCACATGACATACGAAGTGTCCCCGAGTCGTCATAGCCAAGGACTCTTTAAGACACAACGAGACCACTGTAAAACCAACCGTGGATAGGCGGACCACTAGACGTCGAACCCCAATTTCATATCATACATCTGTCGGAAAGATATCCTAAGAGCTACTTGAATTCCCACTTATAAACTCCCGAAATTTTCCGGTTATGCAATCGGGTGTTGGGGATATAGGGGAAGCATAATATCTCACCCAAAACTAGCAAATCCTACATCCAGCTGTATCCATCCTTCAACACATAACCAAGAAACCTTCGGAAATCATCTACCTCAACCTTCGAAAAGCATCCGTTATACAAGTTATGGCAATACTCCCGAACTCCCGCCCCAGTACTGGGTGGCGTCGAGGTTATCTCACCAACAACTGCATAAAAGAGATTTTTGATGTCGACGAAACTAAACTAAGGTATTCCAGAACTGCAACGATAAAATTGTGACGACAACACCTCGGAGCTCAACTCCCCGGGACACTGCCACAACCCCTAAATGACAGGAGGCACCAAGAACAATGTTCTTGTCACAAAACCATCGGAACGATTCTAAGATACCTGCGTGATCCTAAATTTTTTTAGTGAAATTTGAGAAGAGAAGAGTCAAAACTCTACGTCAGGATGCCTAAACTCTCCGATATATAATTCCTAATTGACTCAAAAAAATTTCTAGACTCAACAACGGCTGCTAAAAACGATCAAGCAGTGGGGCTCCTATGGTCGGGGAAGGCTCTGATTACCAACTTGTAACGCCCTCGATGCGGCTATATCTCCCACGTGTCGAAGCACGACTTAGAGGCATAACCGCATTGAAAGCAATGTCACAAGTGAGGTAATCTTCACACAACCCATGTAATACATAAGGGAAAGAGATACATAGTTGGCTTACAATCGCCACTTCACACAAATACATGAATAAAGCATTACAACATCCAAATACAATCAAGGTCCGACTACGGAACCAAAATAAAAGAAGACTACCCCAAATGCGACAAGGTCCCCGATCGACCCCAACTGGGCTCCACTACTGATCAACTAGAGCGAAATAACACAACGGACAAGATCTTCATCGAGCTCCTCCTTGAGCTTGGTTGCGTCACCTGCTCAGTAACATCGGCACCTGCAAACTAGTTTTGGAAGTATCTGTGAGTCACGGGGACTCAGCAATCTCGCACCCTCGCGATCAAGACTATTTAAGCTTATAGGAAGGGTAAAAGGTATGAGGTGGAGCTGCAGCAAGCGACTAGCATATATGGTGGCTAACATACGCAAATGAGAGCGAGAAGAGAAGGCAAAAGCACGGTCGAGAATCTATGATCAAGAAGTGATCCTAGAACAACCTACGTCAAGCATAACTCCAACACCGTGTTCACTTCCCGGACTCCGCCGAGAAGAGACCATCACGGTTACATACGCGGTTGATGTATTTTAATTAAGATCCACTTCAGGTTTTCTACAACCGGACATTAACAAATTCCCATCTGCCCATAACCGCGGGCACGGCTTTCGAAAGTTCAAATCCTTGCAGGGGTGTCCCAACTTAGCCCATGACAAGCTCTCACGGTCAACGAAGGAATAGACCTTCTCCCGAGACATTCTGATCAGACTCGGTATCACGGTTCTACAAGACACATCGACAAGTTAAAACCAATCCAGCAACACCGCCCGAATGTGCCGACAAATCCCGATAGGAGCTGCACATATCTCATTCTCAGGGCACGCTCAGATTGTCTTAACTTCCGGTAGGCCAGCCCAGAGTTGCCCCTGGTGGCCACCGGCGGCTGACAGTTTGTACCAACACTCAGAGGAGCACTGGCCCGGGGGGGTTAAAATAAATATGACCCTTGAGTCTGCAGAACCCAAGGGAAAGAAAAGGCTAGGTGGCAAATGGTAAAACCAAGGTTGGGCATTGCGGGAAAAGCTTTAATCAAGGCGAACTATCAAGGGGTTCCCATTATCACCCAACCGCGTAAGGAATGCAAAATCCGAGAACATAACACCGATATGACGGAAACTAGGGCGGCAAGAGTGGAACAGAACACCAGGCATAAGGCCGAGCCTTCCACCCTTTACCAAGTATATAGATGCATTAATTAAATAAGAGATATTGTGATATCCCAACAAGTAAACATGTTCCAACAAAGAACAACATCTCCATGTTCCAACAAGGAACAAACTTCAATCTTCACCTCCAACTAACAACGCTATAAGAGGGGCTGAGCAAAGCAGTAACATAGCCAAACAACGGTTTGCTAGGACAAGGTGGGTTAGAGGCTTGGTTGAACAATATGGGACGCATGATAAGCAAGTGGTAGGCATCGTAGCATAGGCATAGCAAAAGAGCAAGCATCTAGCAAAGCAAATATAGAAGTGATTTCGAGGGTATGATCATCTTGCCTGAAATCCCGCAAGGAAGAAGAACGAGTCCATGAAGAAGACAAACGGACGTAGACGAACGGGTCCTCACAAACGCGACGTTAACGGAACTAACCCGAAGAAGCAACACCGGAAAGAAGCACACAACATAGTAAACAACCACGACATGAACATGGCATGATGCACAATCAAGTATGATGCATGTCCAGTTTAATGAAGCATGGCATGGCAAAAATGCACAAACAATACTACAAGTTAAATGGAGCTCAATATGCATCGGGATGCATATTGACGAAACACCACATTCAAATTATTTAGTTCGATCTCGTTTAGGTACCCAACAATATTAAATGTTGTTAAACAGGCAAGAGGTGAAGCATAAAGAAACTATCTATCTAGGCAAGTTTAAATGAGGCCGGAAATAACAAACAACAAATCCGGAAACTCCTCATGTGCATATATTAGGTTTGGTCCTGTTCTGCCCTAAACCATATTTTAGAGTTGTTAAACATGCAAGATGATGCCACCATGTTAAACTAGGCAAAATTCTACCCCATTTACATATAAAGTTTAATAAATTCGGAGTTACAATTATTTAGTTACGAAATAAATCATTTTAGCATGGCATAGGGTCAAATTTAAACATACATCATTTTAAACATTTTGAACATAGATGAAAGTGGAAAATTATTAATCTACACAAAATTCTAAGAAAGTTTCATATATTAAGTTTTTCCATATGATGCTTAGTTATTAAGTTATTATATGCATGTACTATGAGGGTTTTTCTGCAAAACAGTAAATCCTGGGATAATTGATTAAACCGTCCAGAGGAAAAAACACTATAGGGCCGAATCTGCTGAACTGGGCCAACATAGAGGAGGGGCTGCGGGGAGCTCACCCATGAGGAGGTGGCGGCCCAGGAACGATCAACGCGAACGACTGGGTGCGTCGACCTCTGTTCGACGGAAGCAGAGCAACAATGGCGGCTGGCAGCGAACTCGACATGACGGCGGCGACTGGGTCGACGGGAACCTGCCGGACGACGGGGATGGGCGGATCCAAGGACGGAGGTTCCAGATCCGGTGACAGAAGTGATCGGCGGCGCTCGGGATGCGGGATCCGGCGAGGTGGGACTCATCCAGGACGGCTCTGCAGGGGAAGGGAGAGAGACAAGTGAGGTCGAAAAAGAGAAGGAGAGGGCGACGGGGAGGCGAGGCAGCAGTGCTGATCTGACCGGAGTGGATCGCCGGCAGTGACTCCGGCGAGCGACGGGGTGGACGCGGAAGGTTGCGGGCGACGAAGCTAGAGGTTCCCACGCGGAAGACTGGAGGTGCGGGGCGAGCGCTCCTGCGTTGCACGCGGCGGCGCGGTTCCGGTCCCGGGCGGGCTTCAGAGGGGACCTGAGGGCCGGGGCGAAGTGGGGCGCTCGAGAGGCGACGTGTCCTTGCTCGATTGGCCACGGGCGGTGCGGGGTGGCGGCGCAGCCAATGGGATGCTGCCAAGTGGCGAGGTGGAGGTGGAGTTCGTCGGAAAACGAGGAGGAGGTGGATGGATCTGTCTGGTGGTGCAGTTTTCGAGGGGGCTGTGGCGGCTGAGGGTAGGGGAAGGCTAGGGGCACCCGAAAATGGCAAGGGGGGCTTCTTAAATAGGCAGGGGTCTAGGGTTAGGGGCTTTCATCCGTTTTCGGACCCTCGAATCATGATCGGACGGTTCCAAGCACGAGGAGGAGTAGTCTGGGCCTAGGTGGGCTGTGTAGATGGGTTAGAGAGGAAAGAGAGGGAAAACCCGGCAACAGTTTTCGGAGACCGAAAACGTCCTATGTTAGACCGGCTATACTGCTGCTATAGTTAATCGTTGGGGCGTCAAACAACCTCCGAATGCGATGAAACTTGATAGGCGGTCTATCTACACTATAATAAGACCACACGTCAACTCTCATCCCATTCTGAGAACATTTTCCGGCCACTTGTCAAATATTATTTCGGACATGCCGCAGGCGCGTGCAAGTGAGGTTGGGCTCAGAACGGACAACGGACGGAACTGGGGAAACCCGGATGGATGCAAGTTTTGAAAACATGATGATGCCATGCACATGATGACATGACAAGATGCAACACGCAAGCACATGACATGGCAACGACGGCGAATAACTGGAGGACACCTGGCACATCGGTCTCGGGGCGTTACATATCGGTCTCAGTGATGCGCCATATTTCGGCTCCGCCCACTTGATAAAGTGACCCCTCCTATGTACGGGGCACAAGGCAGAATAGCCTCTTTCACAGCTCGAAATGAGCCTCGCAGCCCAGAAATAGCTCACAAAGGGCAACATAACCGGCGATGTGTAATATGGAAGCAGGGGTGAAATTATGCAACTGGAGGCCGTAAAACTCCAGTAGCCCTTGGAGGAACGGATGAATTGGAAATCCAAGTCCCCTTAGTAAGTAAGGGGCAAGGCATACCCGCTCCCCCTTGGAGGGATTGGGGAAGCTCTCCGCTTGCTCCTTGCCGCAAGAGGGAGAAATCCCTGGGTCCGCAACTCTACTAATTGGCTGTGCGGGACGGAACACTTCTCCCAATCACCGGGCTTAGGGCTATGGGAGCGAGAGGAGGAGCTGCGATGGCCGGCCATGATGGAATGGATTTTTTCGAGCGCGCTCCAATGGATTCTCGCCATGGAGGATGGAGTGGATTGGATCTAAGAATCCCCATCCCTTTAATAGACGATTTATTTACATGGCTAGGGGGGCGAATGTAAAAACGCCCTGGCTCCTCGCATTTGCTCGCCACGTGGAAGATAGCCCTTATTGGGCGCAGAAGCCAAGAAGTGCAACATTTATGGGGAGCCGGACACTACTTAGCAGATATTCAGAATTTGGAGAAGAACCCGCCTTGCAATGCCGAAAACAATCTGTGCGCCGGACTCATCGTCATTGAAGCCTGGTTCGGGGGCTACTGAGGGAGTCCTGGATTAGGGGGTCTCCGGACAGCCGGACTATATCCTTTGGTCGGACTGTTGGACTATGAAGACACGAGATTGAAGACTTCGTCCCATGTCCAGATGGGATTCTCCTTGGCGTGGAAGGCAAGCTAGGCAATACGGATATGTAGATCTCCTCCCTTGTAACTGACCTTGTGTAACCCTAGCCCCCTCCGGTGTCTATATAAACCAGAGGGTTTAGTCCGTAGGACAAGATACAATCATACCATAGGCTAGGTTCTAGGGTTTAGCCTCTACGATCTCGTGGTAGATCAACTCTTGTAATACTCATATCATCAAGAACAATCAAGCAGGACGTAGGGTATTACCTCCATCAAGAGGGCCCGAACCTGGGTAAACATCGTGTCCCCTGCCTCATGTTACCATCTGCCTTAGACGCACAGTTCGGGACCCCCTACCCGAGATCCGCCGGTTTTGACACCGACAATGACCCTGCTCCATCATCTACTCCAACTGGGAACGAGTAGATACTCTATGTCTTCAAACCTTTTTGGTCATTACTAACAAAATGGGGAGAAGCATATGAGTTCATAGTCTTCAAGCGGGTCCTTATGGCTAGTTGCATCTATTTTTTCTAAGTCTTTACAACTCTCGTCTTTTGAAACAATTTGGTTTTTGAGTTGTAGCACTTAAAATCGATGGTCGTCTGTGGAATGGTCCATTTTTCATTATGCATGTCATTATGTTTGTTATCTCTTTATATGCATGATGAATTGTCTTCATAATTTAAAGAGGATCTCCACAAAGTAAAACCTTCCATTTGCAATCAAAAGCAAACTACTTATATGCACATCTTTAGGGGGAGCCTTTTGCAACTTATGAAGACAATACTTTTATCCTTAACTCTCACATATTTTTATCCCCATTGAAAACTTCAACCGGTTTGTCATCAATCACCAAAAAGGGGGAGGTTGTAAGTGCATCTAGTGCCACCCCTAGTTGGTTTTGGAGTATTAACGACAAACTTGGTTGAGGGACTAAAGTGTTTGTGAGAATTGCAGGATAACACAGGTAGTAGTCCCTTATTGATTCGGTTTACCTACCAGAGATGACCCCTAAAAATGTGTGAAGACATTGAAGACAATGGTGGTTCGTGAAGACATTCACGATGAAGATTATCACATGAGAAGACATTCATTTGAAGACTATGGAGTGCGAAGACATAGTTGTTTCGTAGTTTCCGTTTCTTCTTTGTTGAGTCATAGGAACCACCGTACTGTTAAGTGGGGTCCAAGTGAACAAAGTCAGAGTGACTGAAGTGATGCTCAACCAAATCCTATGTCTTCGAGCGAAGAAACTAAGAGCAAATCTTATCCAGAGCTGGATGAATCAGCTTTACTTGTAGCCAAAATCAAGATGTCGTGTGTGTTTGAAATCTGACCATTGGACACGTGTCGGTTCCTTAGTGATCCAGGGTCATTTCAGACAAATCATGTTGGGTTGCCTCCTGGCTATAAATAGCCCACCCCCTACACCATGAATTAGTGGCTCCTCAGAGTTAGTGCACGGCTTTTGTTGTTTGAGAGCAACCCACCTCCGAAGCATTTGAGAGAGAGATCATTGCGAGGACAAAGCCATAAACACCCAGAGCCAAAGAGTGTTAGGCATCACTGAAGTCTTTCTGTCTGCATGACCTAAAGACTTGTTACACTTGAGGACTTTGAATCCTCCAGCCGGTAAGGCATCGCATTCTTAGCATCCAAGAGTTATTGTGGATCGCTGGTGAACAAAGTCTATGAAGGTTTGGAAGTCTACCTTGAAGACTTACCAGAGTGATTGGGTGAGGACTAGGTGTCCTTAGCTCAAGGAGAATAAGATGAAGACGCGGTCTTCTGAGTTGAATCTCAGCCTCCCTAAGAAGACGTACAGTTGTCACAACAACTGGAACTGGTCTACCAACTCCTTGTCTTCACCAAGAAACTGGTTCTATCCTTCGATTTCCTTTACTATACAGTTTGCCTTCGTGAAGTCATTGCATGCCTGTATGATCTGATTGACTTCACTGAGTGAAGATTGTTTACTATTTGGCTTCATACTGTCTTCCATCATGATCCTTACTACCTAGCTGCTGATAGTCTTCATGCTTTCACTTCATTGCAATCTTGCCTATGGCTTGTCTAGTGTAGTCTACCTTCCGCTGCATATCAATAGGTTCATTTCTATTGTTTGTCTTCAAAGACCTCATGTTTTGAAGACTTTCATAGAAATCGCCTATTCACCCCCCTCTAGTCGATAACTAGCACTTTCACTTTCGCTAGTGCAATCTCCCAAAAATGCTAATATAATTGGACCATATAACCACCCCTCAAAGTGCGATGAAGAATCACTCCAAAGTTCCTATCTAGCGGAGAACATAAGAATAAATTGTTTGTAGGGTACGAAACCACCTCAAAACTATTCTTTCCGTTCGATCTATTCAAGAGTTCGTACTAAAATAACACAAAGCTATTCTTTCCGTTCGATCTAACCAAGAGTTCGTACTAAAATAACACCAAAGAAAATTTAGATTCATAATATTCAATCCAACACAAAGAACTTCAAAGAGTGCCCCAAGAATTCTCTCGGAGAAACAAAGACAAGAACGTGCATCAACCCCTATGCATAGATTACCCCAATGTCACCTCGGGAATCCGCGAGTTGAGTGCCAAAACATATAACAAGTGAATCAATACGATACCCCATTGTCACCACGAGTATTCAATTTCAAGAAATATATCAAGTGTTCTCAAATCCATAAAAGTATTAAATCCGATAACAACGAAATCTCAAAGGGAAAAACTCAATTCATCACAACAAGATAGAGACGGGAAAACACCATGTTATCCGACTATATTAACAAAGCCCGCGATACATCAAGATCGTGACATCTCAAGAACACGAGAGGGAGAGAGAGAGAGAGAGATTAAACACATAGCTACTGGTACAAACCCTCAGCCCCGAGGGTGTACTACTCCCTCCTCATTGTGGTGGCCGTCGGGATGATGAAGATGGCCACCGGTGATGATTCCCCCCTTCGGCAGGGTGCCGGAAAGGGTCTAGATTGGTTTTCGGTGGCTACAGAGCCTTGCGGCGGTGGGACTTCTGATCTAGGTTAACCCCGAGGGTTTCTGGAATTTTTGGGAATTTATAGGGTAAAGAGGGGGTGCAGGAGGCCACCGAGGTGGGCACAACCCACCTGGGCGCGCTTGGGGGCACCCCCAGGTGCTGCTCTGGCCCATCCTGGGTGTTTTGGTCCATAAAAAATCTCCAAAAAGTTTCGTTGTGTTTGGACTCCATTTGATATTGATTTCCTGCGATGTAAAAAAACAAGTAAAAAATAGCAACTGGCATTGGGCACTGGGTCAATAGGTTAGTCCCAAAAAATGATATAAAGTTGCCATAAAATGACTGTAAAACATCCAAGAATGATAATATAACAACATGAATAGTTTATAAATTATAGATATGTTGGAGACGTATCACGACGCCGTATCAGGCGTCGGAGAAGAAGGCCAAAGAGTCCAAGAGCGGCCCCTGCCACAAGGGTCATTCAGACGCTATGTACGGAGAGACAGAAGCCCCCTCCTCCCATGAGGGAGACGAGGAAGAGGAAGAGGAGGAGGAAAGCGACTCCCCCCGCAAGGGGACAGAGGTCTACTACACAACCTTCTTCTTGTAGACGTTGTTGGGCCTCCAAGTGCAGAGGTTTGTAGGATGGTAGCAAATTTCCCTCAAGTGGATGACCTTAGGTTTATCAATCCGTAGGAGGCATATGATGAAGGTGGCCACCGGAGAAGGATTCCCCCTCCGGCAGGGTGCCGGAACGGGTCTAGATTGGCTTTCGGTGGCTACGGAGGCTTCTGGCGGCGGAACTCCCGATCTATTGTCGTCCCCGATCGTTTTAGGGTATATGGGTATATATATAGGCGGAAGAAATACGTCAGGGGAGCCACGAGGGGCCCACGAGGGTGGAGGGCGCGCCCTATGGGGGTGGGTGCGCTCCCTACCTCGTGGCTCCCTCGTTCCTTTCCTGACGTGCACTCCAAGTCTATCAGGTTGCTTTCTTTCCAAAAATAAGTTCTGTGAAGTTTCAGGTCAATTGGACTCCGTTTGATTTTCCTTTTCCGCGATACTCTAAAACAAGGAAAAAACAGAAACTGGCACTGGGCTCTAGGTTAATAGGTTAGTCCCCAAAAATAATATAAAAGTGTATAATAAAGCCCATAAACATCCAAAGTTGATAATATAATAGCATGGAACAATCAAAAATTATAGATACGTTGGAGATGTATCAGCATCCCCAAGCTTAATTCCTACTCGTCCTCGAGTAGGTAAATGATAAAAAGAGAATTTTTGATGTGGAATGCTACCTAACATATTTCTCTATGTAATTCTTTATTGTGGCAAGAATATTCAGATCCATAAGATTCAAGACAAAAGTTTAATATTGGCATAAAATAATAATACTTCAAGCATACTAAGAAAGCAATTATGTCTTCTCAAAATAACATGGCCAAAGAAAGTTATCCCTACAAAATCATATAGTCTAGCTATGCGCTATCTTCACCACACAAAGTATTTAAATCATGCACAACCCCAATGACAAGCCAAGCAATTGTTTCATACTTTTTACATTCTCAAACTTTTTCAATCTTCACGCAATACATGAGCGTGAGCCATGGACATAGCACTATAGGTGGAATAGAATGGTGGTTGTGGAGAAGACAAAAAGGGAGAAGATAGTATCACACCAACTAGGCGTATCAACAGGCTATGGAGATTCCCATCAATAGATATCAATGTGAGTGAGTAGGGATTGCCATGCAATGGATGCACTAGAGCTATAAGTGTATGAAAGCTCAAAAAGAAACTAATTGGGTGTGCATCCAACTCGCTTGCTCACGAAGACCTAGGGCATTTTGAGGAAGCCCATAATTGGAATATACAAGCCAAGTTCTATAATGAAAGATTCCCACTAGTATATGAAAGTGACAACATAAGAGACTCTCTATCATGAAGATCATGGTGCTACTTTGAAGCACAAGTGTGGTAAAAGGATAGTAGCATTGTCCCTTCTATATTTTTCTCTCATTTTTTTATTTTTTTATTTGGGCCTTCTCTTTTTTATGGCCTCTTTTCTCTTTTTTTATTTGGGATTCTTTGGCCTCTTTTATTTATTTATTTTCGTCCGAAGTCTCATCCCGACTTGTGGGGGAATCATAGTCTCCATCATCCTTTCCTCACTGGGACAATGCTCTAATAATGATGATCATCACACTTCTTTTTACTTACAACTCAAGAATTACAACTCAATACTTAGGACAAAATATGACTCTATATGAATGCCTCCGGCGGTGTACCGGGATGTGCAATGATGCATGAGTGACATGTGTGAAAGAATTATGAACGGTGGCTTTGCCACAAATACGATGTAAACTACATGATCATGCAAGGCAATATGACAATGATGAAGCGTGTCATGATAAACGGAACGGTGGAAAGTTGCATGGCAATATATCTCGGAATGGCTATGGAAATGCCATGATAGGTAGGTATGGTGGCTGTTTTGAGGAAGATATATGGTGGGTTTATGGTACCAGCGAAAGTTGCGTGGTACTAGAGAGGCTAGCAATGGTGGAAGGGTGAGAGTGCGTATAATCGATGGACTCAACATTAGTCATAAAGAACTCACATACTTATTGCAAAAATCTATTAGTTATCGAAACAAAGTACTAAGTGCATGCTCCTAGGGGGATAGATTGGTAGGAAAAGACCATCACTCATCCCCGACCACCACTCATAAGGAAGGCAATAAATAAATAAATCATGCTCCGACTTCATCACATAACGGTTCACCATACGTGCATGCTACGGGAATCACAAACTTCAACACATGTATTTATCAAATTCACAACTACTCAACTATCATGACTCTAATATCACCATCTTCATATCTCAAAAAAATTATTAAGTATCAAACTTCTCATAGTATTCAATGCACTCTATATGAAAGTTTTTATTATATCCCTCTTGGATGCCCATAATATTTAGGACTAATTTCATAACCAAAGCAAATTACCATGCTGTTTAGGACTCTGAAAATAATATAAGTGATGCATGAGAGTTCATCTATTTCTATAAAATAAAACCACCGCCGTGCTCTAAAAAGATATAAGTGAAGCACTAGAGCAACAACAAACTACTCTGAAAGATATAAGTGAAGATCAATGAGTAGTCGAATAATTATGTAACTATGTGAAGACTCTCTAACATTTAATAATTTCAGATCTTGGTATTTTATTCAAACCGCAAGCAAAACAAAAAAATGACGCTCCAAGCAAAACACATATCATGTGGTGAACAAAAATATAGCTCCGGGTAAAGTTACCGATGAACAAAGACGAAAGAGGGGATGCCTTCCGGGGCATCCCCAAGCTTAGGCTCTTGGTTGTCCTTGAATATTACCTTGGGGTGCCTTGGGAATCCCCAATCTTAGGCTCTTGCCACTCCTTATTCCTTAGTCCATCGAATCTTTACCCAAAACTTAAAAACTTCACAACACAAAACTTAAGAGAAAACTCGTAAGCTCCGTTAGTATAAGAAAATAAATCACCACTTAGGTACTGTTGTGAAGTCATTCTAAATTCATATTGGTGTAATATCTACTTATTACAACTTATCTATGGTTCGTACCCTCCGATACTAATCATAGATTCATCAAAATAAGCGAACAACACATCGAAAACAGAATCTGTCAAAAACAGAACAGTCTGTAGTAATCTGGATCAAACGTATACTTCTGGAACTCATAAAATTCTCAAATAAATTTCTGGACGTGAGTAATTTATCTATTAATCATATTCAAAAATAATTAACTAAATATCACTCTCCAATTAAAAATGGCAGCAAATCTCGTGACCGCTAAAGTTTCTGTTTTTTACAGCAAGATCAACAAGACTTTCCCCAAGTTTTCCCGAAGGTTCTACTTGGCACAAACACTAATTAAAAGCATAAAACCATATCTAAACATAGGCTAGATTAATTATTTATTACTAAACAGGAAAAAAAATCAAGGAACAAAAATAAAATTGGGTTGCCTCCCAACAAGCGGTAACGTTTAACGCCCCTAGCTAGGCATGATGATTTCAATGATGCTCACATAAAAGATAAGAATTGTAACATAAAGAGAGCATCATGAAGAATATGACTAGAACATTTAAGCCTAACCCACTTCCTATGCATAGGGATTTTTTTAGCAAACAACTTGTGGGAACAAGAATCAACTTGCATAGGAAGGTAAAACAAGCATAGCTTCAAAACTTTAAGCACATATAGAGGAAACTTGGTATTATTGCATTTCCTACAAGCATATATTCCTCCATCATAATAATTTTCAGTAGCATCATGAATGAATTCAACAATATAACCAGCACCTAAATCATTCTTTTCATGATCTACAAGCATAGAATTTTTATTACTCTCCAGATAAGCAAAATTCTTCTCATTCGGGATAGTGGGAGTATCATAAGAGACTTGGATACTATGAATTGTTTCCACATTAAAAGAGTAATGTTCATAAAAGGGGTAATCATAATCATGACAATTTTTTTAAATATAATCCTCACTACTTTTTATAGCATATGTATCATCACAACAATTATCATAAGTAGCAACTTTGTTCTCATCATAATCGATTGAAACCTCTTCAAGATAGTGGAATCATCACTAAATAAATTCATGACCTCTCCAAATCCACTTTCATCAATATAATCATCATAAGTAGGAGGCATGTTATCATCATTATAAATTTGCATATCAAAACTTGGGAGACTAAAAATATCATCTTCATTAAACATAGCATCCCAAGCTTGGGATAAACATTAATTGCAGCAAATATATTCTCAAAAACATCATCTTCATCAAACATAGCATCCCCAAGCTTGGCCCAT
Organism: Triticum urartu; assembly: GCF_056163025.1. Lineage (NCBI taxonomy): Eukaryota > Viridiplantae > Streptophyta > Magnoliopsida > Poales > Poaceae > Triticum > Triticum urartu. The sequence goes on from NC_141878.1 coordinate 525,902,072, forward strand.
TTCATATCATAAGCATAATCACTTTCATCATTAATAGTATGGATAGCACCAATAGTATAGCAATTATCATATTCTTCCAAGCAAGTGCCAAAAATATTTTGAAGATCATAAGAAGTATCATTATCTTCCACAATTATAATCATCACAACAAGCAATAGGCATAACGAGATCATCATCAAGTGCATCATCTTCCACAATTATATTTTCATGAGGCACAACAGTAATAGGAGCAACATTATTTGGGAGAGATATCTTTTTACCTCTGTTCCTTTTTCTTTTCTTCTTCTTCACCACATCATGTGTGGGTTCAATCCTCTTTTTGGAGCTCCTTATTAATGAGATTGGTTGAATAGAAGGCTCCTCCTCGTTACCTGATTCATCATAAGAAATAATAGGAGGATATTGGGAAGTCTCTTCCCTTTCGTTAGTATTCTCTTCATCTTCTATTTGTTTTCTTTTCTTTATGTAATTGGCAATATAAGGATTTTCAATGCAATTCACCGCGCAATACATATAAATTTCCTCTAGATCAAAACAAAGAAGTTTATAACGGGCAAATTCTGGAAGATGCTTAGTTATACGTTTCATTTCTTCATAACCCATAAGCAAACTGATTTCATTATAATGTGCAAGGGAAATCAAGTCATCACAATTTTTGGACACGATTAGATCATGAAACAATTTGCATCGGATAGCTAAATGACCCTGTTCATTGCAAAGTCCACAAGTACGGCCAAGAAAATTTAAATTTTCAGCACAATCATCTAGCCTTTCTTGCAACAATTTAGTTTCTAAGTACTTATGTCTCTTGAAATATCTATCTTCCCTATTTGGGTTGTACTTACAAACCCAATGCACTCCACAAAAATTGACATGTTTATAGGAGACATTTTCATCATAACTAGTGCAATCATCATTAGTACTATGGATATTCAAGGAGTTCATACTAACAACATTGAAATCATGCTCATCATTCAAAGATTTAGTGCCAAACATTTTAATGCATTCTTCTTCTAACACTTCGGCACAATTTTCCATTCCATCATACTCACGAAAGATATTAAAAAGGTGAAGCGTATGAGACAAACTCAATTCCATTTTTTTGTAGTTTTATTTTATAAACTAAACTAGTGCTAAAACAAGAAACAAAAATATTCGATTGCAATATCTAAAGATATACCTTCAAGCACTCACCTTCCCGGCAACAGTGCCAGAAAAGAGCTTGATGTCTACTACACAACCTTCTTCTTTTAGACGTTGTTGGGCCTCCAAGTGCAGAGGTTTGTAGGACAGTAGCAAATTTCCCTCAAGTGGATGACCTAAGGTTTATCAATCCGTAGGAGGCGTAGGATGAAGATGGCCACTGGAGAAGGATTCCCCCTCCGACAGGGTGCCAGAACGGGTCTAGATTGGCTTTTGGTGGCTACGGAGGCTTTTGGCGGCGGAACTCCCGATCTATTGTCGTCCCTGGTCATTTTAGGGTATATGGATATATATAGGCGGAAGAAATACGTCAGGGGAGCCACGAGGGGCCCACGAGGGTGGAGGGCGCGCCCTAGGGGGGTGGGCGCCCCCTACCTCGTGGCTCCCTCGTTTCTTTCCTGACGTGCACTCCAAGTCTATCAGGTTGCTTTCCTTCCAAAAATAAGTTCTGTGAAGTTTCAGGTCAATTGGACTCCATTTGATTTTCCTTTTCTGCGATACTCTAAAACAAGGAAAAAACAAAAACTGGCTCTGGGCTCTAAGTTAATAGGTTAGTCCCAAAAAATAATATAAAAGTGTATAATAAAGCCCACAAACATCCAAAGTTGATAATATAATAACATGTAACAATAAAAAAATTATAGATACGTTGGAGACATATCAGGGACGAAGAAGAAGAGAGCGGCCTCCGAAGACCCGAAGGGGGAGGCGGCCAAGAGGGGGAAGATGACCTTCCAGGACAGTTCGAACTTAGATGTCGAACTGGTCCCCAAAAAACCTCCCAGGGCGAAGCCCCCTGGCCGAATCGTAAGTGTTTAGATACTTACTATTTACCTTTCAGTCTTCCTATTTGCGTTATATAAGTTATCATGTTATGTGCCTTTCAGCCCTCCCCGTGACCTCCCGAATACTTCGCTATTGGAGGGGAGTTCTCTGCCACCTAAGATGGCAGAGAGCGAGATGCCGCCATGAGCCCCTACGCCTATCACCGTGGATGACACCGTGGTGCTATCCTGAAGGACCTCTCCTGGCCGCGGAGGAGCGGGTGAGGCTGTCGAGAAAGCGCCCGAGGGTAATACCTCGGTCGCCGAAGACATAGGGGAGGCTACCTGAAGGCACAAGTGCTCCCTGGGTGATTTTGGTAATTAATGTCAACATATCTCTTGTTGGACTAATACGTCTATCTGGTATATTTCAGATAAGTTCAACAGTGGAGTGGCTTGGACAAGAGGATGTGGAACCCCTTCAAAATGCCAAGGACAGAAGACTGGCAAAATCTCAAAAGCTCAATACTCTACATTTTCATTTTAGTGATCCAAGATCACATTGAGTCCATAGGAAAAGCCAATACTACTAAAAGGGGATGAGGTGATGCTTAATGACTTGCTTCTCAAAGTGCTTAGTGATATGCTCCAAAGCCCTAAACCACTTTCTTAGTTCCACATATGTCCCAAACCAAAAGTCAAACTCAGCCCCACCGATTTGATCTATCCGGTGCCACCGAGTTCACTTGACATAGCCACTACCAGAAACCCTAATCAGTCCGGTCTCACCGATGGGATCTTGGTCTCACAGAGATGGGCTTGCAAACTCTCTATTACCTGTTGCAATAATTTCGGTCTCACCGAGATATGCAATCGGTCCCACCGAGTTTGCTTGACCAACTCTCTGTTTTTTCTTATTACCAAAATTGGTCCCACCGAGTTTGTTTAATCGATCAAACCGAGTTGAGGTTTTACCCTAACCCTAGCACATCGGTCCCATCGAGTTGATCATATCGGTACCATCGAAAATCCTAACGTTCACATTTTGAACTAAATCGGTCTAACCGAGTTTCATGATTCGGTCCCACCTAGTTTGGTAAATTCTGTGGAACAGTTAGACTTTGTGTGGAGGCTATATATACCCCTCCACCCACTCTTCATTCGTGGAGAGAGCCATCAGAATGTGCCTACACTTCCAGCATATATTTTCTGTGAGAGAACCACCTACTCATGTGTTGAGACAAAGATATTCTATTCCAACCACAAGAATCTTGATCTCTAGCCTTCACAAAGTTGCTTTCCACTCATATCATCTTTCCACCAAATCTAAATCTATGAGAGAGAGAGAGAGAGTTGAGTGTTGGGAGACTATCATTTGAAGCACAAGAGCAAGGCGTTCATCATCAACACACCATCTATTACCTTTTGGGGAGTGGTGTCTCCTAGATTGGTTAGGTGTCACTTGGGAGCCCCCGACAAGATTGTGGACTTGAACCAAGGAGTTTGTAAGGGCAAGGAGATCGCCTACTTCATGAAGATCTACCCAAGTGAGGCAACTCCTTCGTGGGCGATGGCCATGGTGGGATAGACAAGGTTGCTTCTTCATGGACACTTCATGGGTGGAGCCCTCCGTGGACTCGCGCAACCGTTACCCTTCGTGGGTTGAAGTCTCCATGAACGTGGATGTACGATAGCATCGCCTATCAGAACCATGCCAAAAATCTCCGTGTCTTCAATTGCGTTTGCATACTCCAATCCCATCCCTTTACTTTCTTGCAAGTTGCATGCTTTACTTTCCGCTGCTCATATACTCTTTCCATGCTTGCTTAAAATGTATTGTGTATGTTTAAACTTGTGCTAAAACTCCACCTTAACTTAAACAAATCAAAAAACTGCTACTTTTCTTTGTTGAGGGTCTAATCACCCCCCTCTAGACACCTCTTCTCGATCCTACAATTAGTATCAGAGATTTGGTCTCCATTGCTTTAGTTTAATCACCATTGGAGGAAGATGGATGAGTCTACATTGGGCAGTCTTAGACTTAGAGTACCTACACTTGATGGAGAGTTCTTTCATGAGTGGGAAATTGAGATGCTTGAGATTTTCAGTGAATATCACTTGAACAAGTACATTACTATTCCTTGTGCGCGTCTTGTTGACCCCATGCATCCTACCCTTGATGAGTCTATTCACACATGATCCGTAATCTTAGAACCATCAATCTAATCACTAGAAGATTACCTAGAAACTTGCTTGCTAGCTTGCCTACTCTTGATTGTGCCTATACTATATGGAGATTTCTTGAGGAACGATTTCCAAATTATCCCTTGCAAAACTTAGATGAAATTCTTCATAAGTCCATTGCTTTGAGTAAGATGAGTTCCAGTGATCCTAAATTTGGTGATTGTCTATTTGAGCTTACTAATCTTATGCGTGCCAAAGGAGATGTTGGAATCATTAGCAATATCATCTCCGAAGCTATTAGAATTCATAAAGATGACCATTGTGATGACCATTTATCTAATGAGTTACACTCTCTAGGAATTAATAAATCACAAGACGATGTTGAACATGGATACTATGATGAGGATGATGATAGTGACTTTGATCTCGATGAGTCTATGAGACAATTTGGTCTTATGGCAAATCTTTGTGGCTACATGGCTGGAGGAAAGGAATGGGTTCTTTATAGTGGGTGTACCGATCACATGACCGGAGACAAGGATATGTTTCTTGAGCTTGCTGAAAACAACGGCCCTCGAAAGTATGTCACTTTTGGTGACAACTCAAAGGGTAAGGTGGTTGGCCTTGGTAAGGTGGCCATCTCACATGATAGCTCCATACAAAATCTTATGCTCATTGAATCCCTTGGCTATAATTTACTTTCTGTATCTAGACTTGCTAACTTTGGCTTCAATGTCCTATTTACTGTAGTAGATTGCCAAGTGTTTCGTAGAGATAATCATAATATGGTCTTTACCAGTATACGTAGAGGTGATCTTTACATTGTTGATTTCACTAAAAAGGCTCAACCTAGAACTTGCTTAATTGCTAAATCTTCTAAAGGCTGGTTGTGGCATAGAAGGTTAGGTCATGTGGGCATGCGAAATCTTGATAAGCTTATTAAAGGTGATCATATCCTTGGAGTGAAAGATGTTATATTTGACAAGGATAGATTGTGCAGTGCTAGTCAAGCAGGAAAACAAGTTGGAGGAAGTCACCCCGTGAAGAACATCATGACTACGAGAAGACCGCTCGAGCTACTTCATATGGATCTCTTTGGTCCCAACGCCTACAAAAGTCTCAGTGGAAACTCATTTGGTCTAGTCATAGTCGATGATTTTTCAAGATTTACGTGGGTGTTCTTTCTTGATGATAAATCGCAGGTCCAAATGATCTTCAAGAACTTCGCTAGGAAGGCCCAAAATCAATTTGAAGTGAAGATCAAGAAGGTTCACAGCCACAATGGAACGGAGTTCAAGAACGCAAATGCGGATACCTTTCTTGATGAAGAAGGGATTTCATACGAGTTCTCCGCTACGTACATGCCTCAACAAAATGGAGTTGTTGAGAGGAAGAACCAGACTCTTATTGAGATGTCGAGAACGATGCTTGATGAGTACAAGACACCAAAATAATTTTGGGCGGAAGCGGTTGAGACAGCTTGTCATGCAACAAATCACTTGTATCTTCACAAGCTACTCAGCAAGATGGCATACGAGCTTCTCACCGGTAAAAATCCCCAAGTTGGATACTTTTGAGTATTCGGCTCAAAGTGTTATATTCTTGTAAGCATCGTCGTTCTAAATTTGCTCCTAAATCTCATGAGGGTTTCCTAGTTGGTTATGGCTCAAACTCTCACACTTACCGTGTCTACAACAATTTCACCCGAAAGGTTGAAGAGGCGGTAGATGTGAAGTTTGATGAATCTAACGGCTCGCAAGTACAGCAATTGCCAATTGATGTAGGAGGCAAAGACCCTTCGGAAGCAATCCAAGACTTATCTATCGGCAAGATTCATCCAACGGAGGTGAAGGAGAGTACCTCGTCCGTACAAGTGGAAGCTTCTACCTCATGACAAGGTGAACCAAGAGTTGACATGGAAGCATCCACAAGTGTGACACACCAAGATGAAGAGGACGAGGAAGTACACCAAGATGAACCTCATCAACCTCCTTCTCCACCTCAGCAAGAGAACGACAACGTCAACAATGAAGAAGGCCAAGAAGAAGAACGAGATGATGAAGAAGATGTTCCACCCCGACCCAAACAAAAGCTCTCACGAGTTAGAGCAAGAGTCAAAAGAGACCATCCTGTCGAGCAAATCTTCAATGATATCCAAACCGTAAGAATCACTTGCTCTAAAACTCGTTTGGCAAATTTTTGTGAACATTATTCATTCATCTCTAGCATTGAACCTATGAAGGTTGAAGAAGCATTGGACGATCCGGATTGGATAAATTCCACGCATGAAGAGCTACACAACTTTGAGAGGAACCAAGTGTGGACATTAGTCGAGAAGCCCGACAACAACCACAACATCATCGGTACCAAATGGGCTTTTCGCAACAAGCAAGACGAAGATGGACACGTCGTTCGCAACAAAGCATGTCTCGTTGCCCAAGGCTACACTGAAGTCGAAGGTATGGACTATGGTGAGACATATGCCCCCGTTGCTAGACTTGAGTCCATCCGCATCTTACTTGCCTATGCTAATCACCATGATATTACCTTGTACCAAATGGACATTAAAAGTGCTTTTCTAAATGGTGAAATTGAGGAGGAAGTTTATGTTAAACAACCTCCCAGCTTTGTTAATCCTAAGAAACCCAACCATGTTTACAAACTTCGCAAAGCTCTTTATGGTCTTAAACAAGGTCCTCGAGCGTGGTATAAATGCTTGACCAAGTTCCTTATTGAAAAAGGCTTTGAGATTGGAAAGATAGATTCTACTCTTTTTACTAAAAGGGTTAATGGAGAATTATTTGTGTGCCAAATTTATGTTGATGATATCATATTTGGTTCGACTAACCCTCATTTTAGTGAAAAGTTTGGAAAGCTAATGTCAGAGAATTTTGAGATGTCTATGATCAGTGAACTCAAGTTCTTTCTTGGGTTGCAAATCAAGCAAACTAAGGAGGGTAATTTTGTTTCCCAAACAAAGTATACCAAGGACTTATTCAAGAAGTTCAACATGCAAGAATGCAAATGTATGAATACACCCATGCCTACTAGTGGACATGTTGACTTGACTAAGGATGGAAAACCGGCTGACCAAAAGGTTTATCGCTCTATGATTAGTTCATTGTTATATCTATGTGCCTCCCGTCCCGGTATTATGCTAAGTGTGTGCATGTGTGCACGATATCAAGCGCCCCCCAAAGAATGTCATCTTAAGGCTGTGAAAAGGATAGTGAGATACTTAATCCATACACCAAATTTTGGCATTTGGTATCCTAAGAGGTCTTCTTTTGATCTTGTTGGCTACTCCGATTCGGACTATGCTGGTGACAAGGTTGATAGGAAGTCCACTTCGGGTACTTGTCAATTTCTTGGTAGATCTCTTGTGTCTTGGTCCTCCAAGAAACAAAACTAGGTATCCTTATCCACCGCCGAAGCGGAATACATTGCCATCGGTTCATGTTGTGCTCAATTACTTTGGATGACCCAAACTCTTAAAATTATGGGATCTATGTGAAACATGTTCCATTGCTTTGTGACAATTAAAGTGCTATTAAGATTGCTCACAATCCCGTGCAACATTCTCGAACAAAGCATATTGAGGTTCTTCATCATTTCATTTGAGATCATGTTGCTAAAGGGGACATTAATCTTAAGCATGTTCGTACCAATAAGCAATTGGCGAATATATTCACCAAATCGCTTGATGAGAAAGTATTTTGCCGTTTGAGAGGTGAATTGAACATCATTGATGCCTCAAACCTTGAGTAGAAACTCCATTTGGATACATGCAAGGCATGAGCCTTTGACTAATCCTTGGTATTTCTCTTATGATGGCGATCATATGTCTTGGATATACTTGTACCCTTGCATGCTATCTAACCCTTGTAGGTACTTGGATGAATCTAAATCTATGAGATTGTGAATCACTCACATCTTGAGCAATCTCTACATCACCAAGTCTCTACAATATGGTGGTTGCAAATAAGGAAGCATGAATCCCTTTAAACATATCCTTTGACTCCTATATATCAAATTTCATGATTGTCACTTTGGATACACAAGTGATCTTCCTTGCAAGACTAACCCATGTAGGTAGATGAACTCAAAACTGCAAGTGGTGCTCCCAACTCATTGATGAGCTACATCAACCTTGAGCATCCCACACAAGTTCAACTACGTGATCAAGGTCAACACCACCACCCAAGGTATGTTATTCCATCTTAGAGAAGCTTTACCCCAAGTCATGGGTCAAAGCAGCTCAACAAGATGTGAATACATCAAGATGCTTAAACGAAAAATGGTAGCCCCATTTTGAGCTTAAACAATGAGTATGACCTACGATCAAGTGTTCTCACTTGACTCCTCAGTCAATATACTCTAACATAGGTGACTTTGTTGCCGACCAATTCTAGATGAAGTTCTCTAGTGTTTCTTTGTGTTCTTGCATTTGTGCCTAGCATGTTTCCCTTTCACTTCATCTAGATTTATTTATGTTCTTTGTTATGCATTCCCTACATCAAATTCATTGCAAATCCTTTAGTTAATTCCTTGCAAATCTTTGTGAGATCTTATCTGCCTAGTGAGATGAGATGACAAATGTTCTCTCTGTGTTGAACTCAGACACACCGATTTGTGTCTTTCAGCTAAACCGAACCATCTCGGTGCCACCGAAGAAAACAACTCAGTGTTACCAATTTCAATGCTGAGAAGACACCTTGTCATTTGCATCCTGCATATTTGTTCCAGCTCCACTCAATGATTCTTGTCTTGTACCTGCAACATATTGTATTTGCTGCTTTGTTTTGTGACTCAAGGACCAAGCCTATTCGACTCAAACTCCAGAAGACCCTTCTTGGAAATTGATGTCAAAGGGGGAGAGAGATCACATCAAAGCTTAATCACTTCAAAAGGGGGAGAATACTTCAAAGGGGTAGAGTGCTTGGTATTCAAGAGGAGAGAAGTCACATGCCTTTAAGAGGGGAAAGACATGTTAGTATGTTAGTTTGTGTTATGTTTTTTGTGCTCTGATTTTCTTTTCCCTATATTCTCCCATTATCCAATATAAGATTCAGGGGGAGAAAGACGTCTAAGGGAAGGAAATCTTTAATTCATTGCATATATTACCTTTGGGGACATGTCTATATCCAATAGAGTACCTAGTACTCACTCACTACATGTCATCCAATCTTGGTACTCTTGTGGTTTGTTGTTCTTGCTCTGTTTAGTAGATGTTTCTGTGTTATCTAACCTTGTTTACTCAGGTTCATCTCTTCCAAAGCCAGCTTAAGACCACAAGGCAAGTATGTGCATCACACTCATGTGCATGATGATCTCTTGCTAATGTACATATTGTTTGCAAGAAGGACTCATGAACATGAAGGTATATTTCCAGTATCTACACCATTTGCTCTGATGCATATAGCCAAGATACATGTAACTCATTGCTTGCTATGTCATGCTTATGCATTTACATGCTCTCATATTCAATATTTACATGGATGCATACACATAGGGGGAGCCTATGCATGTTACATGTTCTTCCAAAGCTTTACTTGCTAATCTATATATATCTTATCTAAAGCTTTGATGTATGTCACAAGTGCTCCCTGGGTGATTTTGGTAATTAGTGTCAACATATCTCTTGTTGGACTAATACTTCTATCTAGTATATTTCAGATAAGTTCAACAGTGGAGTGGCTTGGACAAGAGGATGTGGAACCCCTTCAAAATGCTAAGGACAGAAGACTGGCAAAAGCTCAAAAGCTCAAGACTCTACATTTTCATTTCAGTGATCCAAGATCACATTGAGTCCATAGGAAAAGCCAATACTATTAAAAGGGGATGAGGTGATGCTTAATGACTTGCTTGCTCAAAGTGCTCGGTGATATGCTCCAAATCCCTCAACCACTTTCTCAGTTCCACATATGTGCCAAACCAAAAGTCAAACTCGGCCCACTAATTTGATCTATCCGGCGCCACCGAGCTCACTTGACATAGTCACTGCCAAAAACCCTAATCAGTTTGGTCTCGCCGATGGGATCTTGGTCTCACCGAGATGGGCTTGCAAACTCTCTGTTACACGTTGCAATAATTTTGGTCTCACCGATATATGCAATCGGTCCCACCGAGTTTGCTTGGCCAACTCTCTGTTTTGCTTATTACCAAAATTGGTCCCACCGAGTTTGTGTAATCGGTCAAACCGAGTTAAGGTTTTACCCTAACCCTAGCACATCGGTCCCACCGAGTTGATCATATCGGTACCACCGAAAATCCTAACGTTCATATTTTGAACTAAATCGGTCTGACCGAGTTTCATGATTTGGTCCCACTGAGTTCGGTAAATTGTGTGTAACAGTTAGATTTTGTGTGGAGGCTATATGTACCCCCTCCACCCACTCTTCATTCGTGGGGAGAGCCATCAGAACGTGCCTACACTGCCAGCATACATTTTCTGAGAGAGAACCACCTACTCATGTGTTGAGACCAAGATATTCCATTCCAACCACAAGAATCTTGATCTCTAGCCTTCCCCAAATTGCTTTCCACTCATATCATCTTTCCACCAAATCCAAATCTGTGAGAGAGAGAGTTGAGTGTTGGGGAGATTATCATTTGAGGCACAAGAGCAAGGAGTTCATCATCAACACACCATCTATTACCTTTTGGGGAGTGGTGTCTCCTAGATTGGTTAGGTGTCACTTGGGAGCCTCCGACAAGATTGTGGACTTGAACCAAGGAGTTTGTAAGGGCAAGGAGATCGCTTACTTCGTGAAGATATACCCAAGTGAGGCAACTCCTTCGTGGGCGATGGCCATGGTGGGATAGACAAGGTTGCTTCTTCGTGGACCCTTCATGGGTGGAGCCCTCCGTGGACTCGCGCAACCGTTACCCTTCGTGGGTTGAAGTCTCCATGAACGTGGATGTACGATAGCATCGCCTATTAGAACCACGCCAAAAATCTCCGTGTCTCCAATTGTGTTTGCATACTCCAATCCCATCCCTTTACTTTCTTGCAAGTTGCATGCTTTACTTTCCGCTGCTCATATACTCTTTCCATGCTTGCTTAAAATGTATTGTGAATGTTTAAACTTGTGCTAAAACTCCACCTTAACTTAAAGAAATCAAAAAACTGCTACTTTTCTTTGTTGAGGGTCTAATCACCCCTTTCTAGACACCTCTTCTCGATCCTACACTACCCCTATGACAACCGACGGTGGGGACCGTCAACAATCCATGCCCCAGCCGAACACTGTCTCGGAGACCAATGTGGCTTCGAGATCGGGCGAGCAGCCCCCTTCGAAGGAGGGGGAGCATCAGCTCCATCAACGACCTCCACTAATCCAGAGGCGCCGAACACTCTAATGGAAGCACTGCAACATGCTTCCATCGTGGAGGAGCACCGCACCTTGATGGGTGCGGTGGTGGAAAAGGTTCAGTCTGCAAAAGGTGGACTGAACGAAGCCTTCACTAGACTAGTAACAGGCTTTGAGGTATGCAATGTAATGTCCTAAACATCTTTGTTTTATTTAGAGGAATATTCCCGTATACAGACGGTAGCCCCAGAGGCTCTGTCTAGTGTAGAAGAAACCAGACAGAGGATCCACATAAAATCTGGGAAGGCTAACATATTTCTCTGTTATTATAACATGCTTCCCTGTTGGCGGCGACCGCCCAGGCCGCCGAAGTTTCTGAAATCAATCGGAAGCTTTGGGTGGCCGATGAAGAGATTGACCGCATTAACAAGCGGTTCGATGAGACACAAGGTATGCGTATAGTGTTCAAAAGTTCAATTGTATATCATAAGTGATAGTTATTGTCGGTGTCAAAACCGGCGGATCTTGGGTAGGGGGTCCCGAACTGTGCGTCTAAGGCGGATGGTAACAGTAGGCAGGGGACACGATGTTTTACCCAGGTTCGGGCCCTCTTGATGGAGGTAAAACCCTACGTCCTGCTTGATTTATTCTTGATGATATGAGTATTACAAGCGTTGATCTACCACGAGATCGGAGAGGCTAAACCCTAGAAGCTAGCCTATGGTATGATTGTATGTTGTCCTACGGACTAAAACCTTCCGGTTTATATAGACACCGGAGGGGGCTAGGGTTACACAAGGTCGGTTACAAAGGAGGATATATACATATCCGTATTGCCTAGCTTGCCTTCCACGCCAAGTAGAGTCCCATCCAGACACGAGACGAAGTCTTCAATCTTGTATCTTCATAGACCAACAGTCCGGCCAAAGGATATAGTCCGGAGACCCCCTAATCCAGGACTCCCTCAGTAGCCCCTGAACCAGGCTTCAATGACGATGAGTCCGGCGCGCAATGTTGTCTTTGGCATTGCAAGGCGGGTTCTTCTCCAATTTTCGAGTGTTCGTAAAGCAGTGTCCGGTCCCATAAATGTTCGGACCTCTTAGCTTTTGTGCCCAATAAGGGCTATCTCCCACGCGTTGAATGAATACGAGGCGCCAGGGCATTTTTACATTCGCCCCCCTAGCCAGACAAATAAATTGTCTATTCAAGGGATGGGGATTCTTAGATCCGATCCATGCCATCCTCCTCCCAGCGAGAATCCATCAGAGCATGTTTCAGAAAGATCCATTCCAGCATGGCCTACCTCCGCAGGTCCTCCTCCCGCCCCCGTAGCCCTAAGCCCGGTGATTGGGAGAGGTGTTCAGTCCCACACAGTCGATTGGTCGAACTGCAGACCAAGGGATTTCTCCCTCCGGCATATATGGTGCTCGTTCGAGCCGGGCTCGCCACCTACAATGGCGGGGAGCAAGCGGATAGCTTCCCCAGCCCCTCGATGGGGGAGCGGGTATGCCTTACCCCCTATCTATTGAGGGGACTCAGATTTCCAATTCATTTGTTCCTCCGTGGGCTCCTGGAGTTCTACGGCCTCCAAATACACAATTTCACCCCTGCCTCCATTCTACATACCGCCGCCTATGTTGCTCTCTGCGAGTTGTTCCTGGGCTGCGAGGCTCACTTCGAGCTGTGGAAAAGGCTATTTTGCCTCGTCCCTCGCACACAGAGGGGATCACTTTATCATGTGGGCGGAGCCGAAATATGGCGCATCGCTGGTACCGGATACCTGTCAGGTATCCCGAAGAAGTCATCCGAAGACTGGCCTTCGGAATGGTTTTATATGGAGGACGTTCCCCTTCCGGACCTTGTTCGGTGGGGTCTTCCTGAGTTCAGCAATGCTCCTCTGAAGAAACGCCGAAGTTGGCACCCACGGAGCCCCCAGGTGGAAGACAATGGAGAAGCCCTCTACCTGATGAACCGGATTAAAGCATTGGCTCAATGAGGATTGACAGTAATCGAAGTTATGTCGATTTGCATAATGCGGGGAGTGCAACCACTTCAATATCGTGGGCACCCCTTGTGGTGTTTTAACGGGGCGGATGATGCCACCCGCTGCGGGCGTAAGGGTCCGGATAATGCTGCCACTTTAGCAAAAATTCTGTCCGAATTGTTCAAGGGAGAGGAAGAGGAATTCATCCGCATCAAGCCACGGGACGGATTCTCCATGTATAATCCTCCAAGCTGGGTAAGTTATATCTCCTTACTCCCATTTTTCCCGCATTATTTATCGTAAGTATTCACCTTTCCACTTTGCGGCAGGAACTGCAAAAAGCCATAAAGGAGGTCAGCAGCCCTTCTCCACAACCATTGGACCCTGACCGGGCCCTCGACTCCGGACTTGAAGAAGATCCGGTTATATTCGTGGAGCTGATAGACTGGCAGTTCTATCAGTTAATCTGTGATGATGCCAAGGTGGCCATTACGGCCGACTATCCCGGACTGCTTCCTGCATCGCACGTAAGAAAACCAAAAAATCCCAACTCCAAAAACTAGGATCCCCTTTTAGACACTTCACCTACCATATACATATGGCGTTTTTACAGGGAAGGCATTCGGGACGCCCTGCCGAACCCGCAGCAACTCGCCAACAAGAGGCACCGAGGCCGGGCAGGCCAAAAAGGAAGGCGGTCAGGACGGAGACGCCGGCGCAAAGGTATAACAAAAACCCCGCTCCATGGTTGTCGTCTTTCTCGAAATTTAATGATGCCCGTGTTTCTTTAACAGAAAAATGCTCGCCAGAATATGTCCGGCGATGTTACTAATCACGCTTCCACCAGTTGGGCGCTAGGACCGGACATAGAGGCGGAAGCCGATATGGGGCGGCCGCCGGATAATACGCCTACAGAGGATGCGGATAGATTATCCGCTACAAACTCAGAAGTGGAAAGCGCCATGAATCATAGGCGCTGCCAGGCCGTACTCCGTGACGCTTGTTTCTCACCAGAGGCATTTGATGCCTTCAATTTTGGAGAGGCGTACCTCCGAGTTGCTCAAGGTGGTCTAGCCAGAGCTACGGATCAATATGTAAAGGATGTATGGGTAAGTAAATCTGACGATTTATATGTATCAGTAGCCCCTGAGACTTGAAACAGTTAGCAGAGCTGATTTAAGGATCATCTTTATTGTGCAGGTTCTTACAGAGAAGAATACTAGGCTGTCACAGGAGCTAGAGGAATGCAAGACCCAACTGCGGGCCGCTGTTGCCGCATTGCAGGAACCGAAAAAGTCACCCGCTGGTAACATTTACTTTAAAGAATGATGGTTACCATATAGTGTGCGGCGTGGCTGCATATCGAACAATAGATGTTGCAGATGAATCCGGAGAAAATCCGGAGGACCAGCATGTCGTGCGACAGCTAGAGGCTGGCAAACGCGTGCTGACTGAGGTTAGGCGGGAGAAAAACAATCTCCAAGACGCTAATATCAAGTTGAGTGTGGAACTAAAAGACGTTCGAGCCCAGCTTGCAGATTCCGAGAAGGAGAATAAGCGGCTTGGGCATGGCATTTTCAATAAGTGCTTGAATGAATCCTTTTGAAGGAGTTTGGCAAAGAAGCCAACTAACAACGTTATGTCTCGAGGTATGCTAACGGGTCGTCCCACGGAGGAAATGCCCGGGTCTGCGGGTGATCTTCTATCCGAGCTCTCACATCTGCACGAACAAGTACGGCAGGTGATGCAAGGTGTTGCCCAGGCCTTGTGGCCATCTGTCTCCCCGCCAGAGGGCGTTG
Organism: Triticum urartu; assembly: GCF_056163025.1. NCBI lineage: Eukaryota > Viridiplantae > Streptophyta > Magnoliopsida > Poales > Poaceae > Triticum > Triticum urartu. Next base: position 525,917,319 of record NC_141878.1, read on the forward strand.
CAGAGCTTACGGAGAAGCTCAAGGGAGCGCGGCGGCGCTTCCGATTATGGAAGATATCGGCTTGCCGACAAGGTGCCAGAGAAGCCTGGGCCATGGTGAAGACGCGGTATACCAAGGCTGACCCAAATCACATGGCCGAGGTTGGACCTGTGGGGCCCGACGAAAAAGAGAACCCCGTTAGCTTAGTTTATGAGCAAGTAGAATTAGCCGCAAAGTATTACCAACAGGATTGTAGGCTAGACCGCCTGTTGGATGGTATAGAAGAGGAATTTAGTCAGTCTGCATGACTATGTAATTAAAGTGACATGTATAATGCCTTCTAGCCGGATTGTAGATCATTTGTCTTGGCGGACCTTTTCGCTTCAACCTCTGGACCCGATAGTCCGGAGTGTATCCGAATACCCGCTCAGTTATATAAGAACCGGGGTATGCGTGGATACCACGCGTAAGGGTCATTAGTGCTTGAACGGACAAGTGCCCAACTAGTTATGTTATATTACATGGGTAGTAAGAAACATCTTCCAGGGAGAATAGTTCCGTTAAGGGTTCCTTTCCCTAGGTATGCATGCCCTAAAGTGCATGTCCGGACTGCGATAAGAAATGGAGGAAAAAACATCTAGGGGCAGATATGGAAAATAAAAAATCATCTTTTGTTCACCAACCGAATATTCCCTTAAGAACGCTAGCTTTCGGCTTCACCCAGTCTGAGGTACACATCCGGCTGACCCGGCAGTAACAATCACAGAGGTGCTCCCCTTATGCCCAAGCCGAATTAACGGGAACGTAGGGCATAAATACAAGAGCCAGGCAACCCAGCTTGGCCAAAACTTAAGTCATATCGATGCATATAATGGCGAAAAAAGGTACATGCGGAAGTATAAAACATGTGTGGGGCATGAGGCCCAGATAAATAATTAAGCTTCTATGAAAGAAGCCCCCAGGTATGATGAGCGCGGCTAGCGCATCTATAATGTGCAAGCGAGGCACAAGTTGGCCCTTGAAGGCCTAGAGAAAGAATAAAAGAAAGAAAGAAAGAAAAACAAGACAGATAATGTATATGCAAAAAATGGACAGAGGAAGGGGACGAACATAGAGTCCGGCGCTAGGCATAGAATCTTCGGAGCCTGGCCGCGCTCCATGGGTTCGGCTCGAGTCGATTAGTCGATGCATCCCGCAGTCGGTACGCTCCGTCGGTCAGAACTTGGTCAATAATGAAGGGACCTTCCCATTTGGGCTCGAGCTTGTTCTTTTTCTTATCCGGCAGGCGTAGAACTAGTTCGCCAATGTTATAAGTTTTGGCCCATACTTCTCTGATTTGGTATCTGCGAGCCTGTTGCTGATAAAATGCGGAACGGGCTTTTGCTACATCGCGCTCCTCCTCCAGGGTGTCCAGACTGTCCTGCCGATCGAGCTCGGCTTCTCTTTCTTCGTACATGCGCACCCGAGGTGAGTCGTGAATTATGTCACACGGCAAGACTGTCTCTGCGCCGTACACCATAAAGAAGGGTGTATATCCGGTACTACGATTCGGCGTGGTCAGCAGCCCCCAGAGTACGGAGTCGAGCTCCTCTACCCCGTGCGTGTTAGACTCCGTTAAGGAACGCACTAATCTGGGTTTAATGCCGCTCATTATAAGACCGTTTGCTCGCTCAACTTGGCCATTGGTTTGTGGGTGATAGACTGAAGCATAATCGAGCTTGATGCCCATTTTGCTGCACCAGAGTTTTACCTCATCGGCAGTGAAGTTCGTGCCGTTGTTAGTGATGATGCTGTGGGGGACGCCATAACGGTGTACGACCCCGGATATGAAGTCTATCACTCGTCCGGATTCGGCTGTTTTAACAGGTTTGGCCTCTATCCATTTGGTGAATTTATCCACCATGACCAGTAAGTATTTTTTCTTGTGGGTTCCCCCTTTAAGGGGTCCAACCATGTCAAGCCCCCAGACCGCGAAGGTCCACATAATGGGGATTGTTTGGAGGTTGGTGGGTGGCATGTGGCTTTGATTTGCAAAGAGCTGGCAACCGGCGCAATGTTGGACCAAGTCATGTGCATCTGCCTGGGCCGTTGGCCAATAGAATCATGTACGGAAGGCCTTGCTTACAAGAGCCCGGGCTGCGGCGTGGTGACCGCCGAGTCCGGTGTGGATTTCGGCCAAAAGGTTCTGCCCTTCCTCTTCGGAGATGCACCTTTAAAGGACTCCGGTAGTGCTTTTTTAATACAATTCTCCCTCATGGACCCTGTAGGCCTTAGATCGCCGCACTATGCAGCGTGCCTCATTTTGGTCCTCCGAAAGTTCCTGCCTAGTTAGGTAGGCCAGGAATGGCTCTGTCCACGGGGCTATGATGGCCATTATTACGTGGGCTGAAGGTGTTATTTCGGTGGTGGAGCCTCCGATTGTGTCAGAGTGTTCGGTATCGGGCATTTTGGCTGGGTCCAGACTATTGTTACCGGTGTCCCCTTCCCATACTACGGATGGCTTGAACAGCCTCTCCAGAAATATGTTGGGGGGACCGCATCACGTTTGCGCCGATGCGGGCGAGGATATCCGCCGCCTGATTGTTTTCCCGAGCCACATGGTGAAATTCGACCCCCTCAAACCGAGCTGACATTTTTAGGACGGCGTTTCGGTAGGCCGCCATTTTCAGATCCTTGGCGTCAAAGTCTCTATTTATTTGGGATATTGCGAGGTTTGAATCCCCACGCACCTCCAGGCGTTGAATGCCCATGGAGACTGCCATCCAAAGACCATGCAACAGAGCTTCGTATTCGGCTGCATTGATGGTGTCTGTATACAATATTTGCAGCACGTACTGAACTGTATCTCCGGTTGGGGACGTCAGGACGACGCCAGCCCCTAGACCAGCCAGCATTTTAGAACCGTCGAAGTGCATGATCCAATTGGAGTATGCGCCGTACTCTTTAGGGAGTTCGGCCTCCGTCCATTCGGCGACAAAGTCGACCAATACTTGCAACTTAATGGCTCGTCGAGGTTTGTATGTTATGTCGAACAGGAGGAGCCCAATGGCCCATTTAGCAATCTGGCACATAGCGTCGCGGTTGTTTATAATATCATTAAGTGGCACTTCCGAGGCTACTGTAATCAAACACTCTTGAAAGTAGTGTCGCAGCTTCCGGGATGCCATGAATACTGCATAGGCTATCTTTTGATAATGTGGGTACCGTGATTTGCATGGAGTGAGGACAGTGGATACATAGTATACCGGCTTTTGAAGAGGGAATTTATGTCCGTCAGCTTCTCATTTGACGACGAGCACTGCGCTTACAACTTGATGAGTTGTTGCAATGTACAACATCATTGGTTCGCTGATGTTTGGCATGGCTAGGATTGGGTTGGTTGCCAAAATGACCTTTATTTCTTCCAATCCGGTTGTGGCAGCGTCCGTCCACTCGAAGTGTTTGGTGCACCGAAGGAGGCGATAAAGGGGTAAAGCCTTTTCTCCTAAGCGGGAGATAAATCGGCTTAGAGCCGCCACGCATCCAGTTAACTTCTGGATTTGTTTGAGGTCTGTTGGGGTAGCCAACTGTGACAAAGCTCGGATTTTGGCCGGATTAGCTTCAATACCTCTACTGGAGACAATGAAACCCAGGAGCTTTCCGGCTGGTATGCCGAAAACGCATTTTTCCGGATTGAGCTTGATGTCGTATGTTCGGAGGTTGTCGAATGTGAGCCTCAAGTTGTCTATCAAAGAGTCGACATGTTTGGTTTTGACGACCACATCGTCTACGTATGCCTCTATTGTTTTGCCGATTTGTTTCTCCAAACATGTCTGAATCATTCGCTGATATGTTGCGCCGGCGTTTTTGAGCCCAAAAGGCATTGTGTTGAAACAGAAGGGACCGTATGGTGTGATGAATGCCGTTGCGGCTTGGTCGGACTTCGCCATCTTGATTTGGTGGTAACCGGAGTATGCGTCGAGGAAACACAATGACTCGTGTCCTGCGGTAGCATCAATAATTTGATCGATGCGGGGGAGGGGGAAGGGGTCCTTTGGGCAAGCTTTATTGAGGTCCTTGAAATCGACACAAAGGCGCCAGGATTTATCCTTCTTTGGTACCATCACCAGGTTTGCTAGCCAGCCCGGGTGTTTTATTTCTCTGATGAATCCGGCCTCCAATAACTTGGCTAGTTCCTCTCCCATGGCCTGTCTCTTAGGTCTGGAGAAACGCCGAAGAGCTTGTTTGACCGGCTTGAATCCCTTTAGGATATTGAGGCTATGCTTGGCCAGCCTGCGTGGGATTCCTGGCATGATTGAGGGATGCCAGGCAAATATTCCCAATTCTCACGCAGGAACTCTCGTAGTGCGGCCTCCACGGCGGGGTTTAACTATGCCCAGATGGAAGCTGTTTTTGTAGGGTCCGTTGGGTGGACTTGGAATTTGACTATTTCATCCGCTGGTTTAAAAGAGGTGGACTTGGATCTCTTATCGACGATCACGTCGTCCCTGTCCACTATGGAGCGTAGATGTGACGCCCCAAGACCGGAGCTTCAGATGCCTTCCAGGATTTCCGAGGTTCGTCGTGTGATTTGTTTGGTTCGTTGCATCATGTGCATTGCATCATGTCACCATGCCATCATCTCATAAATCTTTTGCAACTCAACTAAATAAATTGCATGGATCTTCGGTCCATTTAAATCGAGGGAATTCACATGGTGATTCTCTTTATAACATATCCTCCCAATATTTGGGAGCTATTATAAATATTTCCATTCTTGTGGAATTACTGTGACACACTTGCAATGTAACTCTCAAGTCTTTTCTGCTTCGAGTTGCTCCTCAAACTTTGCCACATGTCCTTTCGTCATTTTCCGGAACTCCACCTAATTTCTCAACATTTTTGGGCACTTTGAAAAACATGTCCTAGTTCAAACCTTTTGAATTAAATTCAAAGGAATTTGAATTTAATCTTTAAACTTGACCTTTTCTATTTTCCCGGACCATGCGCATTTTTCCGAGTCCGTGAAAATTATCCCCGTGCCCAAATTCTTCCTCTAACCTTCTCTTCTCTCTTTTCCCTTCTCTTATTTCTTTGTTTTTGTAAAGAGAAAGAGATGGGAGAGAGAAGAGCCGGCTGGGCCTCCCAGCCCAGCCGCAACCTGCCAAGCGGGCTCCATCCCTGCGGCCCACCTAGGCCTAGCCAGCCTTCTAAGGCCCATCAGCTCCGCTTCAGTCTCTAAACCTAGCCCGATTCCCTCGTGTACCCTCTCCCTCTCTCGTTCCCGTGGCCGCCGCCACGCGTTCGATGCCATCTCGCTCTCTCCCCGATCCCCATCTCTCCCTCCTCTCGCTCTCCTCGCAACGCACCAGGGAGAAGCCTCTCTCCCTCCTCCCATCGCCTCTGCTCGACCCCGAACACCTGAGGCGTTTTCCCGCTTGCCCCCTCCGAGCATCGCGTCTTGCCAGTCTCCTCTGCCCGCGAGGTTGCTGCCGGTGAACCTGGTTGCCATGGCGCCTCCTCGTCGGCAAGCCGTCCAGGTCCCGATGCCCCTTCACCGTCGACGACCAGCGCCATCGCCCGCTACTTCCTGCGTTGAGGAGCCCCGTCGCGCCAAGTCCCTGTGCTCGCGCCTCCTGCCCTGCCCGACCATCTCCGCCGTTCTCGCCCTGGATCCGGCCAGAGCTCGCCTTCCGGCTCCGGTTCCGCACCTCCCGCGCCCATTCCCGGTACCGTTGGACCGCTGCTTCGTTCATCATCTCGCAAGCCGTCATGGCAGGCAGGAACCCTGGCTCCTCTTGCATCCAACGTGCCCTGCCTAGGCCTCCTGTTCATGTTGACTGGAAGAGCGCCCCGGTTGTTGCCAAGTACCACGACCCCGGAGTCCTCGAACCCGTCAAGTTCCACTATGAGATGTACAACTACCGTCGACCCCGAAGACCACGGATTCACCAAGTTCCCATGACGACAAGTGTGACCCTTCGGATGCGCCAAGTTCATCTACACAAAAACGCCTCATGTCGGCAAGACCCGCAAGTTGGACCCCGAACGATCGACGTCTCGTGGACCGTGTACAACTACCGTCACCCCGAAGACGTTGGAGTCATCAAGTACCTCTCCGAACGAATGTGAACGACTACCGTCGCAAGAACGGGGCCGGAAAGTCTGAAGACCCCAAGTACCATGACACCGATGACATGAACGTCTACGAAAACTCGTGCAATGATAAACATGTACCACCACCGTCGCCAAGATCGCGAGAACCTCTACCGCCGACCCTAGAGCGTGCGAGAATGACTACTTCCACTACCGCCGTCGCGAGAAGGTCTACTTCCCCTACACCGCATCGAACTCGAACCCCTCCGATAACGCACGCTTCAAAGGTATAACCCCGAGACGACCGCCCGTGAACGAATGCATGTGTGATGTATGAGATGCTTGTGCTTGCTCCGTGCTCGAATTGTCAATGCTCGTTGCCCCTCTTTTTCCTTGTCTCCATCGTCGACTCATGGGACACCCGGTATCCGGGAGCGCCCCACCATATTTTGTGCGCATCCGCACACTTCTCCTTTGCATCGGTATCTCAATTGAGTTACCAGAACCGGAACGCTGCCGTGGCACCGTTTTCATTATTGTTGCCGTGGCACCCCTTTTCCTTCCGCCATGGTGACAAATGCCTCATATCTTGTCATGTCTACTTTTCCTTAAAACTTGCATAAACTTGCACATGTCATCCGCATCATGATAACAACTTCAAGATTGGTTAAAATTGTTGTTTGCTTAAATTACTAATGCATATGGGGATTTACCGGGTTTGTTGTTTATTATGTATCGTCTCTTGACATGCTTAACAACATTTAATATTGGTGAGTACATAACCAAGAGAGAACTAAATAATTGTTGTGGTGTTTTGTCAATATGCAACCCGTTGCATATTGAGCTCCACTTAATTCATAGTTTTGGTTGTTGCACTTTGCCATGTCATGCATATTTAAACCGGACATGCATCATACTTGGTTGTGCATCATGCCATGCTTATGTGATGGTTGTTTACCATGTTGTTTGCTTCTTTCCGGTGTTGCTTCTTAGGGTTAGTTTCGTTAACGTCGCGTTTGTGAGGATCCGTTCGACTACGTCCGTTTGTCTTCTTCATGGACTCATTCTTCTTCCTTGCGGGATCTCAGGCAAGATGACCATACCCTCGAAATCACTTCTATCTTTGCTTGCTAGATGTTCGCTCTTTTGCTATCCCTATGATGCGATACCTACCACTTGCTTTATCATGCCTCCCATTTTGCCATGTCAAACCTCTAACCCACCTTGTCCTAGCAAACCGTTGTTTGGCTATGTTACCGCTTTGCTCAGCCCCTCTTATAGCGTTGTTAGTTGCAGGTGAAGATTGGAGCTTGTTCCATGTTTGGAACATGGATATTTGTTGGGATATCACAATATCTCTTATTTAATTAATGCATCTATATACTTGGTAAAGGGTGCAAGGCTCGGCCTTATGCCTGGTGTTTTGTTCCACTCTTGCCGCCCTAGTTTCCGTCATACCGGTGTTATGTTCCTTGATTATGCGTTCCTTAGATGGTTGGGTTATAATGGGAACCCCTTGAAAGTTCGCCTCGAATAAAACTCCTCCAGCAAGGCCCAACATTGGTTTTACCATTTGCCACCTAGCCTTTTCTTTCCCTTGGGTCGGCCGGCTCAAGGGTCATCTTTATTTAAACCCCCCGAGCCAGTGCTTCTCTAAGTGTTGGTCCAACTGAGCGATATCCGGGGCTACCAGGGGCAACTCTGGGCTCGCCTACCCGACGTCTTGCTCATCCGGTGTGCCCTGAGAACGAGATATGTGCAGCTCCTATTGGGATTTGTCGGCACATCTGGGTGGCTTTGCTGGTCCTGTTTTACCATTGTCGAAATATCTTGTAACCGGTATTCCGAGCCTCATCGGGTCTTCCTGGGAGAAGGAATATCCTTCGTTGACCGTGAGAGCTTGTGATGGGCTAAGTTGGGACACCCCTGCAGGGATTTGAACTTTCGAAAGTCGTGCCCGCGGTTATGGGCAAATGGGAATTTGTTAATGTCCGGTTGTAGAAAACCTGAAACTTATCTTAATTAAAATACATCAATCGCGTGTGTAGCTGTGATGGTCTCTTTCCGGTGGAGTCCGGGAAGTGAATGCGGTGTTGGAGTTATGCTTGACGTAAGTAGTCTAGGATCACTTCTTGATCATAGCTTCTCGAACGTGCTTTGCCTTCTCTTCTTGCTATCATTTGCGTATGTTAGCCACCATATATGCTAGTGCTTGCTGCAGCTCCACCTCACATACATTTTCCCTACCTATAAGCTTAAATAGTCTTGATCGCGAGGGTGTGAGATTGCTAAGTCCCCGTGACTCATAGATACTTCCAAACCAGTTTGCAGGTGACGCAACCGAGCTCAAGGAGGAGCTCAATGAAGATCTCGTTCATTGTGTTGTTTCGTTTCAGTTGATCAGTAGTGGAGCCCAGTTGGGGCGATCGGGGATCTGTGTAGCATTTGGGGTAGTCTTCTTTTATTTTGGTTCCATAGTCGGGCCTTGATTGTCTCTGGATGTTGTAATGTTATATTCATGTATTGTGTGAAGTGGCGACTGTAAGCCAACTATGTACCTCTTTTTCCCTTATTCATTACATGGGTTGTTGTGAAGATTACCTCACTTGCGACATTCCTTTCAATGCGGTTATGCCTCTAAGTCGTGCTTCGACACGTGGGAGATATAGCCACATCGAGGGCGTTACAAGTTGGTAATCAGAGCCTTCCCCGACCTCAGGAGCCCCCTGCTTGATCGAATCGCTGGCGTTTTGAGTCTAGAAAAATGTTTTGAGTCATTTAGGATTATATATATCGGAGAGTAGGATTATTTTTACTCCTCAGTCCCTTCGTTGCTCTGGTGAAGCATCCTGACGTAGAGTTTTGACTCTTCTCTTTTCAAATTTCACTAAAAAATTTAGGATCACGCGGGTATCTTGGTGTTGGAAATATGCCCTAGAGGCAATAATAAATTGGTTATTATTATATTTCCTTGTTCATGATAATCGTTTATTATCCATGCTAGAATTGTATTGATAGGAAACTCAGATACATGTGTGGATACATAGACAACACCATGTCCCTAGTAAGCCTCTAGTTGACTAGCTCGTTGATCAATAGATGGTTACGGTTTCCTGACCATGGACATTGGATGTCGTTGATAACGGGATCACATCATTAGGAGAATGATGTGATGGACAAGACCCAATCCTAAGCCTAGCACAAAGATCGTGTAGTTCGTATGCTAAAGCTTTTCTAATGCCAAGTATCATTTCCTTAGACCATGAGATTGTGCAACTCCCGGATACCGTAGGAGTGCTTTGGGTGTGCCAAACGTCACAACATAACTGGGTGGCTATAAAGGTTCACTACAGGTATCTTCAAAAGTGTCTGTTGGGTTGGCACGAATCGAGACTGGGATTTGTCACTCCGTGTAAATGGAGAGGTATCTCTGGGCCCACTCGGTAGGACATCATCATAATGTGCACAATGTGATCAAGGAGTTGATCATGGGATGATGTGTTACGGACCGAGTAAAGAGACTTGCCGGTAACAAGATTGAACAAGGTATCGGGATACCGACGATCGAATCTCGGGCAAGTATCATGCCGCTAGACAAAGGGAATTGAATACGGGATTGATTGAATCCTCGACATCGTGGTTCATCCGATGAGATCATCGTGGAACATGTGGGAGCCAACATGGGTATCCAGATCCCGCTGTTGGTTATTGGCCGGAGAGGTGTCTCGGTCATGTCTGCATGGTTCCCGAACCCGTAGGGTCTACACACTTAAGGTTTCTATGCACGAGTAGAACACAAAGCAGTTGTGGGCGTTGATTTTGTCAATTTACTTGTCGTTACTAGTCTTATCTTGATTCGACGGCATCGTGGGATGAAGCGGCCCGGACCGACCTTACACGTACTCTTACGTGAGACTGGTTCCACCGACTGACATGCACTAGTTGCATAAGGTGGCTAGCGGGTGTCTGTCTCTCCCACTTTAGTCAGATCGGATTTGATGAAAAGGGTCCTTATGCAGGGTAAATAGAAATTGGCATATCACGTTGTGGTTTTGGCGTAGGTAAGAAACGTTCTTGCTAGAAACCTATAGCAGCCACGTAAAAACTTGCAACAACAATTAGAGGACGTCTAACTTGTTTTTGCAGCATATGCCTTGTGATGTGATATGGCCAAAAGGATGTGATGAATGATATATGTGATGTATGAGATTGATCATGTTCTTGTAATAGGAATCATGACTTGCATGTCGATGAGTATGACAACCGGCAGGAGCCATAAGAGTTGTCTTTATTTATTTATGACCTGCGTGTCAACATAAACATCATGTAATTACTTTACTTTATTGCTAAAGCGTTAGCCATAGTAGTAGAAGTAATAGATGACGAGACAACTTCAAGAAGACACGATGATGGAGATCATGATGATGGAGATCATGGTGTCATGCCGGTGACAACGATGATCATGGAGCCCCGAAGATGGAGATCGAGAGGAGCAAAATGATATTGACCATATCATGTCACTATTTGATTGCATGTGATGTTTATCATGTTTTACATCTTATTTGCTTAGAACGACGGTAGCTTAAATAAGATGATCCCTCACTAAAATTTCAAGAAAGGTGTTCCCCCTAACTATGCACCGTTGCGAAGGTTCGTTGTTTCGAAGCACCACGTGATGATCGGGTGTGATAGATTCTAACGTTCGAATACAACGGGTGTAAGCCAGATTTACACAGCAAAAACACTTAGGTTGACTTGACGAGCCTAGAATGTACAGACATGGCCTCGGAACACGGAACACTGAAAGGTCGAGCATGAGTCGTATAGAAGATATGATCAACATGAAGATGTTCACCGATGTTGACTAGTCCGTCTCACGTGATGATCGGACACGGCCTAGTTAACTCGGATCATGTTTCACTTAGATGACTAGAGGGATGTCTATCTGAGTGGGAGTTCATTAAATGAACTCAATTATCATGAACATAGTCTAAATTGTCTTTGCAAATATGTTGTAGATAAATAGCTCACGTTGTAGCTCCCTGTTTCAATACGTTCCTAGAGAAAGACCAAGTTGAAAGATATCGTAAGCACTGATGCAGACTAGGTCCGTAGTCCGAGGAGTGTCCTCACTGCTACACAGAAGGCTTACGTCTTTGATGCACCGCTCGATGTGCAAACCCCTACAACGTCGTCTGTGGATGTTGTGAACACCTGACAGACACATCCTGATGACTACTTGATAGTTTAGTGCACCATACTTTACGGCTTAGAATCGGGATTCCAATGACGTTTTGAACGCCATAGAACATATGAGATGTTCCAAGAGCTGAAATTGGGATTTCAGGCTCATGCCCGTGTTGAGAGGTGTGAGACCTCTGACAAGTTCTTTTTGCCAACAAGATGGAGGAGAATAGCTCAGCTAGTGAGCATGTGCTCAGAATGTCTGGGTGCTACAATCACTTAAATCAAGTGGGAGTTAAACTTCCAGATAAGATAGTGATTGATAGAGTTCTCTAGCCACTATCACTAAGTACTAGATCTTCGTGATGAACTATGACATGCAAGGGATGGAGTTGATCCCGGAGCTGTTCGCGGTGCTTAAGACCGCAAAAGGTAGAAATCAAGAAGGAGCATCAAGTGTTGATGGTTTAACAAGACCACTGGTTTCAAGAAGGGCAAGGGCAAAAGGGAAACTTCATGGATGGCAAACCAGTTGCCGCTCCAGTGAAGGAACCCAAGGTTGAACCCAAACCCGAGACTAAGTGCTTCTATTGTAAGGGGAACGGTCACTGGTAGCGGAATTACCCCAAATGCATGGTAGATAAGAAGGCTGGCAACTTCAACAAAGTATATACGTGTTATTAATGTGTACCTCACTAGTACTCCTGGTAGCACCTGGGTATTGGATACCGGTTCAGTTGCTATTATTGGTGACTTGAAGCAAAAGCTACGGACTAAACGGAGACTGGCTAAGGGCGAGGTGACGATGTGTGTTGGAAGTGTTTCCAAAGTTGATGAGATCACCATCGCACTCTCCATCTGCCTTCGGGATTAGTATTGAACCTAGATACATGTTATCAGGTGTCTACGTTGAGCATGAATATGATTAGATCATGTTCATTGCAATACGGTCATTCATTTAAGTTAGAGAATAACGGTTATTCTGTTTTACATGAATGATACCTTTCATGGTCATGCACCCTATGTGAATGGTTCATTGAATCTCGGTCGTGGTAATACACATGTTCACGCCAAAAGATGTAGAGTTAATAATGATAGTACCACTTTCTCGTGGCACTGCCGCTTAAGTCATATTGGCGTAAGATGCATGAAGAAACTCCATGTCGATGGATGTTTGGAGTCACTTGATTTTGAATCGCTTGACACATGCGAGCCATGCCTCATGGGCAGGATGACTAAGACCCCGTTTTCAGGTACAATGAAACGGGCAAGTGACTTGTTGGAGATCATGCATGCTGATGCATGTGATCCAATGAGAATTGAAGCGTGCAGTGGATATCGCTATTTTCTCATCTTCACTGACGATTTGAGTAGATATAGGTATATCTACTTAATGAAGCACAAGTCTGAAACGTTTGAAAAGTTCAAGCGATTTCAGAGTGAAGTTAAGAATCATCATAACAATAAGATCATGTTCCTACGATCTGATCAAAAGGGGATTTTCTGAGTTATGAGTTTGGCAATCACTTAAGACATTGTGGAATTGTTTCATAGTTGAAGCCACCTGGAAAACCACAAGGTAATGGTGTATCCGGACGTCGTAATCGAACACTATGAGATATGGTGCGATCTATGATGTCTCTTACCAATCTACCATTTTCATTTTGAGGTTATGCGTTAGAGACAGCTGCATTCACTTTAGATAGGACACCATCTAAGTCCATTGAGACGATGCCGTATGAACATTGGTTTGGCAAGAAACCAAAGTTGTCGTTTCTTAATGTTTGGGGCTGCGATGCTTAAGGCTTCAGCCGGAGAAGCTCGAACCCAAAGCGGACAAACACATCTTCATAGGATACCCAAAGGTGACAGTAGGGTATACCTTCTATCTCAGATCCGAGGGCAAATTGTTTGTCACTAAGAACGGGTCCTTTCTCGAGAAGGAGTTTCTCTCGAAAGAATTGAGTGGGAGGAAGATAGAACTTGATGAGGTTGTCGAACCTTTACTTCAACCAGAGAGTGATGCAACACAGAAAGATGTTTTCTGTGGTACCTATGTCTGTTGAAGAGGAAGTTAATGATAGTGATCATGAAGCTTCGGATCAAGTTGCTATCGAACCTCGTAGGTCGACAAGGATATGTACTACTCCTGAGTGGTACGGTAATCCTGTCTTAGATATCATGTTGTTAGACAACAATGAACCTACGAGCTATGGAGAAGCGATGTTGGGCCCGTATTCTGACAAATGGTTAGAAGCCATGAAATCCGAGATAGGATCCATCTATCAGAACAAAGTATGGACTTTGGTGGACTTGGCCGATGATCGGCAAGCCATTGAGAGTAAATGGATCTTTAAGAAGAAGACGGGCATGGACGGTAATGTTACCGTCTATGAAGTGCGACTTGTGGGAAAGAGTCTTTTCACAAGTTCAAGGAGTTGACTATGATGAGAATTTCTCACCCGTAGCGATGCTTAAGTCCGTCGGAATCATGTTAGCATTAGCTGTATTTTTCGATCTGACAGATGGATGCCAAAACAAGTTTTCTTACCAGTTTCCGTAAGAAAAGTTTGTATGTGATACAAGAAAAGGTTTTGTCGATCCTAAGGATGCTAAAAGGTATGCTTGCTCCAGCAATCCTTCTATGGACTAGAGAAGCATCTCAGAGTCAGAATACATGCTTTGATGGAGTGATCAAAGCTTTTAGGTTTATACAATGTTTGCTAGAAACTTGTATTTACAAGAAAGTGAGTGGGAGCACTACAACATTTCTGATAAGTATATGTGGATGACATATTGTAAGATCCGAAATAATGTAGAATTTTTGGAAAGCATAAATGGTTGTTTGAAGAGTGTTTTTCAAAGGAAGACCTGGATAAAGCTGCTTACAAATTGGGCATCAAGATCTATAGAGATAGATCAAGACGCCTGATGACACTTTCAAAGAACGCACACCTTGACATGTTTTTGAAGGAGTTCAAAATAGATCAGTCAAAGAAGGGGTTCTTACCTGAGTTGTATGGTGTGAAGTTGAGTAAGACTCAAAGATTGACCACAGCAGAAGAAAGAGGAAGGACGAAGGTCGTTCCCTATGCTTTTGTCATAGGCTCTATACGGTATGCCATGCTGAGTACCGCACCAGATGTGTGCCTTGCCACATGTCTGGCAAGAGGGTACAAAGGTGATCTAGGATTGGATCACCAGATAGCGGTCAAAATTATCCTTAGAGGAATAAGGAAATGTTTCTCGGTTATGGAGGTGATAAAGAGTTCGACGTAAAGAGTTACGTCGATGCAAGCTTAACACCTATCCGGATAGCTCTGAGTAGAGATATCGAATACGTATAATGGAGCAACAATTTGGAATAGCTCCAAGTGGAACGTGGTAGCAGCATCTACGATATGACATAAAGTTTTGTGAAATGCATAGGGATCTGAATATGGCAAGACCCGTTGACTACAACCTCTCTCACAAGCATAACATGATCAAACCCAGAACTCTTTGAGTGTTAATCACATAGTGATGTGAACTAGATCATTGAGTCTAGTAGACTCTTGGATGTTGGTCACATGGCGATGTGACCTGTGAGTGTTAATCACATGGCGATGTGAACTAGATTGTTGACTCTAGTGCAAGTGGGAGACTGTTGGAAATATGCCCTAGAGGCAATAATGAATTGGTTATTATTATATTTCCTTGTTCATGATAATCATTTATTATCCATGCTAGAATTGTATTGATAGGAAACTCAGATACATGTGTGGATACATAGACAACACCATGTCCCTAGTAAGCCTCTAGTTGACTAGCTCGTTGATCAATAGATGGTTACGATTTCCTGACCATGGACATTGGATGTCGTTGATAACGGGATCACATCATTAGGAGAATGATTTGATGGACAAGACCCAATCCTAAGCCTAGCACAAAGATCGTGTAGTTCGTATGCTAAAGCTTTTCTAATGTCAAGTATCATTTCCTTAGACCATGAGATTGTGCCACTCTCGGATACCGTAGGAGTGCTTTGGGTGTGCCAAACATCACAACGTAACTGGGTGGCTATAAAGGTTCACTACAGGTATCTCCGAAAGTGTCTGTTGGGTTGGCATGAATCGAGACTGGGATTTGTCACTCCGTGTAAACGGAGAGGTATCTCTGGGCCCACTCGGTAGGACATCATCATAATGTGCACAATGTGATCAAGGATGTTGTTCGGAGTTATCGAATGTTGTTCGGAGTCCCGGATGAGAGCCCGGACATCACGAGGAGTTCCGGAATGGTCCAGAGGTAAAGATTTATATATGGGAAGTCCTGTTTTGGTCACCGGAAAAGTCTCGGGTGCTATCGGTAACGTACCGGGACCACCGGGAGGGTCTCGGGGGTCCACCAGGTGGGGCTACCTGCCCCAGAGGGCTGCATGGGCCAAGTGTGAGAGGGGACCAGCCCCGGGTGGGCTGGTGCGCCCCCCCACCAGGGCCCAAGGCAAAGAGAGAAGGGAAAAGGGGGAAACCCTAGGCTCAGATGGGCCTAAGGCCCACCTAGTGGTGCGCCCCCCCCCCCTCTCTCCCCCCTTGGCCGCCCCCCTAGATGGGATCTAGGGCTGGCCGCCACCCCTAGGGGTGGAAACCTAGGTGGGGGCGCAGCCCCTCCCCTCCTCCTATATATACTTGAGGTATGGGGCTGCCCAACACGTGTGATTTGCTCTCCCTGTTGGCGCAGCCCTACCTCTCTCCCTCCTCGTCTCTCGTAGTGCTTGGCGAAGCCCTGCTGGAGTCCCGCGCTCCTCCACCACCACCACGCCGTCGTTCTGCTGCTGGATGGAGTCTTCCCCAACCTCTCCTTCTCCCCTTGCTGGATCAAGGCGTAGGAGACGTCACCGGGCTGTACGTGTGTTGAACACGGAGGTGCCGTCCGTTCGGCACTAGGATCATCGGTGATTTGGATCACGACGAGTACGACTCCATCAACCCCATTCACTTGAACGCTTCCGCTTAGCGACCTACAAGGGTATGTAGATGCACTCTCCTTCCCTTCGTTGCTAGATTACTCCATAGATTGATCTTGGTGATGCGTAGAAAATTTTGAATTTCTGCTACATTCCCCAACACTTGGAATCGTTCCGATGGATTTGTGACGAGAACACTATTCTTGGTGCCTCCTGACATTTAGGGGTTGTGGCAGTGTCCCGAGGAATTGAGCTCCGAGGTGTTGTCGTCACAATTTTCGCCGACATCAAAAATCTCTTTTAATGCAGTTGTTGGTGAGATAACCTTGACGCCACCCAGTACTGGGGCGGGAGTTCGGGAGTACTGCCATAACTTGTATAACGGATGCTTTTCGAAGGTTGAGGTAAATGATTTCCGAAGGTTTCTTGGTTATGTGTTGAAGGATGGATACAGCTGGATGTAGGATTTGTTAGTTTTGGGTGAGATATTATGCTTCCCCTGTATCCCCAACACCTGATTGCATAACCGGGAAAGTTTTGGGAGTTTATAAGTGGGAATTCAAGTAGCTCTTAGGATATCTTTCCGACAGATGTATGATATGAAATTGTGGTTCGACGTCTAGTGTTCCGCCTATCCACGGTTGGTTTTACAGTGGTCTCGTTGTGTATTAAAGAGTCCTTGGCTATGCTGACTCGGGGACGCTTCGTATGTCATGTGCACTGCCTTGTGCATGATGGTGCTATACGATCGAGCCCGTGTAGGCCTCACCACGAAAACTTCGGACAAAATCTCTATCATATGTTTGTTCCGGCTTATTTTGCGAGCCAATCCTTTGTTTTGTTTTTCAGTTGTGGTATTCGAGTTGCTCCTAAGTGGTGTTCTCACACTCCTATGTGAATACCAATCCTTCTTCATCATTGAGATTGTCATGTCAATTCTTTTCAACCGGTGTGCTTCTCTTCTAGTGGATCCAATCTTGTCAACATTCGTAAGATCTACTCTAAGTCTTCTCAACAGTGTTGTTTAATCCGTCCCAAATTGCCTTAGTTTTTCCCCACCCTCCCACCCTTTTCTTCAAGGACTCAGATATCTTAATCAAGTATCCATCTTATCGATGGGAAGTCTCTCCATTCTTTTCCGTTAATGTTCTTACCCGGTGATGCTCATGACGATTTTAACGGAGCTTCTAGTTCACCATTCTTCGTTTCTTTTATCTTCTCCGGTGGATCCAATTCAAGCTTTGTCAATCATATCTTTTCCTCGCTTCAAATGTTTTCTTATGCCGGTGCACCTCTTAATCATTCACCTCTCACTATTCTTTTGTTTCCTAAGTGTTGAAGATATCTCAGAAGGCTCGTCTTTTCATTCAAGATCCGTTCAACCTATTTCGAGATTGTTATCTCATTCAAGCCTTTTAATTCAACCGGTGCAATCTCTCTTTTCAAGCAATCGTTCAACGGTGTTTCTTTTGATTGGGCCCTAACCCACAGGTCTTTTCCCAGGATCTTACCTGACTCTTCTTATTTTCCCGGAGCTATCCTCAAATTTCATTTCGAAGTTTGACGTAAGAATGAATTATCATCAGTCAAATGTCTTTCTCCAAGATCTTTCAAATTCTTTTCATCGTTGGTTCAACCTTTCTAATTTTCATCCCGGGGTATCTCAACAATTCATGGTGGTGTTTCTCATCGTTATTCTCAACATTTGAAGACCGAAGATGATTTTTTCTCTCAATCTTGCCCCATTCTCTTCAAGATTCATGGCTCTAGCTTCGTGCCATCCTCTCATAATTGTTTCGGTTGTGAGAATTTTCTTTTCACCCATCCGGAGCATTTCAAGAGTATTTCAGTTTGTTCTCTACGAAGCCCATCATTTCAGAAGATTTATTCATTTTAGCTTTCAGCTCACATTCTCCAAATCTAATCGGTGCATCATTCAAGTATATTCTCTAATCAGTTCATGATCTCTTCGTTATCTTGTATCTAAACTCTCTCTTGTATATTCATTCATTTGCTAATTCTTACCGGTGATTCACCCCTTTACTTCGTTCGTTTTCAATTCTTACGGTGGTTCGTTCAAGATCTCTCTTCCTTGGTTATCATATCAATTCTTTCGTTCTTTCAAATTCTGCCGGTGGTTCGTTGAAGGTTTTCCCAAGTTTATGCTATATCTCTCTTCAATCCTTTGCAACAGGAATAAGTAGTGTGCCAAATCCATTGTTTATCATCAATTTAATTGATGAAGGACAAGCATAACATAATTCTTATTCTTGTTCATCCAAGTGATTAATTGCTTATTACGAAGGTTCATTGAAAAATTCTTGGTTTCTTTTGCTCATCTTTCTTTTCTGGAGTTCCAAGTTTCCACTTTATCTTGTCGCGAAGCTCCATTTTAATCATCACAAGGCTTCACCTTGTGTTTTCAACTTCTTTTTCCTTTCGTCTTCATCATCCTTTTTGTTATCGGAGTTATTCATGGATGTTCTACATGATGGTTCATCAACGAAATAATTCCTTCTCCAAGTGTTCATTGAGATTCTTTTCTAAGGAGCTCAAGCATTTCTTCATCTCGCATTCCGAAGTGCAATCCTTTCTACCATATCATTGGAGATGGTATTATGTCATCCTTGATAATTTGAGTTCATGTTTCATGGTTCACTTGTTGTTAAGAATGAGATAGTTAAACCCATCAATCTCTTCTAGCATGAGCTCTTCTCAATCCATCAATCTCTTCATTGGAGTTATCTTGGGTTATATTTCACCTAAAGCTTTCCCTAAGGATTGTTGCTATTTATGGTGCTTATAAATGACCCAAGTTCTTCATTTATCCTCCCTGTGGAATAAGTTTCCCGTCTCCTTGTTGATATCAATCTAATCCATTGTTTCCGTTTGTGGCAGAATTTCACCTCATAATTTTCAGATGTCTTCCATAAGCCCACAACAAGCTTACTCTTTTCGTTGTTGTTTTTCCAACAACTCCGTTCGACCCTTATCCTAAGGATGCCTTTTTCAAGCTCATTTGTGGCATTAGTTGAGCTTTTCTTCTCCATCCTTTCAATGATCTATTTTTTCTTTCTTCTTACGGAGGCATTGTGATGTTTCGCTTTTCTCTCATATTCTCGAGTTGTGAGGATCATGTTCTTTTCATGCTTATCCATTTAACCGGAGGGTTGTGCCCTCTGCTCAAGTTCTTTTCATCTTATCAAGTTTCATATCACTTTTCAACCGGAGTGCTGTCCAAATTTGTTCTTCCTTGTTCCTCTTTTCTAATGGAGTGTTTTCAACTTCGTCCATCTTTGTTATTTTCTTCTTTAAATTTGTTCAACCTCGCAAGGTTCTTTGGTTTCACTCATTTGTCAAAGAAGCAATAAGTTTTACCTCTTCTCTTCCTTTTTCGTTTCCCTCCGGTGCCATCCTAGATCTCGGGACGAGATCCTCTCGTAGTGGTGGAGTGTTGTGACGCCCCAAGACCGGATCTTCAGATGCCTTCTAGGATTTCCGGGTTTCGTCGTGTGATTTGTTTGGTTCCTTGCATCATGTGCATTGGATCATGTCATCATGCCATCATCTCATAAATCTTTTGCAACTCAACTAAATAAATTGCATGGATCTTCGGTCCATTTAAATCGAGGGAATTCACATGGTGATTCTCTTTATAACATATCCTCCCAATATTATGGAGCTATTATAATATTTCCATTCTTGTGGAATTACCGTGACACACTTGCAATGTAACTCTCAAGTCTTTTCTGCTTCGAGTTGCTCCTCAAACTTTGCCACATGTCCTTTCGTCATTTTTCGGAGCTCCACCTAATTTCTCAACATTTTTGTGCACTTTGAAAAACCTGTCCTAGTTCAAACCTTTTGAATTAAATTCAAAGGAATTTGCATTTAATCTTTCAAACTTGACCTTTTCTATTTTCTCGGACCATGCACATTTTTCCGAGTCCATGAAAATTATCCTCGTGCCCAAATTCTTCCTCTAACCTTCTCTTCTCTCTTTTCCCTTCTCTTATTTCTTTGTTTTTGTAAACAGAAGGAGATGGGAGAGAGAAGAGCCGGCTGGGCCTCCCAGCCCAGCTGCAACCTGCCAAGCCGGCTCCATCCTCGCGGCCCACCTAGGCCTAGCTAGCCTTCTAAGGCCCATCAGCCCCGCTGCAGTCTCTAAACCTAGCCCGATTCCCTCATGCACTCTCTCCCTCTCTCGTTCTCGTGGCTGCCGCCACGCCCTTGATGCCATCTCGCTCTCTCCCCAATCCCCATCTCTCCCTCCTCTTGCTCTCCTCGCAACATACCAGGGAGAAGCCTCGCTCCCTCCTCCCGTCGCCTCTACTCGACCCCGAGCGCCTGAGGCGTTTTCCCACTTGCCTCCTCCGAGCACCGCGTCTTGCCAGTCTCCTCTGCCCGCGAGGTTGCTGCCGGTGAACCTAGTCGCCATGGCGCCTCCTCGTCGGCAAGCCGTCCAGGTCCCGATGCCCCTTCACCATCGACGACCAGCGCCATCGCCCGCTGCTTCCTGCGTTGAGGAGCCCCGCCGCGCCATGTCCCTGTGCTCGCGCCTCCTGCCCTGCCCGGCCATCTCCGCCATTCTCGCCCTGGATCCGGCCAGAGCTCGCCTTCTGGCTCCGGTTCCGCACCTCCCGCGCCCATTCCCGGTACCGTTGGACCGCTGCTTCGTTCATCATCTCGCAAGACGTCATGGCAGGCAGGAACCCAGGCTCCTCTTGCATCCGACGTGCCCTGTCAAGGCCTCTTGTTCACGTTGACCGGAAGAGCGCCCCGGTTGTTCCCAAGTACCACGACCCCGGAGTACTCGGACCCGTCAAGTTCCACTATGAGATGTACAACTACCGTCGACCCCGAAGACCTCGGATTCACCAAATTCCCACGATGACAAGTGTGACCCTTCGGATGCGCCAAGTTCGTCTACACAAAAACGCCTCATGTCGGCAAGACCCGCAAGTTGGACCCCGAACGATCGACGTCTCGTGGACCGTGTACAACTACCGTCACCTCGAAGACGTTGGAGTCATCAAGTACCTCTCCGAACAAATGTGAACGACTACCGTCGCAAGAACGGGACCGGAAAGTTCGAAGACCCCAAGTACCACGACACCGATGACATGAACGTCTACGGAAACTCATGCAACGATAAACATGTACCACCACCGTCGCCGAGATCGCGAGAACCTCTATCGCCGACCCTAGAGCGTGCGAGAGCGACTACTTCCACTACCGCCGTCGCGAGAACGTCTACTTCCCCTACACCGCATCGAACTCGAACCCCTCCGATAACGCACGCTTCGAAGGTATAACCCCGAGACGACCGCCCGTGAATGAATGCATGTGTGATGTATGAGATGCTCGTGCTTGCTCCGTGCTTGAATTGTCGATGCTCGTTGCCCCTCTTTTGCCTTGTCTCCATCGTCGACTCATGGGACACCCGGTATCCGGGAGCGCCCCACCATCTTTTGCATGCATCCGCACACTTCTCCTTTGCATTGGTATCTCAATTGAGTTACCGGAACCGGAACGCTGCCGTGTCACCGTTTTCATTATCGTTGCCGGGGCACCCCTTTTCCTTCCGCCATGGCGACAAATGCCTCATATCTTGTCATGTCTACTTTTCCTTAAAACTTGCATAAACTTGCACATGTCATCCGCATCATGATAACAACTTCAAGATTGGTTAAAATTGTTGTTTGCTTTAAATTACTAATGCATATGGGGATTTACCGGGTTTGTTGTTTATTATACCCGGCCCCATTTAAATTGTTTAGATGGTATAGTTTGTTATGTATCATCTCTTGACATGCTTAACAACATTTAATATTGCTGAGTACATAACCGAGAGAGAACTAAATAATTGTTGTGGTGTTCTGTCAATATGCAACCCGTTGCATATTGAGCTCCACTTAATTTGTAGTTTTGGTTGCTGCACTTTGCCATGTCATGCATATTTAAACCGGACATGCATCATACTTGGTTGTGCATCATGCCATGCTTATGTGATGGTTGTTTACCATGTTGTTTGCTTCTTTCCGATGTTGCTTCTTCGGGTTAGTTCCGTTAATGTTGCGTTTGTGAGGATCCATTCGACTACGTCTGTTTGTCTTCTTCATGGACTCGTTCTTCTTCCTTGCGGGATCTCAGGAAAGATGACCATACCCTCGAAATCACTTCTATCTTTGCTTGCTAGATGCTCGCTCTTTTGCTATGCCTATGCTGCGATACCTACCACTTGCTTTATCATGCCTCCCATTTTTCCATGTCAAACCTCTAACCCACCTTGTCCTAGCAAACCATTGTTTGGCTATGTTACCGCTTTGCTTAGCCCCTCTTATAGCGTTGTTAGTTGCAGGTGAAGATTGGAGCTTGTTCCATGTTTGGAACATGGATATTTGTTGGGATATCACAATATCTCTTATTTAATTAATGCATCTATATACTTGGTAAAGGGTGGAAGGCTCGGCCTTATGCCTGGTGTTTTGTTCCACTCTTGCCGCCCTAGTTTCCGTCATACCGGTGTTATGTTCCTTGATTATGCGTTCCTTAGACGGTTGGGTTATAATGGGAACCCCTTGACAGTTCGCCTTGAATAAAACTCCTCCAGCAAGGCCCAACATTGGTTTTACCATTTGCCACCTAGCCTTTTCTTTCCCTTGTGTTGGCCGGCTCAAGGGTCATCTTTATTTAACACCCCCCCCGGGTTAGTGCTTCTCTAAGTGTTGGTCCAACTGAGTGATGTCCGGGGCTACCAGGGGCAACTCTGGGCTGGCCTACCTGACATCTTGCTCATCCGGTGTGCCCTGAGAACGAGATATGTGCAGCTCCTATCAGGATTTGTCGGCACATCTGGGTGGCTTTGCTGGTCTTGTTTTACCATTGTCGAAATGTCTTGTAACCGGGATTCCGAGCCTGATCGGGTCTTCCTGGGAGAAGGAATATCCTTCGTTGACCGTGAGAGCTTGTGATGGGCTAAGTTTGGACACCCCTGCAGGGATTTGAACTTTCGAAAGCCGTGCCCACGGTTATGGGTAGATGGGAATTTGTTAATGTCCGGTTGTAGAAAACCTGAAACTTATCTTAACTAAAATACATCAACCCCGTGTGTAGCCGTGATGGTCTCTTTCCGGCGGAATCCGGGAAGTGAACACGGTGTTGGAGTTATGCTTGACGTAAGTAGTCTAGGATCACTTCTTGATCATAGATTCTCGAACGTGCGTTGCCTTCTCTTCTTGCTCTCATTTGCGTATGTTAGCCACCATATATGCTAGTGCTTGCTGCAGCTCCACCTCACATACCTTTTCCCTACCTATAAGCTTAAATAGTCTTGATCGCGAGGGTGTGAGATTGCTGAGTCCCTGTGACTCACAGATACTTCCAAACTAGTTTGCAGGTGCCGATGATACCGTGCAGGTGACGCAACCGAGCTCAAGGAGGAGCTCGATGAAGATCTCGTTCATTGTGTTGTTTCGTTTCAGTTGATCAGTAGTGGAGCCCAGTTGGGGCGATCGGGGATCTATGTAGAATTTGGGGTAGTCTTCTTTTATTTTGGTTCCATAGTTGGGCCTTGATTGTATCTGGATGTTGTAATGTTGTATTCATGTATTGTGTGAAGTGGCGACTGTAAGCCAACTATGTACCTCTTTTTCCCTTATTCATTACATGGGTTGTTGTGAAGATTACCTCACTTGCGACATTGCTTTCAATGCGGTTATGCCTCTAAGTCGTGCTTCAACACGTGGGATATATAGCCGCATCGAGGGCGTTACAGTAGCATGGTTAATTCCTCGGCCGAGAGGGCTTCGGATAATGCCTCGAGGGCCAGTGCGGCTGTTTTGTTTTCGGCGCGGAGTGCTGTGTCCGGACCACTGGCGAGGGTGATGAATCCGTTGGGCCCGGGCATTTTGAGCTTCATGTACCCATAATGGGGTACGGCTTGGAAGATTGTGAACGCCTCACGTCCTAAAAGGGCGCGGTATCCACTGCTGAACGGGGCCACTTGAAATGTAATTTCTTCGAACCTATAGTTCTCTGGCGTACCGAATACCACATCTAGTGTGATTTTCCCAGCGCATCGTGCCTCCCGACTGGGTATGATTCCCCTGAAGGTTGTGCTACTTTGCTCAATACGGTTCCAGTCTATTTCCATTTTTTGAAGAGTTTCCTCATAGATGAGGTTTAATCCGCTGCCACCGTCCATGAGTACTTTGGTGAGTCGAAAGCCGTCCACAATTGGACTAAGGACCAGCGCGGCTGGTGCTCGGGCTGTTCGGAATTTTGGTTTGTCACTGGCATTGAAGGTAATAGCCGTGTCACTCCATGGATTTATTGCTGCTACGTGGCAGATTTCGGCCATGTTGCGGAGTGTTCGCTTGCGCCTATTATTTGACGCGAAGGTCTGAAAGACTGTTAACACTGTATTGTTATCCACGGGATGGTGCTCTGTGGCATTTGGTATAAGAAGATCCTCACCACTTTTGGCCACCTGCCGGAGTATCCAACATGCTCTAAGGCTGTGCGTTGGTATTGTATCCGCTGTACTATGAATTTTGCAGGGTCCTTTAAGCCATCCCTCCAGTATGGTTCCATGCCCTGTAGAGGGTTTTTGTTTCTTTGCAACTATCTCGGGTGTCTTATGATAGTGCACCCTTTTACTTCGGACTGGGTGTATATTTGGAGCCGGATTATCCCAAAATTTCATTTCGGTTTTCCAGGCGCTTTCCATCGCACAGTACTTTCGTACTATGGATGCCAAGTCAGCAAAGCGTGATATGTCACGGCGACTTAAGGCGTTAAGGATTCCCTTGTCCATGCAATTATTGCAGAAAAGTGAGATTGCATCTTCCTCGCGACAGTCCTTAACCTTGTTCATCACAAGGAGGAATCTGGCCCAATAATGATGTATTGTTTCATGGGGCTCTTGCCTAATGTGGGAAAGATTGTTTATGTCTAGGTGGGTGTGTGGATTTGAGTCCGAACCCCTACCCGATCTGAGACCCAGGGGCCGAGGAGTTTCCAATCTTGGAAGTTCGGGTTCCGGAGTGCTGCCCGATAAGTCTGGCCTGCTGCCTGATTCTAGGTTCAGGGCTTGGGTGATGTCCTCCCGTAAGCGGGTATCCGGCTCAGAGATCTTAGGACTTCGGACATAGTTAGTCCTCAAAATAGAGGAAGAGTTGATGCATTGTTCCTCCACCACCGCAACGTGATGGGTGACCGGTGGAGAGTTAATCTCCCTTTGATCGGGTTTAAGCCCAATCCGATCATAGTCCGTAGCGACTCCCAAGGCGGCGATGCGATCCAAGAGTTCGTTTAGGGAAGAGAGATCCATTGGATCCATCTGCTCGGCGAATTCTGAGCCGACGTGGAGGCTGTTTTCGATGACCCGAGAAGTCATCATCGGTGCAGCGGCCGAATAGGCAGTCATGACGAAACTGCCTAGCCGGAGAGTTTGGCCGACAGCTAGAGCTCCCCTGGCGGCAATGTTGTTTTTAACAACGAGATGAGGCATCCTTCCTTATGGTGACGTCACAGAGGAACTCTCAATGAAAGCACCAATGTCGGTGTCAAAACCGGCGGATCTCGGGTAGGGGGTTCCAAACTGTGCGTCTAAGGCGGATGGTAACAGGAGGCAGGGGACACGATGTTTTACCCAGGTTCGGGCCCTCTTGATGGAGGTAAAACCCTACGTCCTGCTTGATTTATTCTTGATGATATGAGTATTACAAGAGTTGATCTACCACGAGATCGGAGAGGCTAAACCCTAGAAGCTAGCCTATGGTATGATTGTATGTTGTCCTACGGACTAAAACCCTCCGGTTTATATAGACACCGGAGGGGGCTAGGGTTACACAAGGTCGGTTACAAAGGAGGAGATATACATATCCGTATTGCCTAGCTTTCCTTCCACGCCAAGTAGAGTCCCATCCGGACACGAGACAAAGTCTTCAATCTTGTATCTTCATAGTCCAACAATCCGGCCAAAGGATATAGTCCGGCTGTCTGGAGACCCCCTAATCCAGGACTCCCTCAGTTATATTTAGAGATTTAATTTGTGTAATGCTTTGATTATGAGCATAGTTGGCACGGCCGAGGTCGAGACCCTCAAAGGCACTCTTGCCCAAGCCCAGAAAGAGGCGAAGGCAGACAAGGCAGTCGCTGACAAAGCGGCTGCGGAACTCAAGACCAAGCAGGCCGTCCGCCGTCGGGTGGCCGAAGTCGAGCAGGAGCTAAAGGACGCCATCCTCAAGTGTGAGGGTTTGGAGGAGAAGGCTTCCACCCAATCGTCTGAACTCGCCAAAGCCCTCCAGGAGGCGAAAGAGGCGCGGGTCGAGTCCCAGAGTGCTCGTGAGGAGATCCGACAAGCGAAGCATATAGCGGCTGGTAAGGCCTTTATTTTGTAGAGTATATTCGGAGGTCAAAGATATGATTTTCTCACTCGAGTGCGGAGTTCTCCAGACGCATTTGCGGATCTACCGAGGAGTGCTGCCGACGCCGCACAATTCTTCCAAGCCTGGGAGGGGAACTCGACCGAGAAGCTATTCTAGTCGCAGTTTCTTGCACCGAAGCATCCGACGGCCCTGAACGACCAGCTGAAGAAGCTGATGGAGCTGCATAGGGTGGCCGACTTGGCCATGAAGGATTTAATAGTACGGCTTTGGCCAGCCGAACCAATTCCCAGCAGCTACTTCGGTTTGGTGCGGCGGCTCATCGATGCGCTGCCTCGAGTTGATGCTATGAAGCGCTCGGCGTGCATAGAGGGCGCTTGGATGGCCTTCGCTCATGTCAAGATGCATTGGGCAAAGATGAAGGCCACCGATGTGGCGACCGCAGGCCCGCCCAAAGTCAAGGACCACCGCAAGCCAGAGAGGTACTTTGAAGACGTCCTGGCGGGTGCGCGAATAGTAGAGGGCCAATGCTCAAAGGACATTATATTTGAGTAGATGTATCCGGGTTGTAAAAACTGTGTTTGTGAACCCAGGCTTGTAATATATTTGCGCCTTTTATCTTAAGTTATTTTCCTCCTGTGCAGCCGTTTAATTCTGAAAGTTTGCCAGTCGTCGACTTCAGCCCCCACATAGATACTACGGGGGTATTCGGCATAGCGCGTTACCACACTTTATCCAACATCTTGGTCCGTGAAGGAGGTGTCCGCGAGGTGAACCAGGCAATCCGACTATGCGGCTTTATTACTTTCACTTAGCCATAGGAGTTTGACAGTGGGGCTAAGTACTAGCCCCTTGTGCGTGTGCGACAATCTGAACTAGGGTGCATTTTCCACGTGGCTGGATGAAGACCAGCCCCTCATATAACACAGAGTAAATCAATAATGATTTGTAGGAAGTCACCGAATCGCTGACCAGCTCTCGCTTTATCATGACAGTTAGTTTTCGGCTTTCTCTACTGAGGTATTTGACCGGACGAACCAGAAATATAATCGCAGTAGTTCTCCCTTTACTACCTTAGCCGAATGAGCAGAACATAAGGTGGTAACCATAGGAGCCGGGCAACCCAACTATAGACCAAAGACATGATTCGGAGCCGATGCATATAGTGCAATATTCGGGACGCTGAAGAGTACCCTATAGGTGTCCGGACTTGAAAACGTGCAGAGCCACATACAGCCCCCGGTGTTAAGACCGAACTAAAGCACTCGTGGCAATCTGAAGTAAGGAAGGAATGCAGATGATAAAAGAAATCAGCACCAAACAAAAGTGGTGATCAACTGTTTCCTTCATATCTTGTATAATACGTCAAGGCGTGCTATTACAGATAATGCCATGAATATCAAGGCTATTTTACATGCCGAGAGTTTACACAAGTTTTACACAGGGTTGTGTGAAAAAATAGTGGCTTTAAAGATCCTAATCATGCCCTGCTGCACGTCTGCGCCATTTCTCCTTGGTGAGAAAGCCCTTGAGAGGAGAAGTTGATGGTCGTCTATAAGAAGTGGGAGCTTGGTGGGGAGCCCCTATACAACCGTAAAGTAGGTAGGTTTTAATGAACCTATAGTGAAAAAAAGAAAGAGAGAAAGAAAGTTAGGGTCTGAATAGGGTCAAGCCGTACTATAGACCTTTTTCCACATTATGCAGGCAGTGCTGCCCCATATTTTAAGTGCGTAATCATGCACACACACAGTACGTATGCCGCAGCCTTATGGGGCGATAGGTGGCGGCTGAACTACTATTCAAGCTCCGAATCCGCCGAGCTGTCATGTTGTAATGTGGATCGGACTCGCTTGGCAGTGTCAGTTGTCTTAATGACCGATGAGTTGTTCGGCTTGATGAGGCCGTTCTATACCTTGGCTGCAAGGGTCGTGGTGTGCTCCTTAGTATGGAGGGAGCGCTCCATATTTCCATTGACTGTGATGAGGCCGCGCGGTCTGGGCATTTTGAACTTTAAATAAGCATAATGTGGGACTGCATTGAAGCGGGCGAAAGCGGTTCATCCGAGTAGTGTGTGATAACCAATGCGGAAAGGGACGATATCGAAGATCAAGTCTTCGCTTCGGAAGTTGTCTGGAGAACCGAAGACTACTTCCAACATTAAGGAGCCTGTACAGCGGGCCTCCATGCCGGGTATCACTCCTTTAAAGGTAGTGTTGATAGGCTTGATTCTTGATGGGTCTATACCCATCTAACGGACAGTGTCTTGATAAATCAGGTTGAGACTGCTGCCGCCGTCCATAAGGACTCTAGTGAGATGGTATCCGTCGATAATGGGATCGAGTACCAGGGCCGCTGAACCTCCATGACGGATACTAGTTGGGTGGTCCCTGTGATCAATTGTGATCGGACAAGCCGACCATGGGTTGAATTTTGGGGCGATCGGCTCTACGGCGTAGAGGTATCTTAGTGTGCGCTTGTGCTCCCTTTTGGGGATATGGGTGACATATATCATGTTCACCGTTTTCACATTGGGGGGAAGCTTCTTCTGTCCCCCTGTGTTCAGAGGGCGGGGTTCATCATCATCCTTGATTTGAGGTCCTTTCCCCTTATGTTCGGTATTTAATTTACCGGCCTCTTTAAAAACCCAAAAAATTTCCGTTGGTATGATTGGCAGGCTTGTCAGGGGTGCCATGAATCTGGCAAGGCCTATCTAGTACCTTGTCCAAATTAGATGGACCATCTCTATTTCCTATGAACGACTTCTTCTGCTGACTAGGTTTGGAGCCACCGAATCCGGCATTTACCGCCGTATCCATAGTTTCTTCCTTGTTGTTCTGACGCTTATTTTTGCTACGTCGTGGCCTTCCATTGCCATCCCTGGCCTTAGAGGTGCCAGGGTCACTGGTGCTATTGCTTCTACGAGCCAACCAGCTATCCTCGCCCGCGCAGAAGCAGGTCATAAGTGCAGTAAGAGCCGCCATAGTTTTTGGCTTTTCCTGACCGAGGTGTCGAGCGAGCCATTTGTCACGGATGCTGTGCTTAAAGGCCGCTAAGGCTTCGGTGTCCGGACAGTCAACGAATTGGTTCTTTTTTATTAAGAACCGAGTCTAGAGTTTGCCGGCTGACTCTTCGGGTTGCTGGACTATGTGACTAAGGTCATCAGCGTCCAGTGGCCGGACATAAATGCCTTGGAAGTTTTCTCAAAAAGCATCCTCCAAGTCCTCCCAACTGCCAATGGAGTTCTCTCGGAGGTGATACGTCTCCAATGTATCTATAGTTTATGAAGTATTAATGTCGTTATATCATCATTCTTGGATGTTTTACAATAATTTTATAGCAACTTTATGTCATTTTTTGGGACTAACCTATTGACCCAGTGCCTAGTGCAAGTTGTTGTTTTTTGCTTTTTTTTACATCGCAGGAAATCAATATCAAACGGAGTCCAAACACAGAGAAACTTTTTGTGGATTTTTTATGGACCAGAAGACCACCAATGGGCCAGAGCAGCGCCTGGGGGTGCCCCGAGGGGACACAGCCTACTAGGGTGCGCCTGGGGCCCAGCCGCACCCAGGTGGGTTGTGCCCACCTCGGTGGCCTCCCGCACCCCCTCTTTGCCCTATAAAATCCAAAATATTTCGAAAACCCTCGAGGTTAACCTAGATCAGAAGTTCCGCTGCCGCAAGGCTCTGTAGCCATCAAAAACCAATCTAGACCCCATTCCGGCACCCTGTCGAAGGGGCGATCATCTCCGGTGGCCATCCTCATCATCCTGGCGGCCACCACGATGAGGAGGGAGTAGTCCACCCTCGGGGCTGAGGGTTTGTACCAGTAGCTATGTGTTCAATCTCTCTCTCTCTCTCGTGTTTTTGAGATGCCACGATCTTGATGTATCGTGGGCTTTGTTAATATAGTCGGATCATATGATGTTTTCCCCTCTCTATCTTGTTGTGATGAATTGAGTTTTTCCCTTTGAGATTTTGTTGTTATCGGATTGAATACTTTTATGGAATTGAGAGCACTTGATATATGTCTTGCATATGAATACTCGTGGTGACAATGGGGTATCATATTGATTCACATGATATGTGTTTTGGCACTCAACTCGCGGATTCCCGAGGTGACATCGAGGTAATCTATGCATAGGGGTTGATGCACATTCTTGTCTTTTATTTCTCCAGTAGAAATCTTGGGGCACTCTTTGAGGTTCTTTGTGTTGGATTGAGTATTATGAATCTGAATTTGCTTTGGTTTTATTTTAGTACGAACTTTTGATAGATCGATTGGAAAGAATAACTTAGTGTTATTTTAGTACGAGCTCTTGATAGATCGATCAGAAAGAATAACTTAGTGCTATTTTAGTACGAACTCTTGGACAGATTGATCGGAAAGAATAGCTATAAACATTTTCCTCTTATGTTCTCCACTAGATAAGAACTTCGGAATGATTCTTCATCACACTTTGAGGGATGGTTATATGATCCAATTAGATTAGCATTGTTGAGAGATTGCGCTAGTGAAAGTATGGATCCTAGGTCTCATTTTCAAGCATTGCTATACCGTTTTTTTGCTTGTTTACTATTTGCTACCTTGCTGTTTTTATTTATTCAGATTATAAAAATATATTTCTACCATCAATATTACACTTTTAACACCATCTCTTCGCCGAACTAGTGCACCTATACAATTTGCCATTGTATTAGGTGTTTTGGGGACACAAGAGATTTCTTGTATTTAGTTGCAGAGTTGTTTGAAAGAGACCATCTTCATCCTACGCCTCCCACAGATTGATAAACCTTAGGTCATCCAATTGAGCGAAAATTGCTATTGTTCTACAAAACTCTGCGCTTGGAGGCCCAACACGAGTCTACAAGAATAAAGTTGTGTAGTAGACATCAAGCTCTTTTCTGGCGCCGTTGCCGGGGATGTGAGTGCATGAAGGTATATATTTAGATCTCGCAATTGAATCTTTTAGTTTCTTGTTTTATCACTACTTTGGTTTATAAAAGAAAACTACATAAAATGGAATTGAGGTTGCATCATATTATTGATCATCTTTATAATATCTTTCTTGAAAATGATGGATCAAAAAATTGTTCTCAATTGTTAGAAGAAGAAAATAAAATGTTTGGCACAAAATATTTGAATGATGAGCATGATTGCAATGTTGTTAGTATGAATTCTTTGAATATCCATGATGCTAATGATATGCAAAGCTACACGCTTAGGGATGCTATATTTGATGAAGATGATATTTTTACTCCCCCAAGTTTTGATGAGAAAAGTTATTACGATGAAAGCATGCCTCCTATTTATGATGATTATATTGATTAAAGTGGATTTGGAGAGGTCATGACTTTATTAAGTGATGAATCCACTATTTCGGAAGAGGCTTCAATTGATTATTATGAGAACAAAGTTGCTATCTATGATGATTATGGTGATGACATGTATGCTATAAAGAATAATGATAACCATGAAACTTGTCGTCATGATTTTAATTTTCACTCTCATGATAGTTATTTTGTTGAGTTTGCTTCCACTACTATTGATGAGAAGAAATTTCCTTATGTGGAGAGTAATAAGTTTTCTATGCTTTTGTGTCATGAAAATAATGCTTTATGTAATGGTTATATTGTTGAATTTCTTCATGATGCTACTGAAATTTATTATGGGGGAGGAACTTATGCTTGTAGGAATTGCAATAATATCAAGTTTCCTCTCTACATGTTGAAAATCTCGAAGTTGTGCTTGTTTTGCCTTCCTATGCTAGTTGATTATTGTTCCTATAAGTTGTTTGCTCACAAAATCCCTATGCATAGGAAGTGGGTTAGACTTAAATGTGCTAGTCATATGCTTCATGATGCTCTCTCTGTGTTTCAATTCTTATCTTTTATGCGAGCATCATTGAAATCATCACGCCTAGCTAAAAGGCATTAAAGAAAAGCAATTGTTGGGAGACAACCTAACACTTTCACCTACTTTTTTGTGTGTTCACATGATTAGGCTATTGTAGTAATCATGTTTTATTCCTTTTGTTTCAATAAAGTGACAAGTAAGACATTTGGGATGGCTTACCGTGATAGTTGATTTGATCTTGCTGAAAAACAGACACTTTTGCGCTCAGGAAAACAATTCTATTTTTTAACAGAAGCGTGATAAAATGTTGAAGATTAATAGACAAATTACCTAGGTTTTCCTATTTCATTAGAATTTTTGGAGTCGCGGAAGTATGGTTGGAGTACAGATTACTACACACTTCTGTTTTTGACAAATTCTGTTTTCAATGCATAGTTTGCTTGTTTTCTAATTTCCATGGCTTATATTGCTCAATATAAATTGTGCAAAAGATATGGTACAGTAGGTATTGTGTGATAACAATTACGAATCTTGTCTTTGACAGTACCAAAAGTGAAATGGTTTGCTCTTTATCATACTAACCTATCTCACAAAGTTCCGTTAAGTTTTGTGTGATTGAAGTTTTCAAGTTTTTCGTGAGATGTCGATATGAGGAGAATAAAGAGTGACATGACCCTAAGATTGGGGATGCTCAAGGCACCCCAAGGTAATATTCCAGGAAGATCTAAGCAACTAACCTTGGGGATGCCCCGAAAGGCATCCCCTCTTTCGTCTCCAACATTATCGGTAACATCACTTGGAGCTATGTCTTATTCGTCACATGATATGAGTTTTACTTGGAAAGTCATTTTATTTTGTTAGGACTTTCTTGCTGTTATTTATAATAATTTTTTGCATCTTTTATTTCAATAAAAGTGGCAATGATAGCCTTTTCCATGCTTATTTTGCAAGTATACATGTTGCTGTTTGAAAACAGAAAGTTTATCGTTGTTGCAAAAATTCCCTAGAAAAGTCAGAATGTGATAAAATGTTTAAACCTTTTGCACAATAAGCTATGATAAATTTTCTATAGTGTGGTAAATTTTTAGAGTTTAAGAAGTATTGATACTCTTGCATTCTTTATAGACTATACTGTTTTGGCAGATTGTTGTTATGTTTGCATTGTTTGCATATGTTTGCTTGTTTAATGATTCTATTTAAGGATATGAGTATTAAATATGCAGATGCATTTAGTATGCAATGTTGAATAATAATTATGGCAATTTGCTACAGTAGATAATGATAATGTTTGCATTCATTTATATTAACTTATCTCACGAGTTCTTGTTGAGTTTTGTGTGGATGAAGTTTTTGAGATTTAGGAAACCCGTGATATGAGAAGAATTAAGGAGACAAAAAAGCTCAATCTTGGGGATGCCCAAGGCACCCCAAGATAATATTTCAAGAATTCTCAAGCATCTAAGCTTGGGGATGCCTCGATAGGCATCCCACCTTTCCTCTTCAACAATTATCGGTTAGTATCGGTTGAGCCTAAGTTTTTGCTTCTTCATATGAGTTGTGCTATTCTTAGAATGTAATTTTATTTTCATGTTGCTTGTTGTTTTAATAAAATACTTATATCTGAAAGTTTTTAAATAAAATAGAGTCCTCAAATAGTTGCCAGGGAGGCTAGGTAAGCGGCATTCACATCCTGTCAACGAAGCTCTTTTCTATGGAATTGCTCTAGTGCTTCACTTATATCTTTTTGAGCACGGTGTGCTTTAGTATTTTTAGAGAAATTATATCTTGCTTCACTTAAATTAATTTGAGAGAAATAAATATTATGCTCATGATCTTCATTTATATCTTTTTGGAGTAGCTTGTCATTTACTCTTGTGCTTCACTTATATCCTATGAGTAAATTATTGAATAAATTGAATGCCATGAAGTTGAAATCATATCTTGCCTAGTGGTAGCTTCACGTTGGGTTTAGAAAGTGAAATCTTTTGAGGCTTGACAATCACAATATTGGTCATACAAGCAATTCACGAATAATTAGTATAAGGAATAGAACGTTCACATACAAATACACTATCTTGGAAATCTTTTGTGATTGTGAGCCCCCATCAGAATATTATATGCCAAAATTGTTGACGTTGGACAAGGAAGACAACGTAATGGTCTATGTTTGTTCATATTCACATAGAAGTTATATTGTTATAGATCCTTCAACATGTTGTGCTTGCCCCCCATCTTTGCTAGCCAAAAATTCTGCACCAAGTAGAGATACTACTTGTGCATCCAAAAACCCTTAAACCCAAATCTTATTTTCAAGAGTCAACCATACCTACCTAAGGATTGAGCAAGATCCTTCAAGTAAGTTGTCATCGATGCAATAAGGCAATAAAAATTGCTTCTAAAAATGTTAGATCATCTAGTGTACGAGAAAATTGAGCATTGTACGAACTTGTGATGGCAAAGAATAAAAGCGACAAACTGCATAATAAAGGTTGCTATCATAAGGGGCAATATAACGTGACATTCTTTTGCACTAAGGGGTTGAGCATACAAAAAAATAAGCGCATGGCAACCTATGCTTCCCTCTATGAAGGGCCTATTTTTACGTTTATGTATTTTATTTTATGCAAGAGTCAAAGTTTCTCTCCATTCCTTTTTATTTTTCTCCTTCGGCAAGCATCATGTGGTGAGGAAAGATCTAGGCACATATGTCCAATTGAATATGGGTAGCATGAGTTATTATTGTTGACATCACCCTTGAGGTGAATACGTTGGGAGGCAAAACAATAAGCCCCTATCTTTCTATGTGTCCGGTTGAAACGTTTTGCTCATGTGTATGCGGTGAGTGTTAGCAATCATAGAAGACTATATGATGGTTGAGTATGTGGAGCTCTTACTTAATATCCGTTGAATAAGTTGAATTACAATTGCTTGGTGACTCAGAACATAGGTTGTTGAGTTTCAAGAGAATTCATTCTTTGAACCTTAACATGTGAATTGGTTGCTACTATAACATGAGAAGTTTTATAAGAAAGAATTACTGTTGTGATGCTAGGAAAATTGATTGAAATTATCATTGATCAAACTTATGCACTTTGCTAGAATTCACACTTCATAAATTATTTCTTTTATCATTTACCTACTCGAGGACGAGTAGGAATTAAACTTGGGGATGCTGATACGACTCTAATGTATCTATAATTTATGAAGTATTAATGTCGTTATATCATCATTCTTGGATGTTTTACAATCATTTTATAGCAACTTTATATCATTTTTGGGACTAACCTATTGACCCAGTGCTAGTTGCTGTTTTTTGCTTGTTTTTTACATCACAGGAAATCAATATCAAACGGAGTCCAAACACCGTGGAACTTTTTGTGGATTTTTTATGGACCAGAAGACCACCAATGGGCCAGAGCAGCACCTGGGGGGTGCCCCGAGGGGGCACAACCCACCAGGGCGTGCCTAGGGGCCCAGGCACGCCCAAGTGGGTTGTGTCCACCTCGGTGGCCTCCCACACCCCCCTCTTTGCCCTATAAAATCCAAAATATTCCGAAAACCCTCGGAGTTAACCTAGATTAGAAGTTCCGCCGCCGCAAGGCTCTGTAGCCACTGAAAACCAATCTAGACCCCGTTTCGGCACCCTGTCGGAGGGGGGAATCATCTCCTGTGGCCATCCTCATCATCCCGGAGGCCACCATGATGAGGAGGGAGTAGTCCACCCTTGGGGCTGAGGTTTGTACTAGTAGCTATGTGTTTAATCTCTCTCTCTCTCGTGTTCTTGAGATG
This sequence comes from Triticum urartu, assembly GCF_056163025.1. Taxonomy (NCBI): domain Eukaryota; kingdom Viridiplantae; phylum Streptophyta; class Magnoliopsida; order Poales; family Poaceae; genus Triticum; species Triticum urartu. Next base: position 525,953,538 of record NC_141878.1, read on the forward strand.
TCACGATCTTGATGTATCACGGGCTTTGTTAATATAGTCGGATCATATGGTGTTTTCCCCTCTCTATCTTGTTGTGATGAATTGAGTTTTTCCCTTTGAGATTTCGTTGTTATTAGATTGAATACTTTTATGGATTTGAGAGCACTTGATATATGTCTTGCATATGAATACTCGTAGTGACAATGGGGTATCATATTGATTCACATTATATGTGTTTTGGCACTCAACTCGCGGATTCCCGAGGTGACATCGAGGTAATCTATGCATAGGGGTTGATGCACATTCTTGTCTTTTATTTCTCCAGTAGAAATCTTGGGGCACTCTTTGAGGTTCTTTGTGTTGGATTGAGTATTATGTATCTGAATTTGCTTTGGTGTTATTTTAGTACGAACTTTTGATAGATCGATTGGAAAGAATAACTTAGTGTTATTTTAGTATGAGCTCTTGATAGATCGATCAGAAAGAATAACTTGGTGTTATTTTGGTACGAACTCTTGGATAGATTGATCGGAAAGAATAGCTACAAACATTTTCCTCTTATGTTCTCCGCTAGATAAGAACTTTGGAGTGATTCTTCATTGCACTTTGAGGGATGGTTATATGATCCAATTAGGTTAGCATTGTTGAGAGATTGCACTAGCGAAAGTACGGACCCTAGGCCTCATTTTCAAGCATTGCAATACCGTTTTTGTGCTCGTTTACTATTTGCTACCTTGCTGTTTTTATTTATTCATATTATAAAAATATATTTCTACCATCAATATTACACTTTTATCACCATCTCTTCGCCGAACTAGTGCACCTATACAATTTGCCATTGTATTAGGTGTGTTGGGGACACAAGATATTTCTTGTATTTGGTTGCGGAGTTGTTTGAGAGAGACCATCTTCATCCTACGCCTCCCACAGATTGATAAACCTTAGGTCATCCACTTGAGGAAAAATAGCTACTGTCCTACAAAACTCTGTGTTTGTAGGCCCAACACGAGTCTACAATAATAAAGTTGTATAGTAGACATCAGGAGGCTATTCAACCAGTGTTGTGCTGGTCCTTTTAGCTTTAGGGGAAGGTATTTAATGGCAAGGAGATCGTCACCATGAGCCATGTGGTTGTGGAGGAGAAAACATTCAATCCATACAGCGGGATCTGTAGTTCCATTGTATGCCTCGATGTTTACATTCTTAAACCCTTCCGGAAACTGGTGCTGCATTACCTCATCGGTAAAGCACATGGGGTGTGCGGCGCCTCTATATCGGGCCACATCACGATGGGGTTTAGATGACGTCCGTATTCGGTTCTCGGCCCGAACTTGGTTATGCTTGTCGCACCAGGCTTGATGGCCGTCGTCTCATGTCGGAGCACGTCCCCTTGATTCGTAGATTGATATGGTCTTGCCGGCTCTATTGTCCAGGTCCTAACGTAAGTCGTACGTGTAGCCTGGAGCCGCTACCTCTTTGCCTCTACGGCGGGGTGGCGCGGGCTGGTATTCGGCATAATTAGCCGTTTTGTCCTGTCCACGTGGTGGTCGGTCTGGTTCATCAACATGATTGTATTTTGATGGAATTGGATCAAGGGCCTCGTCGTCGACTTGTGGTAGTAGACTGCGCTTTGGGTAGCTCTTTATTGGGCACTCAAGGCCGTATTCTTCGGCAGCCAGGACATTGGTCCATCTATTGTTGGGCGTATCATGTTTGACTTGAAGCTGTTGTTGTTTCTTTTTCAGGCTCCTCGCAGTGGCAATAAGATGTCGCAGTGTTCTTGTTCAAGGGGTTCCTCTGGTACGATAAAATCTTTGTTACCGAGGCTAACATCCTCCTCGAAGGGTGGTAGATAGTTACTATCTTTCGAATCCTCATGATCGACAAGTTTTTCTAGGTTGACTTGTCCTTCTTCCCACTCATCCCGCTCGAACGCAGGCTCGACGGGGTGGTCGGAGTCTTCGGCATTGTCCGGAGTGTTGTTATCTCCGGTGCCGGTATTACTTTCCTTTTCCCAACGCGGTCGTGAGCAGTGCCGCTGGCGTAGGTGCTTTGGTGGTGCCTCGACAGGCTTGTCCTCGATCAGATCCTAAGTGCCATCGCTGTCCTTCTTTTCGGGCGTATCCACCATGTATATGTCGTATGTAGAAGTGGTCGTCCAACGCCCAGTGATTGGCGGGTTTTGGCCTGGTTCGGCTCCGGCATCGTCGTCCATGCCATCGATGTCTTCGGAGGCGTAGTATAGCATGTCGGTTAGGTCCTCGATGGTGGCTATCAAGTGGGTGGTGGGTGGGACCTAAAATTCCCCGCTCTCAGCCCCTAGTTCAGGCTGGGCATAGTTTGGAAGTGATACTTTTGTAATAGAAAGAGATCACATTAGGTCCAGCGCCTCGTTTAGGAGCGAAAGTTGGACAGGTGACTGAGGACCTGCGGAGCTGGGTCCGGTAATCACCACTTGACCATGCTCAGTAGACACAGACCTCGAGATTTCAGAGTTGACATCCAGAGATGAATCCAGCTTCCCTATGACAAGGAGGATCCTGTTAGACTCCGGGCCTGCTGATAGCATGGTCACCTCTAGGTCTCCAGCGGGAGACAGTCCGGTGGGGTTTATCCTCCCGTCTTCAGATGGAGTGGCCCGCTCTGGATCTAAGGCCAGGGTAGGTACGAGGGTCGATCCTTGAGCGGAATCTGATGGTGGATCCGACAGGTTTCCTTCATGTAGATGAGGAATGCGGCCGAGGCCGAGAACCCTTCGAAGATCAAGTCTCCTCGGATATCAGTAATGTAATTCAAGCTTCCAAACCTGATTTGGTGACCAGGGGCGTAGCTGTCAATCTGTTCAAGGTGACCGGTTGAATTGGCACCCAGAGCGAAGCCGCCAAACACAAAGAGTTGACCGGGGAGGAAAGTCTCCCCGGCGACAGCATCATTGCTGATGACAAGCTGAGTCATCGATTCTTCTGTCGACAGCATAGTGAAACTCTCAATGAAAGCACCAATATCGGTGTCAAAACCGGCAGATCTCGGGTAAGGGGTTCAGAACTGTGCGTCTGAGGATCGATGGTAACAAGGGAAAAGTGGGACACAATGTTTACCTTGGTTCGGGCCCTCTTAATGGAGGTAAAAACCTACGTCCTGCTTGATTGTATTTGATGAGTATAGGGGTTACAAGAGTTGATCTACCTCGAGATCATAATGGGTAAACCCTAGTTTTCTAGCCTATGAGAATTTTGATAGCCTCTATGGACTAAACCCTCCAGTTTATATACACACCGGAGGGGCCTAGGGTTGTACAGAGTCGGTTTATGGGGGAAGGAAATAACATATCCAGACACCAATCTTGCCATACACACATAGGGGAGTCCTACCCGGACACGGGGGGGGGGGGGGGGGGGGTTCTTCTGCTTGTATCTTCATGGACCATTTGTCCGGCCTATATCAAATAGCCTGGACACCCGAGGACCCCTAATCTCGGACTCCCAGTACCCCCCTCGGGGCAGCCCTCTGGTACTTCTTTGGCCCACTGGATGTCTTCTGGTCCAAAAAAGTTCTCCAAAAAGTTTCACTGCGTTTGGTATTGATTTTCTGTGAAGTAGAAAACGAGTAAAAAATAGCAACTGGCACTGGGCACTATGTCAGTAGGTTAGTCCCAAAAAATGATATAAAATTGCTAAATCCAAGAATGATAATATAACCTCATGGAACAATAAAAAATTATAGATAGGTTGGAGACGTACCAGTCGTGGCACCCCACTCGTGATGCTCCGGGGGAAACCCTAGATCTGGATCTACCGGATCGGACGATGATTGTACCTTTGATGTCGTTGTCCCTCCTGAGGGAATCGTTTTGGAGCAAGTGCTAATTGGACGGGACAATCGGAAGAGCGGTGTCTCATCCACCGCAAGGCCGACGACGGATCCCCGCGGCATGGTGCCGCGGAGGTTCGGCGACGGGTGTCGGTGTCAAAACCAGCAGATCTCGGGTAGGGGGTCCCAAACTGTGCGTCTGAGGATCGATGGTAACAAGGGACAAGTGGGACACAATGTTTACCCAGGTTTGGGCCCTCTTAATGGAGGTAAAACAGTACGTCCTTCCTGATTGTATTTGATGAGTATAGGGGTTGCAATAGTTGATCTACCTCGAGATCGTAATGGCTAAAACCTAGCTGTCTAGCCTGTGAGAATTTTGATAGCCTCTACGGACTAAACCCTCCGGTTTATATACACACCGGAGGGGCCTAGGGTTATACAAAGTCGGTTTGTGGGAAGGAAATAACATATCCGGACATCAATCTTGCCATCCGCACATACAGGAGTCCTACCCGGACACGTGGGGAAAGTCTTCTGCTCGTATCTTCATGGCCCATCAGTCCGGCCCATATCGAATAGCTCGGACACCCAAGGACCCCCTAATCCAGGACTCCCTCAGTAGCCCCCGGACTGGCCTTCAAATGTCGATGTAGTATCCGGCTTATGTCTTTGGCTTTTGCAAGGTTGGTTCTTCATCATACCTTGGACGGATAATAGTCCGGCCCTGACTTCCACGTTCTGCCTTTCCTGTCATCGCCTCGATTTCCACGCGTTGGGCGAATGCGAACAGTCCATAATAATTTTTAGCAAAAAGAAAACCCCTGGCCACATAGGGACGTCTCCTATATAAAGAGGTTAGATCTCCAAGTGCCATCCACATCGTGCAGAGAACACCAGGACTAGCCACGAAAAACTTCAAAACATGGCCAGTGCCCCAGGCTCTTCTTCACACCCCCATGGCCCTCAAGAGGGTGATTGGTAGAGTTGTTCAGTGTCTCATCTTCAGTTGAGTCAACTCCAGACTCAGGGATCTCTCCCCTCGCAGATCTATTCTTTGTACGAGTGGGATTGGCTTCGATTGGCAATGATGTACTAGCAGAAAATTTCCCCAACCCAATAAGGAGGAGAGGGTGCTTCATTTTGTTTCTCTTGTGGGGCTTAGGATTTCTGATCCATCCCTTTCTCAGGGGCCTGTTGGAGTTTTACGGCATCCAGCTGCACAACCTCACCCCATGTTCAATTCTTCCCATCTCAGGCTTCGTCGCTCTCTGCGAACTATTTCTGGGCTGCGAGGCCCATTTAGAATTATGGAGAAAGTTCTTTTGCCCCAATCCTCACCATCGAGGGGGCTCCATATTTGAAGTGGGCGGCACCGAAGTATGGCGCATAGCCGGATCAGGCTACCCTTTTGGAACTCCCAAAGTGGTATCCCCAAAATGGTCTTCGGAGTTGTTTTATATTGATGATGTCCCACTTCCGGACCTAGTTTGGTGCGGCCTCCCTAAATTTTCCAATGCTCCTCTGAAGAAACGCCTCAATTGGCGTCCCCGGAGTCCCAAGGAGGAAGACACCGCGGAAGTAAAAAGGTTGGTCAGGAAGGTCATATTACTAGCTCATACCAAGCTCTCGATAATCGCAGTCATGGCCATTGCCATAAAACGATGTATCCAGCCCCTTCAGTCCAAAGTAACTCCTTTATGGTGCTACAATAGAGAAGATGACACATCTCGTTACAGACGCAAGGGTCCGGACACCCCGGCCGAACTGGCCATGATCCTGGCCGATCTATATAAGGGGGAAAAAGAAGACTTCCTCCGCTTAAACTGCCGAGAAGGTTTTTCCATGTACAACCCCATTGAATGGGTAAGATTTTGATTATCAGTGTTGCTTTACTGCTATCGAGGCACGCTAATCAAATTGTTCTTTGTTGTCTTAAAACAGACATGGAGGAAGATGATCGAGGACATTCACTATCCCGCCCCACAGCCAGAGGGTCACAACCACAATGAAGACCCTGGCTTCTACGAGGATCCGGATATATACATAGAGTTCAATGATGGAGTATTTTATCAGGCGAGCCTTGACGTCTTGGAAGTGGCTATTAGGGCCGACTACCCCTGCCCTTATTCCTTCTCCATCGTAAGTATTCAAAAGCTTCTTCAAAAAGAACCCCTTACTTGCACCTTATCCATTGCACTAAACTATACTTCATATGATCGGCGCTCGGCAAGCCGTACTACCTCGAGGGCGGTCTCTACGCAAGGCGATCGTTCGTAATGAAAGGAAACCGGTAGCGCTATCGAGCCTTCTCCTCCTTCCAAGAGGTATGTCCTTTGATATATGCCTAAGCATGACATCAGATTGCTAAATTCCTCCTCTACCTCTATTTCAGGAGGAGTACGCAGCAAACCATGGGAAAACGCCCTGCTAGCCAGATGTCAGCTAATCCGGCACCAGACTTGTCAACTAGGATGAGGGCTGATACAGTGTCGGCCCGCCTCTTCAAGAGGATTCAGATGACGTATCTATCATGAATTCCGAGGTAGAGAGCATAATGAATCATTGTCGACTGAAAGAGGCCATGTGCACTCCAGTTTTCTCTGAACAGGAATTTACTGCACTCAACTCCGTGGATGCATATATCCGAGCTGCCCGAGACGGACTTGCGGAAGTTACTCAACTGTTTTAGAGGATATGCAGGTAATAGTTTGTGCAATTTTAATAGATATATGCCAGTAGCCCCCGAGACTTGAAGCGGATAGGCTAACCGATTTAAGGATCGTTACAACCTACAGGTTCTCAAGGAGAAGAATGACGCATTGTCCCAGGAGCTGGAGACAAACCAGATAAAGCTGAATGCCGCCACCACAGAGCTTGCAGAGATGAAAAAGGCCACAATGACCACTGATCAGAAGAACAAGATCAAGGAGGAAAAGGATAAACAAGCCGAAGAGATAAAGAGCTTAAAGGCGCAGTTATCGGCAGCACAGCAAGAAAATAAGAAGTTGAAAGGCGGCATATTCGGTATGACCTTTTGAAACATCTAAAGGACATAGATCATCCCATAGTACAGATTGTCACAACTTTGTTATTGCAGGTCTGTTAACCGGTCGACCTGAGGAGGAAGTATCTAGATTTCGAGGTGACGTGCTTAAGGAACTGTCTGTGATGCATGAACGAGCCCGAAAAGCTATGAGAAGTATGGTGAAGGCTTTATGGCCATCCGATGCCCCTCCAAAAGTATGGAGGGGTTGGCGAACCTGTTCAAAGGTGCCCGACGCGGTTTCGAGCTATGGAAGGCATCTGCATGCCAGGAAGGTGCACGAGAAGCGTGGGCGATGGTGAAAACGCGCTACACCGAACTCGATCCAAATCATATGGCTCGAGTTGGACCTCAAGGGCCTGACGGAAAGGAGATTCCCATGAACTTAGTATACGACCAAGTGATCATGGCTGCGAAATACTCACAAGAAGGCTGTAGTTTAGACAGTCTTATAGATGGTATAGATAAGGAGTAGGTGTTTGTTTTGATGTATCAATGTACCTCTACTCTTGAATTTTTATCTCCGACCAAACATGTGAAAATTTGTCATCGCAGAATTTTGGATTCGGCCTCCGAGCCAAGAAGGTGGAGTGTTTCCGGATACTATTGTGGATTGTAAGAAACATTCATTATGCCCGTAAACCACGCAATCCAGTCATATTGCTCGAACAGACAAAAATTTAGTTCGGGGAGGTATATTACGTATGTAAGAAACATCTTCCAAGGAGAATAGTTTCGTTAAGGGTTCCTTTCCTTGGGTTGGCATGCTTAATTGCGCGTGCCTAGGCTTTGATCCGAATTACGGGAAACCTGTCCCGCATTACTTTTTCAAAGAGTTACAGGAACGTAACAATCTGTCATGGCTTACTGACCAATTATTCTTTTAAGAACGCTAGCTTTCGGCTTCACCTGTCTGAGGTACAGGTCCAGATTACCCGGTTGTAACAATCACAGAGGTGCTTCCTTTACACCCTAGTCGAACAATCGGGACGTAGGGTATAAACACAGGAGCGAGGCAACCAAGCTTGGCAAAAACTTAAGTCATAGAGGTGCATATAATGGCAAAAGGTGTATATAACAAAGGACATAGGTAATGTAAGCTCCAAGCTTTTAATAATAAGCTTCGTCAAAGAAGCCCCCAGTCATACTGGGGTGTATACATTTAAAGATGTGCACCCCTAATAGTTTGGCATCTCCGAACATACACTGGGAAATATATAAGAAAAAAGGAAGAAGAGAGAAAAAGAAGAGAAAAAAGGGACTAAGAAAAGGATGCGGCCGAATTATGCATAGAATCTTCAGAGCCGAGCAGCATTCCATGGATTCGGCTCGAGGCGATTATCCGATGCATTACGAAGGCGATAGGCTCCTCCTGTGAGAACTTCGTCTATGATGAAGGGCCCCTCCCATTTTGGGTTGAGCTTATCCTTCTTCTTCTCACGGAGGCGCAGAACGAGTTCGCTGACATTATAAGTCTTGGCCCGCACTTCTCTGCTTTGGTATCTCCTAGCCTGTTGTTGATAAAATGCGGAACGGGCTCGTCAATATCGCGCTCCTCTTCAAGGCCGTCTAGGTCGTCCTGCCGATCGAGCTCGGCTTCTCTCTCTCTCTTCATATATGCGCACTTGAGGTGAGTCATGAATAATGTCGCAGGGCAAGACAGCTTCTGCGTTGTACACCATGAAAAAAGGTGTGTATCCAGTCATTCGATTAGGCGTAGTCCGCAGCCCCCATAGCACGGAATTGAGTTCCTCAACCCAGTGCTTATCTGACTCTCGTAGGGAGTGCACCAGTCTGGGTTTGATGCCTCTCATTATGAGTCCGTTAGCCCGTTCAACCTGTCTGTTTGTTTGAGGGTGGTACACAAATGCATAATCAAGCTTAATGCCCAAGTTGGCGCACCAGTTTTTAACCTCATCGGCTGTGAAATTGGAGCTGTCAGTGATAATGCTGTGCGGGACACCATAACGGTGTACCACGCCGGATATAAAGTCGATCATTGGCCCTGCTTCAGCTGTTTTTACTGGTTTGTCCTCTATCCACTTAGTGAATTTATCCACCATACCAGTAAATACTTCTTGTGGCTTCCCCCTTTAAGGGGTCCGACCATATCTAGCCCCCAGACAGCGAAAGGCCAAGTAATGGGGATTGTTCTTAAGGCAGTGGGAGGCATATGACTTTGATTGGCGAAAAGCTGACATCCAACATAGCATTGCACAAGGGTTTGTGCGTCTGCTCGGGCCGTTGGCAAAAACAAACCTGTACGAAAGGCCTTGCTTACGAGGGCCCGAGCTGCGGCGTGATGGCCGCCTAGGCCAGCATGTATTTCAGCCAAGAGTTGTTGTCCCACCTCTTCAGAGGTGCACCTTTGGAGGACTCCAGTAGCACTTTTCTTGTAAAGCTCACCTTCGTGAACTTTATAGGCTTTAGAACACCGAACTATTCGATGGGCCTCATTTTAATCATTAGGAAGCTCCTGCCAATTAAGGTAGGCCAAGAAGGGTTCGGTCCATGGAGCAATAACGGCCATGATTTCATGGGCGGAGGGTGTTATTTCGGTACCCAAACACTCGATGATATTTGTATTGTGTTCGGCTGCTGGGGGTATGATCCGGTCCGGACTAGTATTTCCGCTCTCATCCTGCCATACCATGTATGGCTTAAAGGGCCTTTCCACAAAGGTGTTAGGCGGGATGGGATCGCGTTTGGTGCCCATTTGAGCAAGGATATCCGCTGTCTGGTTACTATCTCGAGCAACGTGATGGAACTCGAGCCCCTCGAACCGAGCCGATATTTTGAGTACGACATTTCGATACGCCGCCATTTTTGGACCTTTTGCATCAAACTCTCCATTTATTTGGGATATTGCGAGGTCTGAATCACCGTGCACCTCTAGGCGTTGTATGCCCATGGAGACAGCCACTCGGAGACCATGTAGAAGTACCTCATATTCGGCTGCGTTATTGGAGTCCATATACATGATTTACAGCACATAGCGGAGTGTGTCCCCCATAGGGGATGTCAAAATGACACCAGCCACCAGTCCGGCTAGCATTTTAGAGCCATCAAAGTACATGATCTAGCTGGAGTATGAACTGTACTCTTTAGGGAGCTCGGCTTCCGTCCACTCGGCGCCAAAGTCGGCCAGTACCTGAGATTTAATAGCTCGGCGCAGTTTGTATGTTATTTCAAATGGTAAGAGCTCAATGGCCCATTTGGCTATGCGGCCGGTGGCATCCCGATTATTTATAATGTCATTGAGTGGTACTTTGGATGCCACCATGATCGAGCACTCTTGAAAATAGTGTCGCAGCTTTTGGATGCCATAAAGACCGCATAAGCTGTCTTCTGATAGTGAGGGTATCATGATTTGCATGGTGTAAGAACCGCCGATACATAGTACTTCCTCCATTCCCTTATACAAGGCCACTATGAAAAATATAGTTTGCATCTATACATGGCCACTAACAATAATCGAAGCAACATTTAATGATGTTTTCTCGTAGTAGCAACTTGTTTAAACTTGCATGCATGTAGTCATAATGAAATTGTGCTACTTCCTTCTCATTTCTCCCTTGCATGCATGCGGGCATATTAATAATCCTGGTTAACGAGAAGAAAAGTTGACTTGCAAAGCAGTCATTAAATTTTGCCTTGGTACCTGTATTTTGAGTTTGTGGCCTTGTATAAGGGAATGGAGGGAGTATACTGGTTTCTGGATGGGGAATTTGTGTCCCTCTTCCTCTCGCTTGACGACGAGTATGGCACTCACCACCTGGTGAGTCGCGGATATATAGAGCAACATAGGCTCGCCAACACCTGGGGCGGCTAGGATTGGGTTGCCTGCTAACAAGGTTTTTATTTCTTCCAATCCAGCTGTAGCCACATCCGTCCATTCAAAGTGGTTGATGCGTCGGAGCAGTCGATAAAGTGGTACCGACTTTTCTCCCAATCTGTAGATGAAGCGGCTCAAGGTTGCCATGCACCCAGCTAGTTTTTGGACCTACTTTAAGTCTGTTGGCATGGCAAATTGTGACAGGGCTCGGCTTTTGGCTGGGTTCGCTTCGATTCCTCTATTGGAAACAATGAACCCGAGAGTTTTCTGGCTGGAACGCCAAAGACACATTTTTCCGGATTAAGCCGTATGTCATATGTTCGGAGGTTGTCAAATGTGAGGCGGAGATCGTCCACCAATGATTCGACGTGTTTAGTCTTGATGACCACATCGTCCACATATGCTTCCACTGTCTTGCCGATTTGTTTTTCCAAAACGTGTTTGAATCATGTGTTGGTAAGTGGCACCAGCGTTTTTAAGCCCGAAGGGCATAGTGTTGAAACAAAAAGGCCCGTATGGGGTAATAAATGCCGTTGCGGCCTGGTCAGACTCCTTCATCTTAATCTGATGGTATCCGGAGTAAGCATCGAGGAAACACAATGAGTCGTGTCCCGCGGTTGCGTCAATAATTTGGTCAATGCGGGGCAGCGGGAAAGGGTCCTTAGGGCAAGCCTTATTGGGGTCTTTGAAATCGACACAAAGGCGCCAGGATTTATCCTTCTTCGGCACCATGACCAAGTTGGCTAGCCAGTCCGGGTGCTTGATTTCTCTAATGAACCCGGCCTCGAGTAGTTTGGCTAGCTTCTCCCCCATAGCTTGTCGTTTGGGTTCAGAAAATCACCGTAGCGTTTGCTTGACTGGTTTGAACCCCTTGATTATGTTGAGGCTATGTTCGGCCAGTCTGCGTGGGATCTCGGGCATGTCCGAAGGGTGCCAGGCAAAGATGTCCCAATTTTCATGCAGGAACGCTCATAGGGAGGCATCGACCATTGGATCCAGCTGTGCTCCAATGGACGTTGTTTTCTTAGGATCCGTCGGGCGCACTTGAAATTTAACTATTTCATCTGCTGGTTTGAAAGAGGTGGATTTGGGCCTCTTATTGAGGATCACATCGTCTTTGTCCACTGTGGATCGCAAGGTGATTAGTTCTTCGGCCGCAAGGGCTTCAGATAGTGCCTCGAGGGACAAGGATGCAGTTTTGTTTTCGGCGCGGAGTGCGATGTCTGGATCACTGTTGATAGTGATTACTCCGTTGGGCCCTGGCATGTTAAGCTTCATGTACCCATAATGGGGTATGGCTTGGAAGCGTGAGAAGGCATCCCGCCCCAAAAGGGCGTGATATCCGCCGTTGAAGGGGGCCACGTGGAAGAGAAACTCTTCGGACCTGTAATTCTCAGGTGTGCCGAATACCACATCAAGTTTGATTTTCCCCGAGCATCATGCTTCTCGACTGGGGACGATGCCTCGAAATGTGGTACTACTTTGCTCGATGCGGGTCTTGTCAATTTGCATTTTGTCGAGCATGTCCTCATAGATGACGTTAAGTCCGCTCCCACCATCCATGAGCACTTTGGTGAGTCGAAAGCCATCCACAATTGGGTTTAAGACCAAGGCGGCTGGTGCTCGGACTGATCGGGCCCTTGGTTCATCGTCGTGGTGAAAGTTATGGTCGCTTCATTCCAAGGGCTCATTGCGGTTACTTGGTTGATTTCGGCGAGGTCGCAGAGCGCCCTTTTGCACCGATTATTTGAAGAGAAGGTCTCAAAGACCGTAAAGACGTTAAGATCATCATCCTTCGAAGAATGCTTCTCTGGAGTAATGCTGGTGTGGATAGCCTCACCGCTTTTAGCCACTTGCCGGAGTACCCAACATGCCTACAGGCTGTGAGTTGGTTTGGTACTCGGCGTCGCATGTATCTGATAGGGTTTGTCGAGGAGTTCATCAAGAACTATTCTGTGCCCCGTGAGGGTTTTTTTTCTTGCCAACGGGCTTATGATCGGATGCCTCATAGGGGTGTATCCATTTTGCCCGTGTGGTGGACCGCTTAAAGGCAGCAGGTTCCAACCGGGCTTTCTGGGCCTTCCATGTGCTTTCCATCGCACAATACTTCTATACTAAGTGTGATAATTCCGTAAAGGTCTGTATGCGACGGCGGTTGAGGGCGTTCAGAATTCCCTCGTCCATACAATTACGATAAAAAACCGAAACTGCTTCGTCGTCGCAACAACCTTTGATCTTGTTTTTAACAAGAAGGAATCTGGCCCAGAAGTGATGGACCGTTTCCTGCGGTTGCTGCCGTACATACATTAGGTCACATATGTATGGAGGTCCTGAATTACTTGGAGAGTATTGATTGTGGTGGGTGGGTAGGTTAAAACCCGAATCCTGACCCAAGATTGAATCTGGAGCTTGAAAAATCTCTGAGGTCACCAGTTCGGGTCCAGGAAGATCCAAGTGCTTTCCGGGCTCTATGTCCGACCCTGAGTTCGGAGGATGTGAAGTCTCCTCCCGAGGGAGGGTGTCCGGCTCGAGGGGCTCGGAGATCCGGACATAGGTGGTCTTTAACTTAGGGGAAGAAGTGTTTTCGGCTCGTTCCTCGACGACCGTACCAGATGGGTGATCGGCGGGGACTTGATTTCCCTCTTATCGGGTTTGAGCCCGATCCGATCATAGTCTGTTGCAAGCCCCAGGGCGTTGATGCGATCTAGCAGCTCGTTCAGGGACGTGACATCCGCCGGATCCATCTTTTCAGAGTGTTCGAGGCCGATGTGGAGGTGATGTTGGTGATTGTGGGGGCAAACGTTGGCTTAACGGCCGTGCGAGCGCCCATGGTGAAACCGCCGAGGTGGAGGACCTGTCCTGAAGTCAGGTCCTTCCAGAAGTGATATCATTGTTGATGACAAGGCGAGCCATTGATCCTTCTATCGACAACAAATGGAACTCTCAATGAAAGCACCAATGTCGGTGTCAAAACCGACAGACCTCGGGTAGGGGGTCCCGAACTGTGCGCCTGAGGATCGATGGTAACAAGGGACAAGTGGGACACAATGTTTACCCAGGTTCGGGCCCTCTTAATGGAGGTAAAACCCTACGTCCCGCTTGATTGTATTTGATGAGTATAGGGGTTACAAGAGTTGATCTACCTCGAGGTAGTAATGGCTAAACCCTAGTTGTCCAGCCTATGAGAATTTTGATAGCCTCTACGGACTAAACCCTCCGGTTTATATACACACCGGAGGGGCCTAGGGTTATACAAAGTCGGTTTGTGGGAAGGAAATAACATATCCGGACATCAATCTTGCCATCCACACATACAGGAGTCCTACCCGGACACGGGGGAAAGTCTTCTGCTTGTATCTTCACGGCCCATCAGTCCGGCCCATATCGAATAGCCCGGACACCCGAGGACCCCCTAATCCAGGACTCCCTCAACAGGCACGTGTGGGCGGATACATGCAGGATGGTGGAGCTGTTTGGCGTCATGGTGGCATCGACGGTAGGCCAGGCAAGGTCGATGGGTCAATTTCTGCTCTGGAGATGGACCGGTGGAAGATGGCGGCGACAATCTCTGAGAGTGCAGCGGTCCGGTATGGGATCTAGTCCCGGTGTGTGGCTGGGCTAGGGCATCCGGCTTTAGGTGTTAGAGTTTGGTGCGATGTCCCTTTGGTATTAGGCCCGGACATTCGGCACACCTTCATCAATGGGATAGGAGTAGCAACAGGTGTTGCCTAGATGGTGACTTCAGACGGACTGATGTATTACTTTGTATGGCCCCTTTTAATAATTAATAAGATGGCCGCGTGCATCGTCTAGATGCAGAGCCCGGGGGTCTATCCTCCTTTAAAAAAAACTAATACCATGATTGATTGGCTTAGTACATGTGAGCCTCTACACGTGGTAGGCTCGATCACATGTATGAGCAATGATTATATGCTTAATCAAGAAAAATAAAAGGGTAAAATTTCCATAGTTATTGTAGAAAAGTGTCGAGTAGAACTATTAAAATTATTTCAAATGTTATGCTTGTGTATGTTCCTAAATTGTAAATTGGTCATCAACATTTATAAATTTAGCGGGTCCCTATAATTTTAAATGGTCTACTGGCTTGCACCTCTTTTATTGTATTGATAATGTGTGCCATGGGCAACCAACATATCGGCTACAAACAAATGAGCTTTCAACTATTGCAATCTAGAATTTTATGCCTCAGTCCTTGCAATAATAATAATTTCACACAATGACCTAGTACTCGAACTAATGCCTCGCAAAAACTCAAGAATATTCCACTCTTCATACATGCTGATATTAGATTACCTACAACAAACAACCAGTCGAGTGGGAGCTCAACATGACCGTATGTATCATTAATTGAAGGAGATGGAAACACGCATTAATCATCGATCTACATCGCCGGCTTCGTTTCGTCGCCCCCGCCACACCGATGGATGCCATCAACAGTGCTAGCTGTGAAGCATTCTCCCCTTTTTGTTTCTGTGCAAGACAACCCAAACGCACAACAAGCAAGCATGAACAAGACACGGGCCCATGTCGTTTTCCTCGCCGTGAAATGCCCCTACTCATGTATTCATCTTTGACTTGTTTTCCTGATCACGCCAGCTATAAAAAACAAATGGTTGCCGTATAGCGTCGGTAGACCGCCTTTAACACATGAGGGTGTGATATCATTTTGAGCTGTATGTGGTGTAAAGATAGGAGGGCTAGTGAAGAAACGACAATAGTAGTCGTGTACAGCTTGCACTACCTGAAAAATGATAGGCGACGGGACAAGGCATTCTAAATGTGCATGCGAAGAAGAATTGCATCGGACAAAAGGTCAATAGAAAAAAGTGAACAAAGAATATGTACTTGCGAACCTCCATCGAAGTGAAGTTGAGTTGCAGATAGTAGTTTGTATAAACTAATCTTTGAATACCTGCAGTTTTTGGCTTCTCTGTCACAGTGAATTGGCTTGTGTCTAGGCACATAATCACGACGATGTGGTCGAACATTGATAAGCTCATGCCGTTGTGCATAGCACTACGAGGAAAAGTTTGTATATCATTGTTTTCGACGATGACGATGGACTCTAGTTAGGTGCCAACTTGTTTGCTTGGTGTAGAACCTTCAACAACGTTAGCAATAACAACATCAACAACAAGAGCATTCCAACAAAAAAAGAGCGTCAACATCAAACATCTCTTACACTATCATTGTGTGTCTTGAACGTCTCTCTTCTTCTCTCTCTCAATTTGTCGCTATCCCTCACAAAATCATTTTGATACGCTCTTATCCTCTTCTTTTGCATAATATCTCTCACCGACATCCGCCTCCCCTACCACCCTCTCCCCCTTCTATAGTCATACATGGCCCTCGACACGATGGTTAGATCTTCGACGTGATTGCCTCCTTCTTTCAGAGCTCATGTGCTTGCCCCCTATCCAAATTTTGCCTCAATGTTTGAGAGGGAGGTAGAGCATGTTTTGGACCATTTTTTTTATAGAAAATGGAAGTGTTTCTTACCTCCGACCTCTACATCCCTACATGCATACAGTCAATCTTATTACAATGTTTATTACAAAGAAGTGAAACTTCAATCTCGCCAAAAGGAGGGAAAGATAAAATAGCATGGATCAACTAAGATGACTCCTGCCAACAAAACTACTCTAAAGACCGAGGAGCCTATCACTGGCACGCCGACCAAATCAGGACATAAACTCTCTGAAAATCTACTTGAGATTCTTTGCACCAAGCTCCATCGGTGCCTTTTGATGTGACTTTTGTAATAACAATCATAATCACATCCAATTGGTACATGAGAGTAGCACTTCCATACAAGAATGCACATTTTTTTCTTATAAAAGATGGCATCATTTATGCATAGGTAGATAGACCAAAGCGCCCACTCCTCATCCAACTAAAATAAGAGACATTGAAGATTTCTTAACTCCCCTTTGCTAACACAAAAAATATGTAAAATACTATAGGATACCATGATATTAAAGGCTAAATACAGAGCTTGCCACAACAATATGTGTCTTGCGTGCTTTGGAGCTTAAATGGCTAAAAATTTGGATTGCTAGGGTGATGGCTATTGGGTTGGAGTTGCTCTTACGGAATGCAGTTGTGCAATTAGGGTAGTCCCGTGCTCCACCTTAGACTATATCATAGCCATATGACACATAAACAAAAATCTGACGTGACACTTTATTTAATGAGGAAAGAAAGAGCTATCATATCCGATCCTAGTTTATATATACTTCCTCAATTTCTAAATATTTGTCTTTCTAGACATTTCAAATGACTACTACATATGGATGTGTGTAGACATATTTTAGAGTGTAGATTCACTCATTTTGCTTCGTATGTAGTCACTTGTTGAAATGTCTAAAAAGACAAGTATTTAGGAACGGAGGGAGTAGTTCTTAGCACCAAAATCCATACAACTCAGTACATTTTCTCTCACAAAACACATTAAATGAAAGCTCTTTTAAAAACAACAACAATATACAATGCATCGAAGTCACTATATTCAATGTGCATGATATAGTCTTAAGATAAAAGACATTCCTAATTCTTAAAAAAAAAGCCTGATATTCCTACAATATAGTACTCCTTCCATCCATTTTAATGACAAGTATTTCCGGACGGAGGGTCTGTGGGCCACCGAGTCAAACACGAGCTCCCGGTCAAAACCCTCCTCTGCCAGCCATCGCACAAACGCACCGCCTCTTCTCCATCTCGCGCCACCCAGCTTCTCCGGCCGCCCTCGCCGTCCAGTGAACCCCACCACCATCTCCGGCGTCGCGCCCCGCCATCCACGTCGCGTCAAGGCAAGCCTCCCTAGCCGCCGGACCGGGCAGCGCAATCTATCAATCTACCTATGCCCGGCCGTTGTTCCGGGGCTTTTGACGTTACTCCCTCTCCCCATTTCCGGCATCAATCGTGGGTCTGCGCACACACGCGACAACAATTCCCCGTCCCCATCGCTCATCATCTTCATGCCGCTCCCGGGAACAAGTCCACACGGCATCCTCCTCAGCTCATTTCTATATCCGCGCGCAGGACTGCAGTTGCCGTTTTATTAACATCCATAGGCCTGCCTGCCTGCCTTTGCGGTTGATTATTTAAGACGGTGTCATGTGTCTACGCAAACTGGATTGGAGGGGGAGAAATGAATGAAGAGCATTAGTGGTAACACGCGGCCACGATTGCGGCTCGGCCTTGCAAATCTGTCCCGAATTCACGTCCTCGCTGTGGAGCACTTCTCTATCCTTTCTATCTGGTGCGTGGATCCAGCGAGCGCCGGGCTTTTCTATCCGGGCGCCCCAGCTCACGTACGCAATTTTGACTTGCTTCGCTGATCACGTAACGTGTCGCGTAACGTGTTGGGGGCGCCAGTGGATCGTCGGCGACATCTCATCTCAGTTACTGACCGGGGCAGTCAAGAAAAGGACCAGGTAAAAGATGGGGTGGGATGGGGTGGCTTGCTTGCTTGCTTTTCGATCACTATTTTCCGGGGAGGCATCAGCATGTCAATTTAATCTTTGCAAGACAAGGCTGTTTTTAGTTTTTAAAACTCTCCCGCGTTGGATTGGGATAATACCCAAGTGGTGGTAGCCAAAGACCCGACGGCCGCAAGACCGTCGTATAGCTGAAATTAACAATTCTTCCTTGGGAGCAAATTCGTGTGTGTGAAAGGAGGAAAAAGGAATGCATGAACACGGTTGTAATTTATATTGCTTCTTGTTCTTTGTACAACCATGATGTTTGATGCATAGATTGAAAGTTTTTCTAGCAAAAAAGAAAGATGGGGGAAAGGCGGTGGGCACCTTCACCTGCGCTCTTTCGCTTGATCGATTTGAAATGGAAGAAATACAAAGAGTCTTCAGATGTTTTGACAATGTCCACCATCATCCAATGCAAAATTAGAGTTGAGGCAACGACGTGTGCTACGGTTGGAGCAAAGAATTTGGGAAATATTGTGCCAAGAGAGCAATGTTTACAAGGGTTTTAGTCTTTGTTTGTTAGCTCTGGTTGTTATAACTTCTTTTTTTGTGAATGTTATTAACTCTCTCTTAATTAATGGAATGATGTAAACTTTTGCCTCCATTTTGAAAGGGGAAAAAAGGTAAGAAATGGATGAGAGACCGGACTCCATCTGTCCACCCTTATGCACTTAGCAACACCTTTCCTCACCGAAGGAGTATGTAATCCTTCGCCTTTTATTAGCTTCCACATGCTTCTTCCATCTTACCACTACATTCTGCAGTTGTAGACTTCATACAGACAGGATGCAGGCTTCAAACAACCAAAGAAACTGAACGAAAGAACAGCACCAACAAACCCCTATATATGTTCTTCTGCCTATACTCCAGGATTAACCATCATGGAATTGATCGATTCATCGACCGCGCGCAATGTACACATCGGATCATTACATCCATGATCAGATAGGGCCCCGGCCATTGCCGCGCTCAGTTGTTGGCCTTGGCCTGGCGCCCATGGGGCAGCAGCTTGAGCGCCTCCAGGAAGGTGAGCTTGAGCCTGCCCAGGTGCGGCCTCACGTTCTGCTTCTCCAGGTACACCGTCTTGAGCGCCTCCCACCCCTGCTTGTGGATGGAGAGCGGGTCAGTGAGCACCGGGTGGTCCTTGGGGTACTGCTCGCTCAGCGTCGTCTCGTCGAGCTGGATCTTGTAGCCGATGTAGTGCAGCTGCATGTCCTTGGACGGCTCCTCGAAGGTGCCGCGGGCGAGCCACTCCAGCCCGCCGTAGGGGATCACCTGGATCAGCACGGCGCCGGCGGGGAGGAAGACCATGTTGGTCAGCCCCGCGCCGTGCACGCCCACCATCACGTCCGCCGAGTTCACCAGCCGGGCGAACCTGGACACCTCCGTGTTGGTGTCCGGCTCGCCCACGCGCACGTCGTACCCGAGGCTCATGGCCATGTCCGCCATGGCGCGCTCGTTCAGGAACGCGCGCGAGTTCTTGCGCGAGATGATGAGCAGCCGCGGCCGGCGCCGGATGTCCCACCGGTCGCCGCTCGGCTCGGCCGCCGCGCGCGACAGCCCGAACGCGCCCCGCAGCATCGCGCGGAAGTCCACCATCGACGCCCCCGTCGGCGTCTTGGACGCGTCCACGCCCAGCTCCTTGTGGAACGTCGGCCCGACCACCACGCTCCCGTAGCACCGGACCTCGTCGTCGTTGTCGATGTCGATCACCTCGTGCCTGCTCAGCTGCTGGAAGATCTCCAGGTACCTGTTGGTCCACCACGACTTGAAGCTGCTCACCAGGAACTGCACCTCGCCGCCGAACCGGTGCGCCGTGATGAACGCCGGGACCAGCACGTCCGTGTAGTCGTGGAACAGGTTGCCGGTGAACCCGCCGGTGGAGATCACGAAGGCCGTCGCGGAGCTGTTGACCGTGCAATGCGGGCCGCCGCCGGAGAGCGGGCGGAGGGTCCATTCCTTGACGTGCGACAGCGCGTAGGCGTCCTGCTTCCGGCAGTACGGCTTCACCTTCCACTCCCGGTCCAGCGGGCGGACCTGGATGGTCTGGCTGCGCCCCTGCACGCGCACGTCGCCGGCGGCCTCGCACGTGTCCGACCGCCGGCCCGACTCGTAGCACACCGGCTTGCCCTGGCGGTCTATGACAGCGACGGGGACGGGCGTGGTGCTTGTGCTCACCGGCACGGGCACGCTCACGCCACCCCGGGACGACGTGTCGGCGGGTTTGGGCGGAGTTTCTTCCTCCTCCTCCTCCTCCTCCGCTGCAGATTGCAAAAGTCAGCTCAACGTCAGATCTGGTCCGATCCCCACAAACTCCATTGGATACCCATTAATTCAGTCCCCATATGGCCAGGAACATCAAATTTCCTGCCGTATCATGCAACTCCGAATGGAGACGGAAACAATCCCCAAGAACGAACAAATTCATCACAGGAAGGAAGCAAGGGACGCGGGCTCGCGGCAACATACCAGCTGAATCCGGAGTTGTGACCACAGCTTCATGGGCGACCTCCACCTTGACGCTTCCCTTGCTCATCCCATGCCGCTCCTCTGCTTTGATGGCGTCCCCCGTCTTCTCTGCAGCACGCACGCACGCAAAGAAAGATAAATCCCCCCTCATTCAGAACCAAGCGCACAAGAATCAATCAGCACGAGTCTGTCCGCGCGCGCGCGTACATACCCATGGGGGAGAGCCTCGTCCTGATGACGGAGAGCAGGACGAGGGACGCGAGCATGAAGGCGATGAGCGACGCATTCCCCAGCCGCCGCCCGTCCCCTCTCGACAGGCTCCTGGCCGACTTCATGGCCTGCCCCTCTCTCTCTCCCTCTCTCTCTCTCTCTCTCTCTCTCTCTCTCTCTCTCTCTCTCTCTGGGTGCCTGCTACCGGAAATCTTTGTCCGTCTGTCTATCAGGAATGGTTCTCGAGGGGGGCGTGGAGTCTTATACCGGCGGGCGGGGTGGTGGCAGAAGCCACAGAACTTACCAGTTCTGTCGTTGAACGGGGCAAAGGCTTCTCACCCTCGTTGAAACGGTAGCGGTGTTGACCGCGCGGACAGAGACAAGCTAGCGGTGACGCGACTTGGTAGACGTGGAGGCGAGCTACTCTGGCAAGGCAAGGCAAAGCGAGAGGGCGGGGCAGGGGAGACTTGGGGAGAAGTGACTCCGGCAGCAGAGAGCAGATCGAGCGCGGTATCAACTGCCGCCGTCAGTGACCAGTCCCGGGGCTCCGTCGATCTCCGAGCTCGGTTCCGACAGTAACTGCTCAGCGCCGTCGCTGTCGTCCGTTGGCTCACTTCGAGGCGGATGGCATACTGTCAGGAAGCTGACAGACTTCCAAGTTTACTGTTGAAAAATGCTTGCTCACTTCAGTGTGAAGTCCAAGATTATCTACCAAGTAACTGCAAAACCAACCCCAAACTTTTGGGGGGCTGAAGCAAGCATTTCCTTGAACTTCTAAAAATGCAGTCGAATCAACAGCATCCATGTTAACCTTAAAAATTAAGGCAGTTAAATCAACCACAACTATATCAATTGAATTGTTTGCTATTGATTATTATGGACATGTGCACTATCAAAACATGCTTACCCCTCTTTCAAATGTTGAGCATGTTAGTTTTGTTCTGAGTCAAACTTTATAAACTATGGCCAGGTTTATAGGTAAAGATAGTGCCATCCCGATACTGGATATAGACAAATTTATTAATCTAATATCACACTCCCCCAGTCCTAAAATATAATTTGTATAAGATTTTTCTAAGTCAAACTTTACGACCTTTGACCAATAATATAGAAAAAATCATCAATATCTAGAATACCCAATGGATAGCATTAGATTCATCATAAAGTAAATGTTCATAAGATAGATATTTGGTATCATGGATGTAAATAATTTGCTATATAAACTTCGTCAAAAATTGTGAAGATTGATTTTCATAAAAGCCAATGCCCTCTATCATGGGATGGAGAGAGTAGTACTTAATGCTCTTTAAGCGATACTAGATGGCATGAGTCTTATTACTGGTAGGCATTAATTATTCATCATGTCATTCCAAAGCAAATGATTAAATAACAATGTATGAATGGTAGACATTAACTATTCATCATGATATATATTCGAAAGCATGCATTAAATATCAACGTATAAATTTAGTAATCACGGTAATTAATATTATAATGGCATATAGGACCTACATGAATGAATAATATGACTTGATGATTCCCTTATGGTGTATTCTCAACCTTCATGAGATCATGGTTCAGTTTAACCATGGGATGGCTATATGTTGTTTATTCGTATGGGATATGAGTCGGTTTGTGTGAGAACAAAAATCAGAGTCTATAGTGTGTAATATCCAAAATTCTCTTTTTGAGAGCATTGGTTCTTTTTTTCCTCATAGTTCATGAAGTATGTTGTTTCTTGATGCAATTTTGCACATGTATAAAGACACAAACATATAATGTAAAGATCGAATTTTATTTTATTTTATTTTTAAGTAGATATAATGTTTTTTCTTTGTGCCGGTCTTTGTATACGTTTGTGGTAGGATTAAAAGCACGATAAGCTAAAATGGCATATAGATCTAGATTGGGTATAATTTGCATCGTAGGGTCCAGGGACATGGACTCTACAAATCATCTCTCATCTTTTATTCTTCATTGATACAGTGTGTACTTGGGTTTGGTTGAAAAAATACATCCAAACTAATTGGAATTTGGTGGAATAGAACCAAGAAACGGGTTTGTTGTGTCAAAGGGATTAGATTAGATATTTTTTATTGAGCAACATGCTTGCTTTCTGAAATGTTCAACACGTTTCCGAGCATTGTCAGTGTGAAATCGGGTAGAAGCCTCGGTAGGGTTCCGCGACTAGCCGAAAAGCCCAAACAAAAAACAGGAGACAATTACCCTGGTTCAAGGCCCCTCTCTGGAGGTGAAACCCTACTCTACTGGTGTTGTATTGATGTGATGGGGTGCACAATGGCAGTCTCTAAAATCATAAGTATACCATCGATCTCCATCGTCCACTTGGTTTCCTTTCGTCCCCTCCACGCCGACGGATGCCATCAACAATGCTAGTTGTGAAGCATTATCCCCCTTTTGTTTCTGTGCGAGACAACCAAACGCACAACAAGCGAGCTCGAATAAGACACGGGACCGTGTCATTTTCCTCGCCACCAAATGCCCTACCCATGTATTTAGTTATGACTTGCTACCTCGATCACGCGAGCTATAACAAACAAATGATTGGCGTATAGCATCGGTAGATTGCCTCTAACACGTGAGGGCGTGATATCATTTTGAGATATAGGTGGTGTACAAATAGGAAGGCTAGTGAATAAATGATAACAGTGGTCGTGTAAAACTTGCATTACCTGAAACAAAAATAAGGGCAATGACCTAAATGTGCATGGGAAGAAGAATGTGCATTGGACAAAAGGGTAATAGAAAAAAGTGATCAAAGAATATGGACTAATTGTGAACCTCTCACAAAGTGTAGTTGGGTTATAGATAGGAGTTTATAAAAAAATATCTTTGAATACCTGAAATTTTTGGCTTCTCTATCATGACGAATTGGTTGGTGTCTAGGCACGTAATTGCGGTGATGTTCTGGATGAAGGCGGACTTCAGTTAGGTGCCAACTCGTTTGCTTGTGGTGTAGAACCTTCAACAATGTTAGTAATAACAACATCAATAAAAAGAGCGTCCCGACCAAAAAAACAAGAGCATCAACATCAAACATCTCTCACACTATCATTGTTTATCTTGAACATCTCGCTTTCCTCTACCTGAATTTGTTGCTATCTCTTATCACTCACATAATCCTTTTGATATGCTCTCATCCTCTTGTTTTGCCTCATCTCTTTCACCGACATCTTCCTTCGCCTACCGCCCCCCTATATACAATCATCCATGGCCCTCGGCACGATGCTTGGATCTTTGATGTGATTGCCGCCTTCTCCCAAGTCCACAAAGTTAGCTCTTGTACTTGCCTCCTCTCAAATTTTGCCTCCCTGTTTGAGATGGGGGTAGAGCATGTTTTGGACTATTTTTTAGAAAAATGGAAGCTTTTTTACAATAAGTGGAACTTTGATCTTGCAAAAAGGAGGGCAAGATGAAAATACATGGATCAAGTAAGATTACTCATGCCAACAGAAGTACTCTAAAGATCGTGAGAGGACATGGGAGATTTGGTAGGGCGCGCCTCAAAAAATGAGTCCAGTAGCAGATCAAGCGCGCAAGCTGCCATCAGTGATCAGTTTAAGGGCTCCATCAATCTACAAGCTTGGCTTTGATAGTAACTACTCAGCATTGTTGCTGTCGTCCGTTGGCTCGGGAGTTTGCTCACTTCGAGGCAGATGTCACTGTTAAAAATGTTGGGAAACATGCATGGAAAACAAAAACATTATGCACACGCAATGATCTATCAATGGAGATGCATAGCAACGAGAGGGAGAGTGTGTCTACGTACCCTCGTAGACCGTAAGCGGAAGCGTTTCACAGCGCGGTTGATGTAGTCGAACTTTCTTCGCGCTCCACCGATCCAGTACCGAACGTATGGCACCTCTGAGTTCTGCACACGTTCAGCTCGGTGATGTCCCTCGCCTTCTTGATCCAGCAAGGTGTCCAGGTAGTCGATGAGTTCCGTCAGCACGACAACGTGATGACGGTGATGGTGATGTGATCCTCGCACCGCGAGAATATGACCGGGGGTGTAAACTGTGGGAGGGGGGCGCCGCGCACGGCTAAAAATTGATGTTCTATGTTCTAGGCGCCCCCTCCCCACATATATATAGGTGGGAGGGAAGGAGAGGCAGCCAGGGGGCGCCCTAAGTAGGATCTGAATCCTACTTGGGGCTTCCCCAAGTGCCCCCCCTTTCCTTTTTCCACCGGAGAAGAAAGGAAGGGGGAAGAGAGAACGGAAGGGGGCGAACCCCCCCTTTTCCTTCTCCAATTCGGCCACATTCCAAGAGGGGGGGCGCCACCCCTTGTGGGCTGGTGTGCTCCCCTCTTATCGCCCATATGGCCCATATACCTCCCTCGGGGGTTTCGATAACCCCTCCGGTACTCCGATAAATACCCGATATACTCCGGAACACTTCCGGTGTCCGAATACTATCATCCTATATATTAATCTTTACCTCTCGACCATTTCGAGACTCCTCGTCATGTACATGATCTCATCTGGGACTCCGACCAACATTCGGTCACCAAAACACATAACTCATATAATACAATATCGTCATCGAACGTTAAGCGTGCGGACCCTACGGGTTCAAGAACTATGTAGACATGACCGAGACATCTCTTCGATCAATAACCAATAGCAGAACTTGGATGCTCATATTGGCTCCTACATATTCTACGAAGATCTTTATCGGCCAAACCATTATGACAACATATGTTATTCCCTTTGTTTATCGGTATGTTACTTGCTCGAGATTCGATTGCCGGTATCTACATGCCTAGTTCAATCTCGTTACCGACAAGTCTCTTTATTCGTTCCGTAATACATCATCCTGCAACTAACTCATTAGTAACTTTTCTTGCAAGGTTTCTTATGATGTGCATTACCGAGAGGGCCTAGAGATACCTCTCCGATACTCGGAGTGACAAACCCTAATCTCGATCTATGCCAACCCAACAGACACCTTCGGAGATACCTGTAGAGCATCTTTATAATCACCCAGTTACGTTGTGATATTTGATAGCACACAAGGTATTCCTCCGGTATCCTGGAGTTTCATAATCTCATAGTCAAAGGAATATATATTTGACATGAAGAAAGCAATAGTGATAAAACTAAACGATCAATATGCTAAGCTAACGAATGGGTCTTGTCCATCACATCATTCTCCTAATGATGTGATCCCGTTATCAAATGACAACTCATGTCCATGGTTAGGAAACCTTAACCATCTTTGATCAACGAGCTAGTCAAATAGAGGCTCACTAGGGACACAGTGTTTGTCTGTCTATTCACACATGTATTTAGGTTTCTGATCAATACAATTCTAGCATGAATAATAAACATTTATAATGAATAAGGAAATATAAAATAACAACTTTATTATTGCCTCTAGGCCATATTTCCTTCAGTCTCCCACTTGCACTAGAGTCAATAATCTGGATTACATTGTAATGATTCTAACACCCATGGAGTCTTGGTGTTGATCATATTTTTCTCGTGGAAGAGGCTTAGTCAATGGATCTGCTACATTCAGATCCGTATGTATTTTGTAAATCCCCATGTCTCCCTCCTTGACTTGATCACGGATGAAGTTGAAGTGTCTCTTGATGTGTTTGGTTCTTTTGTGAAATCTGGATTCCTTCGCTAAGGCAATGGCTCCAGTATTTTCACAAAAGATTTTCATTGGACTCGATGCACTAGGTATTACACCTAGATCGGATATGAACTCCTTCATCCAGACTCCTTCATTTGCTGCTTTCGAAGCAGCTATGTACTCCGCTTCACACGTAGATCCTGTCACGACGCTCTTCTTGGAACTACACCAACTGACAACTCCATCATTCAATATAATTACGTTTCCGTTTTGTGACTTAGAGTCATCCGGATCAGTGTCAAAGCTAGCATCGATGTAACCATTTATGATAAGCTCTTTGTCACCTCCATAAACGAGAAACATATCCTTAGTCCTTTTTAGGTACTTCAGGATGTTCTTGACCGTTGTCCAGTGATCCACTCCTAGATCACTTTGGTACCTCCCTGCCAAACTTATAGCAAGACACACATCAGGTATGGTACACTGCATAGCATACATGATAGAACCTATGGCTGAGGTATAGGGAATGACTTTCATTTTCTCTCTATCTTCTGTAGTGGTCGGAGATTGAGTCCGACTCAACTTCACACCTTGTAACACAGGCAAGAACCCTTTCTTTGACTGATCCATTTTGAACTTCTTCAAAACTTTATCAAGGTATGCGCTTTGTGAAAGTCCTATTAAGCGTCTTGATCTATCTCTATAGATCTTGATGCCCAATATACAAGCAGCTTCACCGAGGTCTTTAATTGAAAATTTTCATTCAAGTATCGTTTTATGCTATCTAGGAATTCTACATCATTTCCAATCAACAATATGTCATCCACATATAATATTAGAAATGCTACAGAGCTCTCCCACTCACGTTCTTGTAAATACATGCTTCTCTGAAAGTCTGTATAAAACCATATGCTTTGATCACCTCATCAAAGCGTATATTCCAACTCCGAGATGCTTGCACTAGTCCAGAGATGGATCGTTGGAGCTTGCACACTTTGTTATCACCTTTAGGATCGAAAAAACCTTCTGGTCGCACCATATACATCTCTTTTTAAGAAATCCATTAAGGAATGCAGTTTTGACGTCCATTTGCCAGATTTAATAATCATAAAATGCGGCAATTGCTAACATGATTCGAACATCGCTACGGGTGAGAAAGTCTCATCATAGTCAACTCCTTGAACTTGTCAAAAACCTTCTGCGACAAGTCAAGCTTTGTAGACATTACCATTACCATCAGCGTCAGTCTTGTTCTTGAAGATCCATTTATTCTCTATGGCTCGCCGATCATCGGGCAAGTCCACCAAAGTCCACACTTTATTCTCATACATGGATCCTATCTCAGATTTCATGGTCTCAAGCCATTTATCGGAATCTGGGCTCATCATAGCTTCTTCATAGTTTGCAGGTTCGTCATGGTCTAATAACATGACTTCCAGATCAGTATTACCGTACCACTCTGGTGCAGAACGTGCTCTGTTCGACCTATGAGGTCTAGTAGTAAATTGATCTAAAGTTTCATGATCATCATCATTAGCCTCCTCTCTAGTTGGTCTAGGCATCACGAGAACGAATTTGTCTGATGGGCTACTTTCCAATTCGAGAGAAGGTACAATAACCTCATCAAGTTCTACTTTCCTCCCACTCACTTCTTTCGAGAGAAACTCCTTCTCTAGAAAGTTTCCATTCTTGGCAAAAAAGATCTTGCCTTCGGATCTGTGGTAGAAGGTGTACCCAATTGTTTCCTTAGGGTATCCTATGAAGACGCACTTCTTCGATTTGGGTTCGAGCTTATCAGGCTGAAGCCTTTTAACATAAATGTCGCAACCCAAACTTTAAGAAACAACAGCTTAGGTTTCTTGCCAAACCACAGTTCATATGGTGTCATCTCAACGGATTTAGATGGTGCCCTATTTAACGTGAATGCAGCTGTCTCTAATGCATAACCCCAAAACGACAGTGGTAAATCGGTAAGAGACATCATAGATCGCACCATATCTAATAATGTACGGTTACGACGTTCGGACACACCATTACGTTGTGATATTCCACATGGCGTGAGTTGTGAAACTATTCCACATTGTTTTAAATGAAGGCCAAACTCGTAACTCAAATATTCACCTCCGCGATCAGATCATAGAAAGTTTATTTTCTTGTGACGATGATTCTCCACTTCACTCTGAAATTCTTTGAACTTTTCAAATGTTTCAGACTTGTGTTTCATTAAGTAGATATACCCATATCTGCTCAAATCATCTATGAAGGTCAGAAAATAATGATACCCACCGCGTGCCTCAACACTCATCGGACCGCATACATCGGTATGTATTATTTCCAATAAGTCATTAGTGATACGTCTCCAACGTGTCTACTTTTTCTCACGCTTTTCCTCTTGTTTTGGAATCTAATTTGCATGATTTGAATGAAACTACCCCAGACTGATGTTGTTTTCAGCAGAACTACCATGGTGTTGTTTTTGTGTAGAAATAAAAGTTCTCGGAATGGAACGAAAATTTTTGAGGATTTTTTATACCAATAATAAGAATTTCTGGAGCCAAGACCCACCGGAGAGGGGCCCCTGGGTGGCCACAACCCACCAAGGCGCGCCCCCTCTCCTGGCGCGCCCAGGTGGGTTGTACCCACCTGGTGGCCCTGCTGATGACCCCCCTGATACTATAAATTCACATTATTCTAGAAAAAATCAGGGAGAAAGAATTATCATGATCCACGAGACGGAGCCGCGGCCAAGCCCCGTTCTTCCTCGGGAGGGCAGATCTGGAGTCCGTTTGTGGCTCCGGAGAGGGGGATCTTCGTTCTTCGTCATCACCAACCCTTCTCCATTGCCAATTCCATGATGCTCCCCACCGGGAGTGAGTAATTCCTTCGTAGGCTCGCTGGTCGGTGAGGAGTTGGATGAGATTCATCATGTAATCGAGTTAGTTTTGTTAGGGCCTGATCCCTAGTATCCACTATGTTCTTAGATTGATGTTGCTATGACTTTGACATGCTTAATGCTTGTCACTTTGGGCCCGGGTGCCATGATTTCAGATCTGAATCGTTTATGAATTCATCATTATATCCATGTTTTAGATCTGATCTTGCAAGTTATAGTCACCTACTAAGGTTATGATCCGGCACCCCGGAGTGACAACAACCGGGTCCACTCCCGGTGATGACCGTAGTTTGAGGAGTTCATGTATTCACTATGTGTTAATGCTTTGTTCCGGTTCTCTATTAAAAGGAGGCCTTAATATCCCTTAGTTTCCAATATGGACCCCACTGCCACGGGAGGGTAGGACAAAAGATGCCATGCAAGTTCTTTTAATAATCTACGTATGACTATTTACGGAATACATGCCTACATTATATCGATGAACTAGAGCTAGTGCCGTATCACCATAGGTTATAACTGTCTCATGATGAATATCATCCAACAAGTCACCGATCCAATGCCTACGAATTTATCCTTATTGTTTCTGCGAAGTTACTACTGCTATCATCACTATTACACTTGTTACAAACTACTGCTATCACTGTTACTGTTACCGTTGCTACTGTCACTACTATCAAAACTATCAAACTACTTTGCTACTGATCACTTTGCTGCAGATAATTAATCTCCAAGTGTGGTTGAATTGACAACTTAGTTGCTAATACCTTCAAATATTCTTTGGCTCCCCTTGTGCCGAATCTATAAATTTGGGTTGAATACTCTACCCTCGAAAACTGTTGCGAACCCCTATACTTGTGGGTTATCAAGACCTTTTTCTGGCGCCGTTGCCGGGGAGCATAGCTATATTTTTTGAGTCACTTGGGATTATTATCATATTATCACTATGAAGAATTTAAAGGATCCAAAGACTAAGATTTATCCCTCTAAGACTAGGGAAGGTAAGGAACTGCCATCCAGTTCTGCTTTAGATTCACCTTCTGTTATGAGTAAACTTGCAACACCACCACATGCTATCAATTCTGATATGTCGCAAGTTATTGATGATGCTACTTCTACTATGAATGATGCTTATGATGATGCTAGTACCTTGCTTGATAATGATGATGTGCCACTTGGTGAATTTCTTGATAAACAAATTGCTAGAGTTATACAACATGATGTTGTTGAATCTGATGATGAGCTTGAAACTGAAACTCCTAAAACACCTGCTAGAACTAGCCTTCTTAGATATGAATTGCCTAAAATACCGGAAGGTTGTGTTATGAGTGAAGAAGCAGCTAGAGATATTCTTGCTTGTAATGATAGAGATGATCTAGAGAAATTACTACAAAATTATAAATAAAAATCTTTGAATGCTAGAATGAAATGTGATCCTAAGTTTGCTACTTCACCTATCTTTATTGATGATAAGGATTATGAATTCTCTGTTGACCCAGAGCTAATTAATCTGGTTGAATCTGATCCTTTCCATGGTTATGAAACTGAAACTGTTGTGGCACATCTTACTAAGTTGAATGATATAGACACCCTTTTTACTCATTATGAGAAAACTCGCTATTACTTCATTCTCAAATTATTTCCTTTCTCATTAAAGGGTGGTGCTAAATCTTGGTACAATACTCTTGCTCCTGGTTGTGTGTGTAGTCCCCAGGATATGGTTTATTACTTCTCTGAAAAATATTTTCCTGCTCATATGAAACAAGTTGCCTTACAGGAAATATGAACTTTGTGCAAACTAAAGAAGAGAGTCTCCCACAAGCTTGGGGGAGGCTTTCCCAGTTGCTTAATGCTTTGCCTGATCATCCTCTTAAGAAAAATGAAATACTTGATATCTTCTATAATTGACTAACCGATGCTTCTTGGGACTTCCTAGATAGTTGTGCTAGTTGTGTTTTCAAGGAACGAACTATTGCTCAAGCTGAAGAATTATTGAATAACATATTGAAAAATTACGATGATTGGACTATTCCTGAATCACTTCCTAAACCCACTTTGAAGAAGAGGGGTATATTATATCTCAGTCCTGAAGATATGCAAGAGGCAAAGAAATCTATGAAGGAAAAAGGTATTAAAGCTGAGGATGTTAAAAATTTACCTCCTATTGAAGAAATACATGGGCTTAATACACCACCAATGCCTAAAGTGGTAGAGGTAAATTCTCTTATGAAGTTTAATGAAAATGATAATCCTCACAATATGCATCCTAGTCAGTGCCTTTATGAGTTTGAAAACTATATTAGGAAACAAGATCACTTCAGTGCAAATGTTATGAAACAATTGAAATATAACTCTGATATGATTGCTCGCTTGAGTGACTTGTTATTTAGAATATCAAATGATGTTAGAGGTGTTTGAAAACATGCTTCTATGGTTCAAACCCAACTAGAACAAGTTGCTAAATCTCAAAGAGAATTGCTTGATGAAATGAATCGTAATATGTATGACTTTGTTGTTAGAGTTGCAACTAGAGGAGGTAAAATGACTCAGGAACCACTTTATCCCGAGGGACACCCTAAAAGAATTGAACAAGATTCACAAAGAGATAACACTAGTGCACCTAGTCCTTCTAGAAAGAAAAAGAAAAAGAAAAATGATAGGACTTTGCACACTTCTAGTGAACCTGAAATAGAGAAACCTCCTGATAATGAAAATGAAGTTTCTATCTCAGATGCTGAAACTCAATCTGGTAATGAACACTCACCTAATTATAATGAAAAAGATAATGATGAGGTTCATGAAGACTCTCAACCAACCAATGACAAGGAACCAGATAATGATGTTGAGATAGAACCACCTGTTGATCTTGATAACCCACAACCTAAAAATAAAAGATATGACAAAAGAGACTTCGTTGTTAGAAAACACGGTAAAGAAAGAGAACTGTGGGTTCAAAAACCTATTCCTTTTCCACCCAAGTCAACTAAAAAGAATGATGATGAAGAATTTGAACGCTTTGATGAAATGCCGAGGCTAGTCTTTTTGCGTACTCGCTTGACTGATATCCTGAAAATGCCTCCTTATGCAAAGTATATGAAAGACATCATCACAAATAAAAGAAAAATACCGGAAGCTGAAATCTCCACTATGCTTGATAATTACACTTTTAAAGATGGAGTACCTAAAAAACTTGGAGATCCGGGAATACCAACTATACCTTGCTCTATGAAAAAGAATTATGTGAAAACTGCTTTGGGTGATTTAGGAGCTGGTGTTAGTGTTATGTCTTTCTCTTTATATAAAAGACTTGACTTGAATAAAATCACACCTATTGAAATTTCTTTGCAAATGGCTGGCAAATCAACTGCCATACCTATCAGTATCTGTGAGGATGTGCCCGTTGTTGTTGCTAATGTTACTATTTTGACTGACTTTGTTATACTTGAGATGCCCGAGGATGACAACATGTCGATTATCCTTGCTATACCCTTCTTGAATACTGCAGGGGTTGTTATTGATTGCAATAAAAGCAAGGTCACTTCATATCAATGGTAATTAGCATACGGTGCACTTTCCGAAGAAACAATTCCAAGTGAATGGTATTAATGTTATTGAAAAATCTCCGACAATCACTATTGGAAGTTTTCAAATACCTTGACCTACTGTCAAAAAGAAATATGAAATACTTATTGTTGGGGAAACACATATCCCCATTGAGGTAACTTAGCGATTTACGAAAGTTCTTCGGTTTCATGCTAATTGAAAGTGGTTGTTAATAAGACTTGATCAACCTTATTAATGAATCATTTTTGAACGGTATGAAGTTGATGAATTTAGTAAGCACTACTTTCTGTCCCTACTTTCTATTCTTTGTTTTTATTAGTTAAATAAAATAAAATGCCATGTTTTGTCTGTTTTCTGAATTTCCCGTGCAATAAAAAATGACCCAAAAATAAAGTTCTCAAAATGCGCTGAAAATTTTATATGATTTTTTCCTGAATATTTAAGAATTTTTGGTGCAAACATAACCAGAGGGCGGTGCACCAGGTGGGCACAACCCACCTAGGCGCGCCAGCACCCCCTGGCACGCCCTGGGGGCTTATGGTCCCCACATGGGCCCCCTCACTTATCTCTTTAGCCCACATTGTCACCTACCTCCAGAAAAAAATCACTCTTGCTCTCTCTCCCGTGTTCTTGCTCATTTTGCTGCCAATTTCGATCTCTTTGCTCGAAGCTCCATTCCCGAAACTGTTACGGGAGATTGTTGCTTGGTATGTGACTCCACCATTTGTCCAATTAGTTTTTGTTTTAGTGGTTTATACTTTGAATAATTAGCTACTCTTGGTGCTGCTGTAGATGTGCTTGCATGTTGAATTCTTAGTGTTCTAAGTAGTTTGAATGCTTGCTATGGCCTCTATGTATCCCTATGAGTAGTTGCTACTAGTTTTATGAAGTTTTGTTAGAAAAATTTTGTGAACCAAAAATTCAGATTTTTATTCATAGGAAAAATTGTACGCGAACATGAATATCTTCAGGAAATATGGGCTCAAGGAAGAACTCCAAGGGTGTTATTGGGGAGTCTTCTGACAATGATCTCCACCTCGGAGGTTGGCAGAGGTACGGCCGTGCGAATGGCCGCACATCCCGTTCCTGCAAGAAGCTGGAATTCATGAGGAGTTCATGCAATTCATTGCCAATGCCGGTCTCATCGAATTCACCGCAGATGAGTGTGACCAGCACCAAATCCTCACAAATATGTCTGTTCAAAGCTTTACTTTCTTGCCTAGAAATAATCCTCCTGAAGTGAGCTTTGATTTATATGCTGAAAATCATCAGATACCACTTACTGAGTTTTGTGGCATATGCTTGATCCCTTCTGACGGGAGCTTGGCCGAGCCAAGGCCGACTGAGTTTTAGGATTTTTGTTGCACTTTGACAGTGGGTGATGAGAGGAGAGTGTCAGCCATCACTGCCGGTGGTTTACATTTTCCTGCTATTCGTTACTTTGCATATTTCATTACCAAATGCTTGCTTGCTAGGGAGAAGGTGGGTGCACTTAGTTCACCAGACCTTGTTGTTTTATGTCGTGCCATTGAGGGTGACAACACGTATACCTTGGGAGCTATCGTGGCTCGTTGCCTACACCTTAATAAATCTCAGGGTAAAATACATGGTGGTATTTATGCTACTCGTTTGGCGGCTCACTTCGAGGTTGAGATACGCCCTCATGATTTCCCTCTTACCACAGTTTACCTAGACCGTGCAACCATAGATCACCATCACTTTCTTACACATGATCGTCCTGACATTGCCATTCCTTATAACTTGGTCTATAACATTGACACTTGTGATGTTATCCCCTTGCCTGCACCTGCTTTGTTTGATTTTGTTGCCAGGGACGGATACCGGATTATGCCTGTAGACATCCTCGCCTACTAGAATGCTCACGCTGCTGCAGAGGCTGCACATGCACCTCCACGGTGGGATCAGTGGATGCCCGCTCCTCAGTAGTGGGATGAGTGGATGCCTAGTCCTCAGGATCCATACTACCCTCTAGGCTACTGATTTACTACCAAGTTAGGCCAAAAGCCTAAGCTTGGGGGAGTACGTGCCTCTCACCGACATTATATTCATGTTCACATATCATTCCATTTGTCGGTGTTTACACTTTTTCATTGTATCATCCATGCTTAGATTTATTTTCTTGCTTTCTTCCTGTGTGTTTGAAAAACTTTAGAAAAACCAAAAAAATTAGTTGTAGTTAATTTACTTTCTATGCATGCTTAGTAGTAGCACTAGAAAGAAAATCCAAAAAGATTTCCTTGTTCTTCTTTTGCTTGTTGGGAGCTTTCTCGTGTAAATAGTTTTTCTCGTTTTTGCTTATTATTTGCTTGTTGAAGAAAAACCAAAAACTCTAAAAATATTTCAGTGTGTTTCTCTGAATTTCTTTTCTTTTATTCGAGTTGTATCAAGGAGAAGACCATGATGAAAATGTTGACTGGCTCTCATTTGAATAATTGCTGAACTAATAAGAGCCCATTTTACCTTGTCTTCTCTTGTTGAATAAAATATTTTGCAGATTCCAGCTTAGTCCATGGCACTCTTGCACTATTATTATTTTCATATCATTCGGTCATGCAAGTGAAAGGCAATAATGACGACATTCGATGAACTGGCCGTGGCAAAGAGAAACTGGTATGAACTCGACTTGTCTTGTCTCTGTAAATATGTTAACCTAGTGCCCATGCTTCAGCCCATTATGATTAAACATGTTGCAATGACAATTAGATATTATAGTTTCTCATGCCATGCATAAGTAGCTAGGAGTTAATAATGATTTATCTTGGATATCAACATAGCGTTAAGATGATTGTGATGTAGTATGATGATACATTATCCTCCTCTGAATGTTCAAGTGGTTTGACTTGGTACATGTTCATGCATGTAGTTGAGTCGAAACCAACATAGCCTCTATAATGTTTATGTTCATGGTATTCATATCCTACTCATGCTAGTGTCTGATATTACTTATGCATAATGCCTGGTTATGATCGTTGTTGCTCTCTAGCTGGCCGCTTCCCAATCTTAAATTACTAGCCTTCGCCTGTACTAAGTGGGAATTATGCTTGTACATCAAAAACCTTGAACCCAGAGTTATTCCATATGAGTCCACCATACCTACCTACATACGGTATTACCCTGTCGTCCTAAGTAAATTTGCATGTGCCACCTCTAAAAACTTCTAAAAAAATTATCCGTTTTGTGTGCCTGGATCGTTCATGGAACGATAGGAGGTGGTCGATATCTTCCGTGCTAAGCATGTTATCCTCAGGTCGAGTGTTTATTCACTCGCCATCGCACGAGGAAATGGGCGGTAATAGGGATGCCCAGTCCCAAACTGCAAAATACAAAAAGAGTTCATCTCTTACACAATCAAACAAAAACTCCCAATGGAGTCAAAACCTTTACTTTCTACTTGGGGACCGCCACTAGCGTGCTTAGCATGGAAGATCTTGATAACTGATGGTCGTGAAGTGAATGAGAAGGGTGCATGTCTCAAAATATCATTTATCTCTATTTTAAAAACTAAGCTCTGGCACCTCTGCAAATCACTACTTCCCTCTGTGAAGGGACTTTCTATTTACTTTTATGTTGTGTCATCACCTTCTATAAACAAGCACCAGAAACTGAGTAGAGCACATCGGTCATGATTTATGCATTGTGTATAGCTAATGTTGGGTGCATCATGACTGGATCTTTTCTACCATGAATTACAATGTTTAGTTGCTGCTTGAACTTCGGAGGTGCTCTGCATTTATGTTTTGCGGTCTCAGAAAGGGCTAGCGAGATACCATTATTGTCATATTATATCATGGTTGTTTTGACAACGTGTTGCTGTTCGAGATATCTTATTATTGCTCACTAGCAGATTATGTCATTGATATGAATCATTATAATCTATAAGAGTCATTGTTGACATGGTTAGTTATAATATTGGCTGAAAACCTGGGTGCTGTTTAAGCTTATTTATGCAAACAAGAGCAAAAGAGTTCGTAAAAGTTTTTATTTCTCACTTTTAGTTTATCAACTGAATTGCTTGAGGACAAGAAAAGGTTTAAGCTTGGGAGAGTTGATACGTCTCCAACGTATCTACTTTTTCTCATGCTTTTCCTCTTGTTTTGGAATCTAATTTGCATGATTTGAATGAAACTACCCCGGACTGACGTTGTTTTCAGCAGAACTACCATGGTGTTGTTTTTGTGCAGAAATAAAAGTTCTCGGAATGGAACAAAACTTTTTGAGGATTTTTTATACCAATAATAAGAATTTCTGGAGCCAAGACCCACCGGAGAGGGGCCCCTGGGTGGGCACAACCCACCAAGGCGCGCCCCCTCTCCTGGCGCGCCCAGGTGGGTTGTACCCACCTGGTGGCCCTGCTGATGACCCCCCTGATACTATAAATTCACATTATTCTAGAAAAAATCAGGGAGAAAGAATTATCATGATCCATGGGACGGAGCCGCCGCCAAGCCCTGTTCTTCCTCGAGAGGGCAGATCTGGAGTCTGTTTGTGGCTCCGGAGAGGGGGATCTTCGTTCTTCATCATCACCACCCTTCTCCATCGCCAATTCCATGATGCTCCCCACCGGGAGTGAGTGATTCCTTCGTAGGCTCGCTGGTCGGTGAGGAGTTGGATGAGATTCATCATGTAATCGAGTTAGTTTTGTTAGGGCCTGATCCCTAGTATCCACTATGTTCTTAGATTGATGCTGCTATGACTTTGCCATGCTTAATGCTTGTCACTTTGGGCCCGGGTGCCATGATTTCAGATCTGAATCGTTTATGAATTCATCATTATATCCATGTTTTAGATCCGATCTTGCAAGTTATAGTCACCTACTACGGTTATGATCCGGCACCCCGGAGTGACAACAACCGGGCCCACTCCCGGTGATGACCGTAGTTTGAGGAGTTCATGTATTCACTATGTGTTAATGCTTTGTTCCGGTTCTCTATTAAAAGGAGGCCTTAATATCCCTAAGTTTCTAATATGTACCCGCTGCCACGGGAGGGTAGGAGAAAAGATGGCATGCAAGTTCTTTTAATAAAGCACGTATGACTATTTACGGAATACATGCCTACATTATATCGATGAACTGGAGCTAGTGCCGTATCACCCTAGGTTATTACTGTCTCATGATGAATATCATCCAACAAGTTGATACGTCACAACTGTATCTATAATTTTTGATGTATTCATGCCATGTTTATAATATTTTTACATTATTTTGGTATGATTTGGTTAGAAATAACCCGGACTGACGCTTATTTTAGCAGAACTACCGTGGTGTTGTTTTTGTGCAGAAATAAAAGTTCTCGAAATGCGCTGAAAATCAATTAAGATTTTTTCTAGAAAATATAAAAAATACTGGAACAAAAAGTTATCGGAGGGGAGTCCCGTGGGCCCCACGAGGGTGGAGGGCGCCCCCTGTGCCTCGTGGACTTCCCGTGGGCCCCCTTGCCTTGTTCTCGACGCCAACCTCTTGTATAAATCCCCAAACCTCTAGAAAATAACCTAGATCGGGAGTTCCGCCGCCGCAAGCCTCTATAGCCACCAAAAACCAATCGGGACCCTGTTCCGGCACCCTATCGGAGGGAGGATCCATCACCGGTGGCCATCTTCATCATCCCGACGCTCTTCATGACGAGAAGGGAGTAGTTCACCCTCGGGGCTAAGGGTATGTACTAGTAGCTATGTGTTTGATCTCTCTCTCTCTCTCGTGTTCTTGATATGGCACGATCTTGATGTATCGCGAGCTTTGCTATTATAGTTGGATCTTATGATGTTTCTCCCCCTCTATCTCCTTGTGATGAATTGAGTTTTCCCTTTGAAGTTATCTTATCGGATTGAGTCTTTAAGGATTTGAGAACACTTGATGTATGTCTTGCATGTGCTTATCTGTGATGACAATGGGATATTCACGTGATCCACTTGGTGTATGTTTTGGTGATCAACTTGCGAGTTCTGTGACCTTGTGAACTTATGCATAGGGGTTGGCACACGTTTTCGTCTTGACTCTCCGATAGAAACTTTTGGGGCACTCTTTGAAGTTCTTTGTGTTGGTTGAATAGATGAATCTGAGATTGTGTGATGCATATCATATAATCATACCCACGAATACTTGAGGTGACATTGGAGTATCTAGGTGACATTAGGGTTTTGGTTGATTTGTGTCTTAAGGTGTTATTTTACTACAAACTCTAGGGCTGTTTGTGACACTTATAGGAATACCCCAATGGATTGATCGGAAAGAATAACTTTGAGGTGGTTTCGTACCCTACAACAACTCTTCGTTTGTTCTCCGCTATTAGTGACTTTGGAGTGACTCTTTGTTGCATGTTGAGGGATATATGATCTAATTATGTTATCCTTGTTGAGAGAACTTGCACTAGTGAAAGTATGAACCCTAGCCCTTGTTTCGAAGCATTGCAATACCGTTTGTGCTAACTTTTATCATTAGTTACCTAGCTGTTTTTATATTTTCAGATTACAAAAACCTATATCTACCATCCATATTGCACTTGTATCACCATCTCTTCGCCGAACTAATGCACCTATACAATTTACCATTGTATTGGGTGTGTTGGGGACACAAGAGACTCTTTGTTATTTGGTTGCAAGGTTGTTTGAGAGAGACCATCTTCGTCCTACGCCTCCCACGGATTGATAAACCTTAGGTCATCCACATGAGGGAAATTTGCTACTGTCCTACAAACCTCTGCACCCAACAACGTCTACAAGAAGAAGGTTGTGTAGTAGACATCAAGCTCTTTTCTGGCACCGTTGCCGGGGAGGTGAGTGCTTGAAGGTATATCTTTAGATCTTGCAATCGAATCTTTTTGTTTCTTGTTTTATCACTAGTTTAGTCTATAAAAGAAAACTAAAAAATGGAATTGAGGTTGCCTCATATGCTTCATCTTTTTAATATCTGTCGTGAAAATAAGGATTCCGATAATTATGCCAAAGTGTTAGAAGAAGAATGCATTAAAATGTTTGGCACTAAATCTTTGGATGGTGAGCATGACTGCAATGTTGTTAGTATGAATTCTTTAAATATCCATGATGCTAATGATATGCAAAGCTACAAGCTTGGGGATGCTATGTTTGATGAAGATGATATTTTTTGTCCCCCAAGTTTTGATGAGCAAATTTATTATGATAAAAGCATCCCTCCTATCTATGATGATTATTGTGATGACATGTATGCTATAAATAATAATGATATCCATGAAACTTGTCATCATGATTTTAACTTTCAATTGGATTATGCCTCACATGATAGTTATTTTGTTGAGTTTGCTCCCACTACTATTCATGAGAAGAAATTTGCTTATGTGGAGACTAATAAAAATTCTATGCTTGTAGATCATGAAAAGAATGCTTAATGTGATGGTTATATTGTTGAATTCATTCATGATGCCACTGAAAATTATTATGAGAGAGGAACATATGCTTTTACATATTGCAATAATATCAAGTTTCCTCTCTACATGTTGAAAATCTTGAAGTGTTGCTTGCTTTACCTTCCTATGCAAGTTGATTCTTGTTCCCATAAATTGTTTGGTCACAAAATCCCTATGCATAGGAAGTGGGTTAGACTTAAATGTGCTTGTCATATGCTTCATGATGCTCCCATTATGTTTCAATTCTTATCTTTTATGTGAGCATCATTGAAATCGTCATGCCTAGCTAAAAAGGCATTAAAGAAAAGCGCTTGTTGGGAGACAACCCAACACCTTTACCTACTGTTTTTGTGTGTTAACATGATTAAGCTAATGTAGTAATCATGTTTTATAGCTTTTGTTTCAATAAAGTGCCAAGTAAGACCTTTGGGATGATCTATGGTGATAGTTGATTTGATCTTGCTGAAAAACAGAAACTTTTGCACTCAGGAAAACAATTCTCGTTTTTAACAAAAGCGTGATAAAATACTTATTCTTTTTGAAGAAGATTAATGAACAAATTTCTCAGGTTGTCCTAATTTTTTAAGAATTTTTGGAGTTATATAAGTATTCGAGAGCTACAGATTACTACAGACTGTCCTGTTTTTGACAGATTCTATTTTCGATGCATAGTTTGCTTGTTTTCTAGTTTCTATGGCTTATATTGCTTAATATAAATTTTAGAAATGATAAGGTACAGTAGGCATCATGTGAGAAAAATTATGAATCTTGTCTTGACAGTACCTAAGTGGTGATTTGCTTTCTTATACTAACAGAGCTTACGAGTTTTCTGTTAAGTTTTGTGTTGTGAAGTTTTCAAGTTTTGGGTAAAGATTCGATGGACTACGGAATAAGGAGTGGCAAGAGCCTAATCTTGGGGATGCCCAAGGCACCCCAAGGTAATATTCAAGGACAACCAAGCATCTAAGCTTGGGGATGCCCCGGGCGGCATCTCCTCTTTCGTCTTCGTTTATCAGTAACTTTACTTGAGGCTATATTTTTATTCACCACATGATATGAGTTTTGCTTGGCGCGTCATTTTGTTTTATTAGGATTTTCTTGCTATTATTTAGATTAATGTTTTGCATCTTTTAGTTCAATAAAAAAGGTCAAGTATAGCCTTTAGCATGCTTATTTTTCAAGTCTATACGTTTCTGTTTTAAAAACAGAAAGTTTGCTGTTATGTTTTGAATATTTATGAATAGTAAGAACATGATAAAATCTGGAAATTTTTACACAATGAGTAAAAATAAATTATAGACAGTGTGGTAATTTTTCAGAATTTTTGGAGTTAAAGAAGTATGATTCCTCTTGCATTCTTTACAGACTATCCTGTTTAGACAGATTGCTGTTATGTTTGCATTGTTTGCATATGTTTGCTTGTTTAATGATTATATTTGAGGATATGACTGTTAAATATGCAGAGCCATTTAGTATGCAATGTCAAATTATATTTTTAGTGATTTTCTACAGTAGAGAATGATAAGGTTTTGCGTTGATGTATACTAACTTATCTCACGAGTTCTTGTTGAGTTTTGTGTGCATGAAGTTTTTAAGATTCCAGGAAACTATGATATGAGAGGAATTAAGGAGACACAAAAGCTCAAGCTTGGGGATGCCCACGGCATACCTAATTAATATTCCAAGAAGTCTCAAGCATCTAAGCTTGGGGATGCCCCCGTTGGCATCCAACCTTTCTTCTTCAATAATGATCGGTCAGTTTGGTTGAACCTAAGTTTTTGCTTCTTCACATGATATGTGCTATAGCCGCAATGTCATTTTTTGCTTGCTGTTTGAATAAAATACCAAGATCTGAAATTCTTAAATGTTCGAGAGTCTTCATATAGTTGCATAATTATTCAACTACTCATTGTGTTTCGCTTATATCTTTCGGAGTAGTTTGTCGTTTGCGCTAGTGCTTCACTTATATCTTTTTAGAGCATGGTGGTAGTTTTATTTTGAAGAAATTGTTGAACTCTCATGTTTCACTTATATTATTTTGTGAGTCTTAAACGGCATGGTAATTTGCTTTGGTTACGAATTTAGTCCTAATATGATGGGCATCCAAGAGGGATATAATAAAAACTTTCATATAAAATGCATCGAATACTATGAGAAGTCTGGTTCCTTATGATTGTTTTGAGATATGAAGATGGTGATATTAGAGGCATGCTAGTGAGTAGTTGTGAATTTGAGAAATACTTGTGTTAAGGTTTGTGAGTCCCGTAGCATGCACGTATGGTGAACCGTTATGTAACGAAGTTGGAGCATGAGATATTTTTTTGATTGTCTTCCTTATTAGTGGCGGTCGGGGACGAGCGATGGTCTTTTCCTACCAATCTATCCCCCTATTAGCATGCGTGTAGTACTTTGTTTCGATAGCTAATAGACTTTTGCAATAAGTATGTGAGTTCTTTATGACTAATGTTGAGTCCATGGATTATACGCACTCTCATCCTTCCACCATTGCTAGCCTCTCTAGTACCGCGCAACTTTCGCCGGTATCATAAACCCACCATATACCTTCCTCAAAACAGCCACCACACCTACCTATTATGGCATTTCCATAGCCATTCCGAGATATATTGCCAAGCAACTTTCCACTGTTTCGTTTATTATGACACGCTTCATCATTGTCATATTGCTTTGCATGATCATCTAGTTGACATTGTATTTGTGGCAAAGCCACCGATCATAATTCTTTCATACATGTCACTCTTGATTCATTGCACATCCCGGTACACCGCCAGAGGCATTCATATAGAGTCATATTTTGTTCTAAGTATCAAGTTGTAATTCTTGAGTTGTAAGTAAATAAAAGTGTGATGATCGTCATTATTAGAGCATTGTCCCATGTGAGGAAATAAAAAAATAGAAAAGCCAGAAAAAGAGAAGGCCAAAAAATGAGAGTAAAAGAGACAAGGGGAAATGTTACTATCGTTTTACCACACTTGTGCTTCAGAGTAGCACCATGATCTTCATAATAGAGAGTCTCCTGTGTTTTCACTTTCATATACTAGTGGGAATTTTCCATCATAGAACTTGGCTTGTATATTCCAACGATGGGC
Organism: Triticum urartu; assembly: GCF_056163025.1. NCBI lineage: Eukaryota > Viridiplantae > Streptophyta > Magnoliopsida > Poales > Poaceae > Triticum > Triticum urartu. The sequence continues at coordinate 525,996,956 of NC_141878.1, forward strand.
TTCCTCAAATGCCCTAGGTCTTCATGAGCAAGCAAGTTGGATGCACACCCACTTAGTTTGTTTTTGAGCTTTCATACACTTATAGCTCTAGTGCATCCGTTGCATGGCAATCTATAAGTGCATCCAGTGCCCCTTAGTGATTTTGGTGTATTGAAGACTTATAGGTTAAGGGACTGATGCGTTTGTGAGTGTACATAGGTCTATAAGTCTATGAGGAGTTTTATATTTACAGAGAAAGTCGACCCCTAAAAATGAAGTTCTTCGACTGAAGACTTTGGATTTCGGAAGACTTTCTGAAGACTTTTGTTTTCGTAGTTTCATTTTATCTTTCTTGACTCATAGGACACACCGTACTGTTAAAGGGGGCCAAGGAAATACTAAGGAAAAATTTTCAAGTGATGCTCAACTCAAATCCTACACCTACCAATCCCTTCAAGTGAAGCCATTAGAAATCTCATACAGCTCAGTCAATTTCTTAAGTGACAGAGACGAAGTTCTTCTGGTCTCTGAGGAATTTGTTTTGACTAAGGAGTTAGGAATTCGCCAGTGCGGATTGCCTACACAGTGAGGAACATGATAGCCCTGAGGAATTTGATACTCAAAATTCCGACCATTGCTGTGCTATGCGCCAGCTATCCCAAAATATCTACCAACCTAACGGTCATATCATTGAAGGGCATTTATGTCTTATCATGTCGGGCTGCTCCCTAGGCTATAAATAGCTGCCCCCTACAACCACTAGCTGGTTGGCTGCTCCGAGAGAAACTAACATTTGTCATTTGAGAGCATCCCATTCTCCGAGGACTTTGAGTGAAAATCATCATGTGAGGAAAACCCAAACCCAAACAACTACAAACCAAAAGTGATTGAGCATCACTGAAGAGATTGATCCTGCGTGGATCCGACACTTGTTACCTTTGAAGACTATGCATCTTCCAGACGGTTAGGCGTCATGGTATAGACTCTAGAGCATCCAAGAGGAAATTGTGGATCACCGAGTGACCGAGTCTGTGAAGGTTTGGAAGTCACCTGAAGACTTACCACGAGTGATTGGGCGAGGTCTATGTGACCTTATCTCAAGGGGAATATGGTGAGGACTAAGTGTCCCGAGCTTCGTGTTCAGGACTGGGTGTCCGGGAATGTGTGTCCTCAGGTATAAATACCTAGCCTCCCTAACCAGACGTACAACTGTCACAACAGTTGGAACTGGTCTACCAAATCATTGTCTTCACCGAGCTAACTGGTTCCATTTCCTCAACCCTTCCATTTCCTCATTTATGTGTTGTGTGCTTGTTCATATTGTCGGTGTTCTGGGAACGGGGGTCCCTAGACTTGTCTGCCTGCGGCCTGCGGCGTGGCTCAAAGGGGGGCCCAGCGCGGCCCATCTTCACCAACACAAACCCAAGACCCTCGCGAGGGGCCAAGCCTCGCGGGGTGGACGACGCGGAGCTTCCTTAGGCACGGCCTCGTCAGGCTGGCTCACGAGGAGGCGGAGAGATCAAGGCGGGGTACCTCACGAGGTGCCCGTGACGCAAGCCATGACGACCGGGGGCGCCAGGCAGGTGCTAGCCCGCACAGCGTCCTCCCTTCCTCTTTGGTGCAAAGGGGGCAAGCGCAGCCGCGGAGTACCGAGGCATCAGGCAAAGGTTGCCATTTCGGTGCAACGAGACCAAGACCAGGAGGACTACGAGATGGAGGTCACCGTGGAGCCCAAGACGGCGTCATCACCAGAGCTTTGCGCAGGCGAAGACTACTTTTGTCAGGATAGTTGATACTAGCTATCCCCCTTCAAATTAGCCCGCCATTGTTGGCTCCCTTCCCGCTTGATATTTGGGAAGAGGACCAGGGCCTCTATAAATAGGACCAGCCACCCACAGGGAAGAGGGGAGAGGGATCGAAGGATAGAGAAGATCAGGTAGAGAGAGAGAGAGAGAAGGGTGACTGAGCTCCTCCCAGCAGTTCATCGCCCCAGCCAAGAACAGACCCTCGCGAGGCTGTTCTACCTTGTATTTTTCATCATCATCAGCCCAAGAGGCAATCCACCACACCACACACTGGAGTAGGGTATTACACCACAACGGTGGCCCGAACCAGTATAAACCCTGCGTCTCTTGTGTTGTTCTTTCCTTAGTTTAGATCCTAGCAAGGCAGGGGGGTGCAGGTAGGTAGGAGGCGAAATCTCCGCGCGCACCCCAGTGTTCGAACCTCAAGGGTCTGCCGGAACCCGAAATCCGACATTTGGCGCGCCAGGTAGGGGTGCGTCGGGATTCGTCTTCCACCACCCCGTTCTCCTACGACCATCACGCCCATGCCTGACGCTCGTCGGGCCCGCGCCGAGCGCCGGGCCGCGCTCGCTTCCCGCGTCGCCCAGACGGCCCCTGTCGGCGGGCGTCCTCGCCGTTCCCCGTCGCCTGCCGACAACGCCGCCACCGGCCCGGCGGGGGACGAGCAGCGAGCATCGTCCCAGCATCCGTCCGTGCGGCAAGACGGCCGCACCGCAACTCCCTCGCTCACCCCAGCTGGTTCTTCGTCCCGCACGCTCCGCGCGCCCATGGAGCCCCGCAACCTCTCCCCCGTCCATCGCGCTGCACCAACACCCCCGGTCGTCGCGGCCCTCTTGGGCGGCTCGCAGGCGTCACCTACAAGTCACCACGTCAATCCGTTCATCCGCCGGGTCAGCGCCGCTTCCACGCGGCAGGGGGCTCCCCTGGACCGGGCGGCGCCCAAGACCGGCCTGACCTTCAGCTCGGAGGACCACCCCTCCAACTCGGCCTGCTCGGGTGCGCTCCCCATAGTGTGCACCCCCACCATCTGCCAGGTGGCCGTCACCAGAACCCTCATTGATGGCGGCGCGGGCCTCAGCATGCTCTCGGTCGAGGCCTTCAACCTCCTCTGCATACCCCTGGAACGGCTGCAACCCAGCCGGCCCTTCTCCCTAGGGCAGATCCGGCTCCTAGTAACCTTCGGCACCTACGACAACTTCCGCACGGAGCTGGTCGACTTCGACATAGCCCCCATCGGCCTCCCCTACAACGCCATCCTTGGCTACCCAGCGCTAGCCCAGTTCATGGCCGCGACACACCCGGCGTACAACCTCATGAAGATGCCCGGGAGTAGCGGTGTCCTCACTGTGCACGGGGACATCGGGGATGCGCTGCGGGTGCTCAAGCTCGCCTTCAAGATGGCGGCGTCGGCACAGCCTGCCAACTTGGAGACCCCCGGGCCCAAGGGGGCTGCACCCGCCAAGAAGAAACAGTTGTTCACCCAAGACAAGGCAGAAACCAAGCAGATACCCGTCGATGAGGATGGATCCACCAACGTCACTTTCACCATAGGCGCCCACCTCAAACCCGAGTAGGAGAAGGCCCTGGTCGGGTTCCTGCACGCAAACAAGAAGGTATTCGCTTGGGAGCCTGACTAGTTGGCAGGGATCCCTAGGAGTGTAGTCGAGCATCACCTCAACGTGTGCCCCAACGTGCGCCCTGTGAAGAAGAAGGCCAGGCGGCAGTCCACAGAAAAGCAGGCCTTCATCGTCCAAGAGACCTGCAAATTAGAAGCCGCTGGGGTCGTTCGCAAAGTCCAATACCCGGATTGGTTGGCCAACCCTGTCGTTGTGCCAAAGAAGGGGGGGAAGGAGCGCATGTGTGTCGACTTCACCAACCTCAACAAAGCATGCCCGCAAGATCCGTTCCCGCTCCCCCGCATCGACCAGATCGTCGATTCCACTGCGGAATGCGACCTGTTATGCTTCTTGGATGCCTTCTCTGGGTATCACCAGATCAAGATGGCGGTAGAAGACATCGAGAAGACAGCCTTCCTAACCCCGTGTGGGGTGTACTGCTACACATGCATGCCATTCGGGCTGCGTAACGTAGGGGCGACCTTCCAGCGGCTGATGCACATCACCTTGGGCCCGCAGCTCGGGAAGAATGTTGAAGCTTACGTCGATGACATTGTGGTAAAGTCTCGGGAGGCCAGGACCTTGATACAAGACTTGGAGGAAACCTTCGCGAGCCTCAACGCAGTGAACCTACGGCTCAACCCAGAGAAGTGTGTGTTCGAAGTCCCCTCGGGCAAGCTCTTGGGTTTCCTCGTGTCCCACCGAGGCATCGAGGCTAACCCGGAGAAGGTCAAGGCGGTGGAAGACATGAGCCCGCCAAAGACCCTCAGAGAAATGCAGAAGCTCATGGGGCGCGTGACCGTGCTAGGGCGCTTCATCTCCAAGTTGGGGGAACGAGCACTGCCCTTCTTCCAGCTAATGAAGAGAAAGGGGCCCTTCGAGTGGACTGAAGAGGCTGACAAGGCGTTCCAGGATCTCAAGAGATACCTGACCAGCCCATCAGTCATGGTGGCTCCGCGCCCTCAAGAGCCCCTGGTGCTTTACCTCGCCGCCACTCCCTACTCTGCCAGTGCAGCCTTGGTGGCAGTCAGAGAGGAGCGCCGAATCAAAACCGCGGCAGTAGCCCGGGACAAGGCAGAACAGGGACAAGGAAGGCCTACAGAAACCGCCACCGCGGCTGAGGAGGATCAGCTGCCGCAGAGGGGTGCACCAAAGGCAGAAGAGGCCCCTCTTCCAGATGGCCAGTCTCAGGAGGCCTCATTACCTCAAGAGGCGCCACGGTCTCTGAAGGGAGCCACCAGCACTGACGCACTCCACCTCGTTGAGCACCCAGTGTACTTCGTCAGCACGGTGCTGCGGGAAGCAAGGGCACGGTACCCCATGCCTCAAAAACTCCTCTTCGCTCTACTAATGGCCTCACGCAAGCTGCGGCACTATTTTTAGGGTCACCCCATCAAGGTCGTCTCGTCATACCCCCTGGAGAGAGTACTCAGGAGCCCTAATTCAGCTGGAAGGGTCGCTGAGTGGAACATAGAACTGCAAGCGTTTCAGCTCGAATTCAGCACGACCAGAGTCATCAAGGGAGCAGCGTTGGCGGATTTTGTGGCAGAATGGACGGAGGCTCCAGGCCTCAAGGCCGACGAGGATCGGTCCCTGTCCTCGGGAAGCGAGGTGCCAGAAGGCTGGGTCATGTACTTCGATGGGGCGTTCTCCAGGCATGGCGCTGGGGCTGGGGCGGTGCTTATATCGCCCGCTCAGGACAAGCTCTATTACGCTGTGCAGCTCTGTTTCCAGCAAGGTGAAAAGGTCTCCAACAACATAGCAGAGTATGAAGGTTTAATAGCGGGCTTGAAGGCCGCGACTGCCCTGGGGGTGAAACGCCTCACCATCAAGGGCGATTCGCAGCTCCTTGTCAATTTCTCCAACAAGGTGTACGAGCCGAAGGATGAGCACATGGAAGCCTACCTAGCGGAGGTCCGCAAGATGGAGAAGCAGTTCTGGGGGTTGGAGTTGCAGCATGTGCCCCGTGGCACCAATCAGGAGGCCGACGACATCGCCAAACGGGCGTCCAGGCGGTTACCTCAGGAGCCTGGCGTTTTCGAGGAGCGGCTCTTCAAGCCATCAGCCCTGCCGTCATTATCGAACACGGCTCAGCCCCGGGAGGAGCTCCCCCAGCCACCTGCCTCAGGGGCTCCGGCCTGTGGCCCGGCCTCAGGAGCATGTCTGCTCCTGACGATGGAACCTCAGGAGGGATGTTGGATCGCGGAGCTCCGGAGTTACCTAACACAAGGGACCCTGCCGGAGAAGGAGGAGGAAGCGGAGCGAGTGGCACGCCAGGCCACGACATACTGCATCAAGGATGGAGAGCTCTACCGGAAGCGGCCAAACATGTATCCCTGTGCTGCATCTCCAGGGAGCAAGGGAAGGAACTGCTGGAAGATATACATGGTGGAGATTGTTGACATCATTCATCATCACGGACCCTCGTCGGCAAGGCGTTCCGCAGTGGGTTTTATTGGCCCACTGCGCTCAATGACGCCGTCGAACTAGTGAAAGCTTGTGAGGCCTGCCAGTTCCACGCCAAGAAGATCCATCAGCCAGCAGGAGGCTTGCAGACTATACCCCTTTCGTGGCCATTCGCAGTCTGGGGGCTGGATATCTTGGGCCCGTTTCCTCGGGCGCCTGGGGGCTACCGCTACCTCTACGTCGCCGTGGACAAGTTCACCAAGTGGGCTGAAGTAGAGGCTGTCCGCACCACTCCCGCGGATTCCACGGTCAAGTTCATCAAGGGCATTGTGAGCCGGTTCGGGGTGCCGAATCGCATCATCACGGACAACGGTTCGCAGTTCACCAGTAACCTCTTCAAAACATACTGTGCTAACCTTGGAACGCAGATATGCTACGCTTCGGTGGCGCACCCCCGAAGCAACGGCCAGGCCGAGCGAGCCAACGCGGAGGTCTTGAAGGGCCTCAAGACCAGGATGTTCAAGAAGAAGCTGGAGGCCTGCGGCAGAGGTTGGTACGACGAGCTTCAGTCCGTGTTGTGGTCCATCCGCACAACCGCGACCAAGCTGACTGGAGAGACCCCGTTCTTCCTAGTCTACGGAGCCGAAGCGGTCCTTCCTCACGAGGTCAGACGTCGCTCTGCGCGGGTCTTGGCGTTTGACGAGGCGCAGAAGGATGCCATGCGGGGGATGGACCTTGTGCTGGGGGAGGAACGTCGCCGAGAAGCCGCGCTACGAGCGGCGAGGTACCAACAAGCACTGCGGCGATATCACAGCCGCAACATCCACTCCGGAACTCTCGAGGTAGGAGACCTCGTGCTCAGGCGGATTCTCTCCAGGGAGGGGCTGCACAAGCTCTCTCCCATGTGGGAGGGCCCGTTCAAAGTTGTTCATGTTTCCAGACCCGGCTCCGCGCGCTTGGAGACTCAGGAGGGGGTGCCAGTCCAGAATGCATGGAACATCCAGCACCTCCGGAGGTTCTACCCCTAAAAAGGCCCAGAGCCTATGAAGAAGGCGAATGCCTGTGAAGCTATCGCGTTTTGGAAAAGGCCCGAAGCCTGTGAAGAAGGCGAATGCCTGTGAAGCTATCGCATTTTGGAAAAGGCCCGGAGCCTGTGAAGAAGGCGAATGCCTGTGAAGCTATCGCGTTTTGGAAAAGGCCCGGAGCCTGTGAAGAAGGAGAATGCCTGTGAAGCTATCGCGTTTTGGAAAAGGCCCGGAGCCTGTGAAGAAGGCAAATGCCTATGAAGCTATCGCGTTTTGGAAAAGTCCCAGAGCCTGTGAAGAAGGTGAATGCCTGTGAAGCTATCGCGTTTTGGAAAAGGCCCGGAGCCTGTGAAGAAGGCCAACGCCTGTGAAGCTTGCCGCCCGTGACACTCTCACGTAATAATGAGTTGGGGCTGTACACGCCCCGGAGTCTCAGGAGCGCCGGCCTCAGGCCCTGGGGCTCCCTCCCACGCCCAGTGGCAGCACTTAGCTCCGCGCTGGTGAGAAGACGTTGAATACTAGATTAGGTGCCAGACGCGGCTTTTCATTTGCTTTCCGCAGTTGGCTTGTTCCTTCACAATCGAAGTTTTATTGAAGTTGTTGCCATCATTGGCTTGTGGTTCTTCGACTTTTCACTCTCCTGCCTCGACTTCTCTTGTGCAAGGCCTCGCGAGGAGGGTAGCTGAGCGCCCTCGCAAGTGTTCCTATCCTAGTCATTCAAAGAGTTCGCGACCTGGGCCCCTTACAGGAGCACCCCTCCAGTCCGTGCCCCACGGGCACCGCGACACAAACAAAGGGCCTGGGTCGGTCGCCCCCCCCACGGCCGGGGCCGGGAACTATCCATGCTCGAGCACGTAGCCAGAAGGTATGGTAACGAAAGCAAAACGATGATTAACAGCAATAACCCAAACACGCCCCCGCGGGGCTCCACACTATTGTCTTTGTTACGCAGGAAAAAGGAAAAGAAAGAACAAATCCGGTGCGGCTCGCCTCACACCAGCCCGCAGGGAAGGCCCGAGCTGCCTCCGGAGCTCAGGCGGACTCCCTCTCGCGCTTCACCAGGGCGCGACGGCGGGCGGACACGTTGCCGCCTCCCAAGCAGATACGATGACGTGGAGGCTGACCGCGGCCACCGCTAGAAGAGTCGCCGCCTGAAGAAGAACCGGAGAAGCTTGAGGAACCCTGAGCGCCGCCGGTCGCGCAAGCGCTGCCCTCTCCATCATCGCCGGAGTTGGGTTCCCAGCCGCGGTCGTCACCCTCGGGGCAACACCCTGCGCGGCGACCATCTTCCCCAAACACCCTCACGTAGAGGGTGGCATCGCCGTCGAACTTGAAGTGTAGGGTGCACCGACGGCTCAGGCCACGCGCGTGGGCAAACGTCTGCCAACCGCGGGCCAGGAACAGGCTCCCGGCCACGGAGACCTCCAGTGAGACCCATGAGGCCCGGCTGCAGCAGCCGTCGGCCTGGAGCCAGAGGCCGCCCGGGGCGCCGGCCGGGAGCTCACCAAGGAGGAAGCGAGGAAGTGGAAGCCGGGTGCTGGTCGGCCCCGCCGACCACACGACGAACTCCGGCAGCACTTTAGCAGCGCGAAAGCGCGGCCTAGGGGGACGCGCAGTCGGAGCGCGCCCCCCGGCCGCAGCAATCTGCCCGTCGCTGTGCTGAAGATCGCCTCCACGGCCGCGGGGAGCCACCGTGGTGGCCACAGGATGTTTATGAGGGCACCCTCGGCCGCGCTTGGGTGGGGTAGAGGCGGGCTCAACCTGGTGAGCCTTCCCCTTCTCTGCGGCCGAGAACCTCCTTGACGGGGCCATGAAGAAAAGGAGAAGCAAGGAGGGATGAACTGGAAGGACGTGCGCCGGTCCATACTTATAACTGGCGATGGCCAACCAATGGCCCCCACGATCGCAGGTAATTATGACCCGCTTTGCATGCAGGGACTTGTCCAATCCGTGCAGTTGTCGAGGCGCCATGGGGAAGTGGAGACACCCACGTCCAATCAACCGCCACACGGCGCCCAAGGCCGTAGGTTGTTAGGGCCCGCGGCGCTTCGCTCTTGCCCTTCCGCCTCCCTGCACGGCCAAGTCCAGGCGCGCCTTGGGCCCGGGGGCTACTATCGGCGTTCTGGGAACGGGGGTCCCCAGACTTGCCTGCCTGCGGCCTGCGGCGTGGCTCAAAGGGGGGCCCAGCGCGGCCCATCTTCACCAACACAAACCCAAGACCCTCGCGAGGGGCCAAGCCTCGCGGGGCGGACGACGCGGAGCTTCCTCAGGCACGACCTCGTCAGGCTGGCTCACAAGGAGGCGGAGAGATCAAGGCGGGGTACCTCACGAGGTGCCCGTGACGCAAGCCATAACGACCGGGGGCGCCAGGCGGGTGCCAGCCGGCGCAGCGTCCTCCCTTCCTCTTTGGTGCAAAGGGGGCAAGCGCAGCCGCGGAGTACCGAGGCATCAGGCAAAGGTTGCCATTTCGGTGCAACGAGACCAAGACCAGGAGGACTACGAGACGGAGGTCACTGTGGAGCCCAAGACGGTGTCATCACCAGAGCTTTGCGCAGGCGAAGACTACTTTTGTCAGGATAGTTGATACTAGCTGTCCCCCTTCAAATTAGCCCGCCATTGTTGGCTCCCTTCCCGCTCGATATTTGGGAAGAGGACTAGGGCCTCTATAAATAGGACCAGCCACCCACAGGGAAGAGGGGAGAGGGATCGAAGGATAGAGAAGATCAGGTAGAGAGAGAGAGAAGGGTGACTGAGCTCCTCCCAGCAGTTCATCGCCCCAGCCAAGAACAGACCCTCGCGAGGCTGTTCTACCTTGTATTGTTCATCATCATCAGCCCAAGAGGCAATCCACCACACCGCACACTGGAGTAGGGTATTACACCACAACGGTGGCCCGAACCAGTATAAACCCTGCGTCTCTTGTGTTGTTCTTTCCTTAGTTTAGATCCTAGCAAGGCGGGGGGGGGGGGGGGGGGGTGCAGGTAGGTAGGAGGCGAAATCTCCGCACGCACCCCAGTGTTCGAACCTCAAGGGTCTGCCGGAACCCGAAATCTGACACATATATGTTTGAAGACTTTGACTGAAGACTTTCTCTATTTACTCAGCTCAAATTTCTTCAGTCTGTTTGTCTTCATTCTGTTTATCCTGTGTTTACGCTTTCTGTACTCTATGCTTGTTTTCATTTCATCATGAAGACCATGCTCATGCTCTGTTACGTTTACTTCTGAGTACTTATTCCGCTGCAAGTAGTTCTTCTCTTAGGAATTTCCTCACCCTAAAATTCTCAGTGAAGAATTCATAAAAATCGCCTATTCACCCCCTCTAGTCGACTTAATGCACTTTCAATTGGTATCAGAGCAAGGTACTCCCTTGTTCTGTGTGATTTTGGTTTAACCGCCTGGAGTTTTAGTTATGTCGACCATAGGAATGAAGACTGTGACATGCCCCATCTTTGACGGTCATGATTATCCCAAGTGGAAGGCCATGATGAAGAAGTGCCTCATGGCGATGAGCAACGAACTCTGGACCGTCACCGAAATTGGTCTTACTGACCTATGCAAGATGGCGGAGGCTGATGATATTCGCAAGTACATGCTACTCAACCTCACGGCGAAGGACATCATCTGCTCCAGCTTGTCACAAAACCAGTTCAGGAACGTTATGCATCTCAGCCATGCGAAACTCATCTGGGACTGACTCTCTGAGGTCTATGAAAGTCATCGATCTCGCCATGAACCCTGGTTCGAGGACCTCATGGAATCGCGCAAGGCTATGACTTTCAATCTAGAATCATCATACTCTCCACGATGCCTTATGGCAAAAGGTGCCAAGGTAACTGAATGCTACTTATCTGAGTCCAGTGATGATGAACCTAGTGATGAATTTGGACCCAGTTATGTCAAACTTGCTTCCCTTGCCACTAAAAAATAAAGAGCTTTGGAAAAAGTTCAAAACGTGCTAAATGAGAGCGACGATATGTTGGGTGAAGAAATGGATCGTTCCAAAGCTTTGGCTGAAAGTCTTCAAGGACTTCAGTCCAAGTTTGACAATCTTCAAGGTCATCATAACACTCTCCTATCTGATCATGAGAAGCTTTCTTATGAATTTCTTCAAAGAAATCAAGATCTTGAGCAGTTAAGAGTGAGTTATGAAGATCTTCAGAAGGAGCGTGATTCATTACTTGCTCAACGGATCAGCGCTACCCAGGATGAATTTGTTCCTCCATGTTTGAAGTGCATTGAACGTGAAACTTCTAATTCTTCACCTGAATGCTCAAATACTTCCATTGCTGCAAATTCTTCAACTGCCTCTGCTATCACTAATTCCTCATCTGAGAACATTGCGAGTATCACTGATGATGCAGGGCTGAAGGAATTGTATATGACAGGCATGTACAAAAGCCTCAAAGGGCATCAGGCTCTTTGTGACGTGCTTAAAAAGCAGATCCTCAACAGGAACCCTAGGAAAGAGGGTATTGCCTTTGAGACGAAACTCAATGCTGATGGGACCTACTGGAAACCTGAGTAGTATCCCAAAACCTCATGGGTTGCTGCAAAGGGACCTTCAGTGGATCCATCTACTTCATCTGGCTTTACATGTCAATCTTCATATTCTTCTGATGAGTCATTTGACTCCAATTATAAACTGTTCAAAAATCAGAATGGTGAAGTATTTGCTATATATGTTGGCACTAACTGCAGGAACGGTCCTCATATGAAGAAAATCTAGGTTCCCAAAAGGTGCCTTGAAAATCTTCAGGTGAATGTCATCATGACCCCACCTGTGAAGAATAGGAACCCCAGATCAAATTCTTCATATGGATCCAAGTCCTCATACTGACCAAATTCCTCAAAAGGATCAAAGTCCTCATAAGAGCATCATCGTGCTAACCCGCCGGTTTCTGTAGGATCGAAAGTATGTCTAGAGGGGGGTGATTAGACTACTTGACCAAATAAAAACTTGACCTTTTCCCAATTTTAGTTCTTGGCAGATTTTAGCTATTTTAGGACAAGTCAAGCAATCATCACACAATTCAAGCAAGCATGCAAAGAGTATATTGGCAGCGGAAAGTAAAGCATGCAACTTGCAAGAATGTAAAGGGAAGGGTTTGGAGAATTCAAACGCAATTGGAGACACGGATGTTTTTCCCGTGGTTCAGATAGGTGGTGCTATCCTACATCCACGTTGATGGAGACTTCAACCCACAAAGGGTAACGGTTGCGAGAGTCCACACAGGGCTCCACCCACAAAGGGTAATGGTTGCGCGAGTCCACACAGGGCTCCACCCACGAAGGGTCCACGAAGAAGCAACCACCCACAAAGGGTCCACGAAGAAGCAACCTTGTCTATCCCACCATGGCCATCGCCCACACAGGACTTGCCTCACTAGCGGTAGATCTTCACGAACTAGGCGATCTCCTTACCCTTACAAACTCCTTGGTTCAACTTCACAATCTTGTCGGAGGCTCCCAAGTGACACCTAGCCAATCTAGGAGACACCACTCTCCAAGAAGTAACAAATGGTGTGTAGGTAATGAACTCCTTGCTCTTATGCTTCAAATGATAGTCTCCCCAACACTCAACTCTCTCTCATAGGATTTGGATTTGGTGGAAAGAAGATTTGAGTGGAAAGCAACTTGGGAAGGCTAGAGATCAAGATTCATATGGTAGGAATGGAATATCTTGGTCTCAACACATGAGTAGGTGGTTCTCTCTCAGAACATACGAGTTGGAATGGTGTATGTGTTCTGATAGCTCTCTCTTCGAATGAAGAGGAGGTGGAGGGGTATATATAGCCTCCACACAAAATCCAACCGTTACACAGTTTTCCAATCCCGGTGGGACCGAATCACAAACTCGGTCGGACCGAAAATGTAAACCTAGTGACCGTTAGAGATTTTCGGTGGGACTGACATGCAACTCGGTAGGACCGATATGGTTAGGGTTTGGGCATGGGCATAACGTAATCTCGGTGAGACCGATTACACAAACTCGGTGAGACCGAATTTGGTAATTAGCTAACCAAAGAGTTGGTCAGGCAAACTCGGTGGGACCGATTTGCTCTTTCGGTGAGACCGAAAAGTTACAAAGGGGAAACACTGAATTTACATTGCAATCTCGGTGGGACCGATTCGCTCTTTCGGTGAGACCGAAAAGTTACGAAAGGGAAACAGAGAGTTTGCAATCCCATCTCGGTGAGACCGAGATCCCTATCGGTAGAACCGAATTGCTAGGGTTTGGCAGTGGCTTATGACAAGTGAAACTCGGTGGCGCCGGATAGGAAGAATCGGTAGGACCGAGTTTGGCTTAGGGTTTAGGTCAAATGTGGATATGGGAAAGTAGTTGAGGGTTTTTGGAGCATATCACTAAGCACATGAAGCAAGAGGCTCATTAAGCAACACCTCATCCCTCCTTGATAGTATTGGCTTTTCCTAAAGACTCAATGTGATCTTGGATCACTGAAATATAAAATGAAGAGTCTTGAGCTTTTGAGCTTGAGCCAATCCTTTTTCCTTAGCATTTTGAGGGTTCCACTTTCACATCCATGCCATGCCAATCATTGAGCTTTCCTGAAATAATCATCTTGGAATAGCATTAGCTCAATGAGCTATATGTTGTTATGAATTACCAAAACCACCTAGGGATAGTTGCACTTTCAATCTCCCCCTTTTTGGTAATTGATGACAACATATAGATCAAAGCTTCGACAAATGATAATAAGCATGAAATATATCGTCGCTTTGAGAAGTATGTGATAAGTAAGAGCTCCCCCTAAATTTGTGCATATTTAAAATTTGCTTTGGACTGCAAATGCACAAGGAGTTAGAGTCATGGGTTACTCTTCCATGTCACATAGATCTTGATGGAGCGCTTAAAATGATAAGAATGAAATACATGCACTCATCACCAAGAATAGTGAAAGATCACATAAGATAGATAAGATAATAGCATTAAGCAAGCATTAAGTGTAGCTTATGATCAAACACATGATCATCAATGTCTCACAAATAATGACGTAGTATCTCAAGCACTCAAAAGCAAACAAGTTTGAAAAACCACCAAATAAATCAAGAGAGAAAAGCAACACTCTCTCTCTCTCGAAGCCTATGATCTATACATTTTTCTCCCCCTTTGGCAACAAGTTACCAAAAAGTTTCTAGAAAATGCATAGTACTAGATCGACGCTCAGGCTTGATCTTCTGGTGGTGGTGGAGTCCGGATCACTCCAAGGACGAAGGCTTCTGTAGACGCTGAAGTAGACGCTGGAGTTGGAGCTGAAGTAGATGCTGGAGCTGGTGGAACTGAGGTTGTAGCTGGTGCTGAGGTGGTGGCTCTTGTGTCAGCAACTGGCACAGCAGACGACCTCGGACCTCGTGGCACTCTGGCAAAGGCATGAGTGGTAGTCCTGCCTCTCCTCTCCTGCATATCATCTTGGAGCTACTCCACTGCAGACTGAATCTCCGTTACCTTGACATCCAAGTCATAGAACTTTTGTTCCATGATTCTCTCTAGGATTGCCTGGTTTTGAGTTAGGGTGGCTAGTCCTTGCTCAATCCGCAGGGTGGATGCAATCAGGTAACCAAGCTGCTCTTGTTTGGTGTTCAAGAAATACTCAGATGCCTCCTCTTGAGTTGGCATCTTGGCAGCTTTCTCCTTCCTTGCCTTCTTCTTCTTTGCGTATGCTTGGGCAGATGATGGCTCGTTCTCAGTCATGACAACTTGATTGTCCTCAAAATCTGGACGGATGGGCAGGTGTTCCTTGTCCAATAAATATATGCCCGTGCCCATCTTGGAGTTAATGAGCTCCTGGATCTAAGGGGCATATCCGCAACTCCTCTTCTGATCTGCTGCAGTCCTTTTGATAGTTTCCACTATGAGGCTCATCACCTTGAACTTCTGAGGCACATCAAATACATGTAGCAAGTTGATAGCATGGCCTCTGATCATCTTGTGATCTCCAGACTTGGGCAATAAGGTGTGCCTCAAGATCCAATTGATAGTTGGCAGCCCTGACAGAAGATAATGCACTGAGCCAAATTTGAACGTGTCAAGTGCTTCATTTGGAATTTCCTTGTACATATTGGACATAGAGTTATGGTCCATCTTCTTCTTGGCATATATGTCCAAATCATCATCATGCTCCTCTGGGGCATTAATGATCTGTGCCCACTCAGCAACTGTGGATTGGTACCTTGTACCCTCAGACATCCATGTGATCCTCCCATCTGAATAAAAATGTGCTGTGGAGTAAACTGCATTATAAGGTCCTCATTCCACTTTGTGAGCTTCTACCCAACAAAGTCAGCTACTCCACAAGATATGAAGCTGTCTTGCACTCCAGGATAGTGCTCCTCATTGTCCTTGATGTACTGCCAGTCAACCCATCTCATATCATAGACTATTGGCTTCTTATCAAGCAGTACTGTCTCATAGAAGTCCTGTTGTTCCTTAGTGTGGAACCTGTAGTCAACAGCAGTCCTCCTCCTTGAAGCATACGGGTCTGCTTATCTCCACTTCCTCAGCCCTGAATCTCTCCTGAGCTTCATGTCCTCAGCCACAGGATGCGCATCGTTGTGGTCTGGGATCTTGGGCTTGAGCTTTCTCAGAACTTGCTCTTCATCCTCTTCTTCAGCAACAGTCTCAGGCACTGGGGCCTTGTTCTTCTCAGCTGCAGGAATGCTCCTTGTATTCCTCTTTGGTTTTGGCTTGGAGGCAGCTTTGGGCTTAGATGCAGTAGCCCCTGATCTTATGGCATCACCCATCAGCTTGGGTGCCTTGGGTGCTGGTGCAGCTACCTCTTCTTCCTCTTCCTCTTCCATGATGGAAGCCTTTCCTAGCACTCTGGCTACGGTCTTCTTGACCCTTTCCTTTCTTTTCTTTCCCTCAGCAGCAACTGGCTCTTTGGGTGCAGGCTTCTCAGTTGAAGCTCTTGCCTTTGACATGGGCTGCCTGCCTGCTGGCCTTTTGATTTTCAGCCCTGGCTTTGTGCCTTGAGCTGGCTCGACTCTCTTGGATGTGGCCTCTTCCTCTGCCACATAATCTTCATCTTCGGAATCAGAAGTTCTCTTCTTCTTCTGTCTGGTGGCAGCTTTTGGCAAGTTGCTAGGGGTGCTCCTGCTGCCCTCATCTGAAGAGCTGGAGGGACTAGTGCCCTCACTCATGTGCACCTGCTGCTCTGACATGTTCTGGCTGTCACTTTGATCAGACATGCTGCAAACTCTGACTGCTGACCCTGTGAACAGTTTATAGATGAGGTAGAAAAGATGAGCATCACAAAATGCAGAGATTTTTGCAAAAAAGAATGATCCAAAAACTTAGTTTTAGTTTCCCACTGAAATCATCTCGGATCTACCGATTTTCAAACTCGGTGATACCGAAGCAGTTTTGGAACCTAAACTAGTGAACTCGGTAGGACCGAGTCACAGTTCGGTGGCACCGAGACTGCTAGGGTTTCACAGAGTTCCAAAATCGGTCACACCGATAAGTAATTCTCGGTCAGACCGAGTCTCACTTGTGCAATGGCATAAGCCAAATCGGTGGGACCGAGTTTTTCAACTCGGTGGGTCCGAGATGGTTTAGGCGGAAACCTAACCCTAAAATTTTCGAATCAAAGCTAATCTACGGGTGTATTGACTGGATAGGAGTGTTTCAATCGTGGCAAGAATCATGAAGAACACAATGTTCTAGGAATCGGACGGGGAATAGCACTGTGATCGAGTCCATACCCTAGTTCGGCGGAGACTCGCTACAGCGGCAACGGCGGGGCAGAATTCCCGTTGACGGCGACGGAGACCAGCGACTGGAGGCGGCTGGCGGCGAGAAGACGATCCGGAGACCACGTTGGCAGAGCAGGCTATCGCGCGGGCGAAGGGGTTCGGAGAAATTTCCAAAATTTTCCCGTGACTATATATAGCCCGACCCTGTCGGTGTGACCGAGTGGAACAACTCGGTGGCACCGAGATTCATAACTGCAGGCAGTTACTGAAACTCGGTGGGACTGAAATGTTCAAATCGGTTGCACCGAGATCGAAAACCTAGATCAACTTAATGATCTCGGTAGGACCGAAAGTGGGGTATCGGTCAGACCGAGAATCATAAAGAGGTTTTGGAAGTATAAGTCTATGACGAATCAGGGACTCCGAGCGCTCCTCACACAGAGTGGTTCGAATATGACTTGATCAAATTTTGTGATGCAGCATGAATAGAGTTTGAGACGAGAAAAGCATAGATAGCTAGAGGAGGTTCTTAGGCATTCTTGTTCATCCACTTGGCAAAGGAAATAAACCCAAACGATCAAAACAACAAGTGGATGTCCTTGAATGAGTAAAATATGCAACCAGCATGCTCACACAATAAGATGGCAAATGAAATATGTGGCAAGGCATGCACAACCAATTCTAGCATCTATCAAGCAATTTGCGATGACAAGGTCATCTATATATGAGTATATTGACTTAGGAGTCAAGTGAGAACACTTGATCATAGGTCATACTCATCGTTTAAGCTCAAGTGGGGTTACCACTTTTACATAAATCATTGTTGTGTTCACATCTTTAGAGTTGCTTTAGCTCAAGTCTTAGAGCAAAGCTCCCCCTAGATGTGATATCCCCCCTTGGAGGGATGAACTAACCTTGGGTTTCGTCGATGATGACTTCATGTAGATGTTGAAGATGTGGATGCTTAATGTTGATGTAGATCACTTGGAGCTATCCATTTGAGTGAATTGCACTTTCAATACCTACATGGGTTAGTCCCGCAAGGAACAAACAAGGATATCCATAGACATAGAGTGATGCACACACAGATGATGTCCATGAAAACTTTTAGGTTACCTTGTCCCTTGTCTTACCAACAAGAGGGTTTGTGACTCCTTGAACTAGTGCAAGATGTGGAAGTTGATTGCACTTGTTCTTGCCAAAATGATAAGAGTGAAGTATGTTGGCGGAGTCACCCTCAAGAACTCTCTAGTTCATCTTCTTTTGGATCCACACCATCTTGATGGGAATCCTTGGAGTTGTAGTCGTACTTGATGAAGTGGAACTTGAAGTAGTCTTGGGAATCCACTTGACTAAGGTCTTAGGAGCTTCTTCAAATGCATCAATTTCCTCTTGAAGCTTGTCCTTGCCTTTTTGCTTGTAGTCTTGTGGTGGAAGATCATCTTGATCTTGTGTCCCGTTGAAAGAAGTATCATACTTCTCATGTTGAGGAACAAATTTTGTCTTGGGGTATTGATCTTCTTACCACTCAACTCCATTGGCATTGAACTTTCGTTCAAAACCAACACCTTGATTCTTCCGGTGCATTCCTTGCTTGCGCACAATTTCCTCGAATTGCTTACTCCCGGCAAGGCTTTTGTACACTCCTTTCTCTATAATTCCCTTCAATAAGCTATTTTCTTGCTCAAGTGTAACTTGGCTAAGAGAATCATTAGTGGAATCAAGAGAACTACTAGAAGCAACAATATTGGATTTAGCATGATCATTGTTACTACTAGAGGAAGAATCTTTCTTGTTCTTGTTACTAGACTTGACTTGAGGCATGTAAGTGGATAAGAGTAAACGCTTGACAATGTGAGAAGAACTTTTCTTGCGGAGATCATCATTGATTGCTTTTAAGAACTCATGCTCTTGCTCAAGATTGAGCTTTTCAAAGCGTAATTTCTCATGAGCTCTTAAAAGTGCTCGATGATCTTCGAAGATAGTTTTATGAGCTAACTTAAGAGTGTTTAGTTCTTTAGTTAGAGCCTCAATCTTCTCCTTAACATTGTCATTCGTTTTATCTTGATTAGCTTGTTTAATTGACGTTTCATCATAGTATTCATCACTAGAGTTGTCAACAAGCAAATCATCACCTAACAAGTCATCTTCATCACTATTGAAATCAACATACTCGGGGTGTGTTACCTTAGGACCTTTGGCCATGAAGCATCTTCCAATTCCTTCATTTGGTGAGTCAAATATGTCGTAGGAGTTGGTTGACACAAGTGCTAGACCGGCAACACCTTCATCTTGAGTATCTTCGGAGTCGGAGTGATAACTTCTCTCGGAGTGGCTGTCGGAGTCGGAGCCGGATACCCATTCACCAACATGAGCTTGATGTCTTCGTCTTGTGTAGCTCCTTGATGATTTTTCCTTCCTTTCCGAATCCTTGCTTCTCCGTGAGTATCTTTGTTCATAATGATCATCTCTACTCCTTCTCTCTCTTGGTGGTGATTCTTTGCTTCTTCTTTTTGGAGAATCTTCTCTTCTCTTGTAGGGAGCCGTACACTCATTGGAATAGTGTCCGGGTCTTCCACAACTGTAGCAGTTTCGCTCTCGACTAGAAGATCTTTTGTCATTGTAGGACCTTGACTTGAAGCTTCTATCTTTGCTTCTGCTCTTGTAGAACTTGTTGAAGTTCTTCACCATTAAGCTCAATTCTTCATTGAAGTCTTGTTTCTCACTTGATGATGTAGGGGCTTCACATGAGGCTTTATAGGCACCACTTGATTTGTTGTGAAGTTCCTCTTTATCCTTAAGTGACATCTCATGAGCAACAATTCTTCCAATCACCTCCGTTGGCTTGAGATCTTTGTAATTGGGCATCATTTGGATCAACGTGCACACGGTATCATATTTTCCATCCAAGGCTCTTAGAATCTTCTTGATGATGAATCTGTCGGTCATCTCTTCACTTCCTAAGCCGGCAATCTCATTTGTGATGAGAGCAAGCCTAGAGTACATTTCAGCGACACCTTCACCATCCTTCATCTTGAACTTGTCAAGTTGGCTTTGAAGCACATCCAACTTGGATTCCTTGACGGAGTCGGTACCTTCATGCATATCAATCAAAGTGTCCCAAATTTCCTTCGCATTCTCAAGACGGCTGATTTTGTTGAATTCTTCGGGGCACAATCCGTTGAAGAGAATATCACAAGCTTGAGCATTGTATTCCAACATCTTCAACTCATCCGCGGTAGCTTCACGGTTTGGTTCTCTCCCATCAAAGAAGTCACCTTGCAAACCAACACACACAATAGCCCAAACGGCGGGGTTATGTCCAAGAATATGCATTTTCATTTTATGCTTCCAACTAGCAAAATTAGTACCATCAAAGTAGGGACCTCTACGGTGATAATTTCCCTTGCTAGACGCCATACTCTCCTAGGTCGTGAAACCAAGGCTATGACCACCAAAAGCTATGGAGATCAAAGCAAATGGAGACCAAGGCTCTGATACCACTTGTAGGATCGAAAGTATGTCTAGAGGGGGGTGATTAGACTACTTGACCAAATAAAAACTTGACCTTTTCCCAATTTTAGTTCTTGGCAGATTTTAGCTATTTTAGGACAAGTCAAGCAATCATCACACAATTCAAGCAAGCATGCAAAGAGTATATTGGCAGCGGAAAGTAAAGCATGCAACTTGCAAGAATGTAAAGGGAAGGGTTTGGAGAATTCAAACGCAATTGGAGACACGGATGTTTTTCCCGTGGTTCGGATAGGTGGTGCTATCCTACATCCACGTTGATGGAGACTTCAACCCACAAAGGGTAATGGTTGCGAGAGTCCACACAGGGCTCCACCCACAAAGGGTAATGGTTGCGCGAGTCCACACAGGGCTCCACCCACGAAGGGTCCACGAAGAAGCAACCACCCACAAAGGGTCCACGAAGAAGCAACCTTGTCTATCCCACCATGGCCATCGCCCACACAGGACTTGCCTCACTAGCGGTAGATCTTCACGAAGTAGGCGATCTCCTTACCCTTACAAACTCCTTGGTTCAACTCCACAATCTTGTCGGAGGCTCCCAAGTGACACCTAGCCAATCTAGGAGACACCACTCTCCAAGAAGTAAAAAATGGTGTGTAGGTAATGAACTCCTTGCTCTTGTGCTTCAAATGATAGTCTCCCCAACACTCAACTCTCTCTCATAGGATTTGGATTTGGTGGAAAGAAGATTTGAGTGGAAAGCAACTTGGGAAGGCTAGAGATCAAGATTCATATGGTAGGAATGGAATATCTTGGTCTCAACACATGAGTAGGTGGTTCTCTCTCAGAACATACGAGTTGGAATGGTGTATGTGTTCTGATAGCTCTCTCTTCGAATGAAGAGGAGGTGGAGGGGTATATATAGCCTCCACACAAAATCCAACCGTTACACAGTTTTCCAATCCCGGTGGGACCGAAACACAAACTCGGTCGGACCGAAAATGTAAACCTAGTGACCGTTAGAGATTTTCGGTGGGAATGACATGCAACTCGGTAGGACCGATATGGTTAGGGTTTGGGCATTACGTAATCTCGGTGAGACCGATTACACAAACTCGGTGAGACCAAATTTGGTAATTAGCTAACCAAAGAGTTGGTCAGGCAAACTCGGTGGGACCGATTTGCTCTTTTGGTGAGACCGAAAAGTTACAAAGGGGAAACACTGAATTTACATTGCAATCTCGGTGGGACCGATTCGCTCTTTCGGTGAGACTGAAAAGTTACGAAAGGGAAACCGAGAGTTTGCAATCCCATCTCGGTGAGACCGAGATCCCTATCGGTAGAACCGAATTGCTAGGGTTTGGCAGTGGCTTATGACAAGTGAAACTCGGTGGCGCCGGATAGGAAGAATCGGTAGGACCAAGTTTGGCTTAGGGTTTAGGTCAAATGTGGATATGGGAAAGTAGTTGAGGGTTTTTGGAGCATATCACTAAGAACATGAAGCAAGAGGCTCATTAAGCAACACCTCATCCCTCCTTGATAGTATTGGCTTTTCCTAAAGACTCAATGTGATCTTGGATCACTGAAATATAAAATGAAGAGTCTTGAGCTTTTGAGCTTGAGCCAATCCTTTTTCCTTAGCATTTTGAGGGTTCCACTTTCACATCCATGCCATGCCAATCATTGAGCTTTCCTGAAATAATCATCTTGGAATAGCATTAGCTCAATGAGCTATATGTTGTTATGAATTACCAAAACCACCTAGGGATAGTTGCACTTTCAGTTTCGCAGGGAAGATCTAAGGATTATGGATATGTGCATTATTCTTCAAATCATTATGTTCATAAATCCTCGAAGAATTTCTCTGCTTACTCTTATGCTTACCCTAATCCCTCTTATGTGAAACGAAGTGGATTGGCATCTATGCCACCTTTCTCTTATGGACCTCGCAGAATGATGAACTCTTTGCCACCCCTTCACATGTGGGTGGTGAAGAACAAGAACTAATCTCTTATGCAGGGTCAGGTCTCCAGACGAACTTAATCGTCTGAAGAATTTGCTGGAGACCTGAATATGCTTGAAAGGACGCAAGCTAATCATGAAGAAATGAATTTTCATTTCTCACGTCCTCATACTTCTTTATCTGTTCTATTGCTTGATGAAATTGATATCATATTCTTCACTGATGAAGTATATGAGTTCGTAAGTTGCACTAATTCATCTGCAGGATGATCAACCCAAAGCCACTGAGTGGGTCCTCGATAGTGGATGTACAAATCACATGACTGGTGACAGGAGCTTATTGATGGACTCTGCTTTATCTCCATCACATCTGAAGCATATCACCTACGCTGATAAAGGAAAAAGCAAGGTATTGGGTCTAGGTAAGGTGGCAATATCAAAGGATCGACACATGGACAAAGTCATGCTTGTCGAGTCCTTAGGGTTCAACCTCATGTCTGTCTCAATGCTTTGTGATCTTGATATGGTTGTTATCTTTGGCAAGTATCGTTGTGTTGTGATCAGGGAAGCTGACAATTCCAAAGTCTCCGAAGGCTTTAGGAGAGGAGATTTGTATATTGTTGATTTCTCTACAGGACCACAACCTGCTACTTGTCTACTTGCAAAAGCTTCAGAAGGCTGGCTATGGCATCGACGACTTGGTCATGCTGGCATGAGGAATCTGCACACGCTCGCGAAGAATAAGCATGTCATTGGCATTGAGAATGTCAAATTTCCCGAAGGATCACTTGTGCGGAGCCTGTGAAGCTGGAAAGATGACAAAGGCCAAGCATCCAGCGAAGACTATCATGACTACTACTCGACCATTTGAATTGCTTCACATGGATCTCTTTGGCCCTACTCACTATGCCACATTTACTAATGTTGCATCCTTATATGGCTTTGTCATTGTTGATGATTATTCTCGATATACATGGGTGCATATCATCACTTACAAAACTGAAGTGCAGGAAGTCTTCAAACGATTTTCCTTGAGGGCTTCAACCAACTTTGGTGTGAAGATCAAGCACATCAGAAGTGATAATGGAACTGAGTTCAAGAACACTGGTCTTGATGACTATCTTGATGAACTTGGTATTACTCATGAGTTATCTGCTCCTTATACTTCTCAGCAAAATGGCGTCATGGAGTGCAAGAACATGACTCTTGTTGAGATGGCCCGCACTATGCTTGATGAGTACAAGACGCCTCCTTGCTTCTGGCCTGAGGCAATTGATACTGAGTGCCACATCATCAACAGGGTATATCTTCACAAATTCTTCAAGAAGACTGCATATGAACTCCTCACTGACAAGAAACCCAATGTGAGTTATTTCAAAGTCTTCGGTGCTAAATGCTGGATTAGAGATCCTCATCATAGTTCTAAATTTGCATAGAAAGCACATGAAGGTTTTATGCTCGGTTATGGTAAGGACTCGCACACCTACAGAGTCTTCAACACCTATCACCACAAGGTTGTTGAAACAGTAGATGTGCGGTTCGATGGAACTAATGGCTCTCAAAGAGAGCACCTACCTCCTGGGATAGATGAAATACCTCCTGAGGAATCTATTAAGTTCAAGGCTACTGAGGATGTCATTCCTACCAAAGAATCTGCTGAAGAAGTCATTCCAGAACATGAAGAACGTCATGCTGATGCACCTGAGGAAAATGGTGCTGAAGAAAATGCCGATCAAATTCCTCAATGACAACCCGCTCATCCTCGCGTTGCAAATGAAGTGCAAATTGAGAAAATCATCAACGACATCAACATTCCAGGTCCTCTCACACGCTCAAGAGCTTCACATTTATCTAACTTTTGTGGGCACTTTGCTTTCGTCTCTATCACAGAGCCCACTAAGGTAGATGAAGCATTTCTGGAGCCTGAGTGCATTCAAGCTATGCAAGAGGAATTACATCAATTTGACCTCAGCAACGTCTGGGAACTGGTCAAACGTCCAGATCCTCGCAAGCACAATATCATCAGCACAAAGTGGATCTACCACAACAAGCAAGATGAAAATGGCTTTGTGGTGAGAAGTAAGGCACGACTTGTAGTGCATGGCTACACACAGGTTGAAGGAATTGACTTCGATGAAACTTTTGCACATGTTGCTAGACTTGAAGCTATTCGCATATTACTTGCTTATGCTAACCATCATGATATCATCTTATATCAAATGGATGTGAAAAGTGCATTCCTCAATGGTAAGCTTGAGGAAGAAGTATATGTTGCTCAACCCCCAGGTTTTGAAGATCCAAAGCATCCTGACAAAGTCTTCAGACTCAATAAGGCCCTCTATGGCCTCAAGCAGGCCCCTCGGGCGTGGTATGATACTTTGAAGGACTTCCTCATGAAGAAAGGCTTCAAACCCGGTTCACTTGACCCAACTCTTTTCACTAAATCTTATGATGGTGAATTGTTTGTGTGCCAAATTTATGTTGATGATATCATTTTCGGCTGTACTGACCAATGTTACAGTGATGAATTTGCCTATATGATGAGTGAAGAATATCAAATGTCTATGATGGGAGAATTGAAATTCTTCTTAGGTCTTCAGATTCATCAACAGCGCAATGGCATATTCATATATCAGGAGAAATACCTCAAGGATGTACTGAGGAAATTAGGCATGCAAGATTGCAAAGGAGTCAAAATCCCTATGCCCACAAATGGCCATCTATGCGCTGATGAAAATGGTATTGACTTCGATCAAAAGGTATACCGCTCCATGATTGGTTCTTTATTGTACTTATGTGCATCTAGGCCAGATATTATGCTTAGTGTTTGCATGTGTGCCCGATTTCAAGCTACATCGAAGGAATCACACCATAAGGCTGTGAAGCATATTCTTCGATATCTAGCTCACACACCAACACTTGGATTATGGTACCCCAAGGGCTCAGCTTTTGATCTCATTGGATTTTCAGACTCTGACTATGCTGGTGAACGTGTGGACCGCAAGTCAACATCTGGCACATGCCATTTCCTCGGACGATCCTTGGTCTGTTGGTCCTCGAAGAAACAGAACTGCGTATCACTGTCTACTACTAAAGTTGAGTACATTGCTGCTGGTTCTTGCTGTACTCAACTGCTATGGATGAAGCAAACTCTCAAGGACTACGACGTCAATGTGAAGAATGTGCCACTCTACCGTGACAATGAGAGTGCCATCAAGATTGCTCATAACCCAGTTCAGCACTCAAAGACAAAGCACATTCAGATTCGTCATCATTTTCTTTGTGATCATGTGTTGAAGGGCGACATCTCTATTGAGCATGTGAAGACTGAAGAACAGCTAGCCGATATCTTCACTAAGCCCTTGGATGAGAAGAGATTTAGCAAGTTGCGGTGTGAGCTAAATATCCTAGAATCTTCGAATGTTCTTTGAAAAGGACACTCATCCTAACACTTATGCAAAATTGATGACTTAGATGTGCAACACATGAAGAAACGTTTTTCTTCAATCAATCAAGACTAACACTCTAAGTGTGAAGAAATTAACGAAGAATTTGATTCTCAGAACCCTACGACAATTGTACGCGATGTCTGAAATCATCATTCTTATACGGTGGGTCACGCCACCACCAAAAGTTGAATATCCTCAATCTGAGTTTTTCCTCACTTTGAAATTCCTCAGTTGTTCTTCAGCTTGCATCGTCTTCACTCTTTCCGTCGTTTTTTTCTTCATTGGCTATATATATGTGTGTGTGTGTGTGTGTGAGTTTATGTCCTCTACAACATTCACTTATTGCTATTTCTTCAAGTTGCTTGTTCTGCTAAGTGAATGTGATAGGACCCTTTCCCCCTCTATGCTAAACTCAACCTAGTCTATTCACAAATTCTTCATGTGCGTTCTATTTGAAACTCGTTCAAAATCTTCACTGTGTCCTTGTCAGCTGAAGAAATTGCGAACGGAACTTTAAACTTATCTTATCTGAATTTCCGGCTTTTGCCGCTCAAACCGTTACACATTCCACGATAATACTTATCCTTTTCACCCACGATCGCACACGATCGTCACCTCTCAGTACGTGGGTGACACATGTCACATGAATGAGAAGGGTCAGGGGCATGTTCGCCCAATTTCCTCGGGCGAGCAGTTTTTCACTTCGGCTATAAATACCCCTCTCCCTTCCTCACTTCATTTTTACTCCGCTCGACCTCACTCCCTCGCTCAAGCTCTCAAACCCTAGCGCCGCCGCTACTTCCATCGTCGCTGGTGAGGAAGAGCTTCACTGCCTCGACCTCGTCGCCGACATACTCACGCCGGCCGCGGATTTCTTCACTCCGCCGCCACCGTAGCTGTCTTCCTCAGCCAAGTTAGGGCGTGGAAGATCTGAAACGACGAGCTTCAAATCTACACTTCACAGTTCATCATGTTCTTCGTCAAGGGTAATAAAAATTTACTTTTACTGCCCTCTTTGATTCAAATGTTTTCTACAAAATCTTCAAAAGGTCTATATTCCTCAATTCTTCACACACTGGACACCTCCCATAACATCTGTTCTTGATCTGTTTCCCTAAGCAACATTTTTCTTCAAGATTCCTCAATTGTTTGGATTTTTCAATCTGTACAACTCTGGAATCTAAGTCAAAGAACGCTTAGTGAAATTCTTCAAGACTCAACTGGTCAAATTCCTCAAACTTATTCTTATTGCAAAACCTTCTAAGAACGCATATGACCTCTCCCAATTCCTCGCAACTATACTCTATTCACAGGTACACATGTCCGCTGCTGAATCACTAGGTTCTCATCAACTTGACTCATTTGCAGTGTTCCTTGAAGAAAAGTTGCACACCTCTTCAGAGAATTCCATTGCTCAAATTCCTCAGCTGAAGAAAACGGCTGACGGTAAGAAGCCACAGAAGGGAGGAAAGAGGCCCGAGGTTAATACTCCTTTCGAGATTCCTGATGACATATACAAGGATTATTGCACTCCTGATGAGGAGACACATGGAAAGAAGGACAAAAATTAGTGCAAGGTGCACATACAAAGGATAGAGAGGAGATGGGCACAGGAATGGAGGGAGTACAGATATGTTACTCCAAAGTATATGAAGAAATTTGCTCTTAATCCTCCATGCCCAAGACCTCCATTGGCACCTAGCCAAGAAGCTGATCCCACCAGCCTCAAGAGTGGTGAGGACTATCCTGATGAATGGGCCAAGCGCCAGGCCAAGCTAGCCAAAGTAGCTAAGGAAACAGTGAGGAAATTTAATGAAGACTCTGCTGCTGCTGCTACCACTGCCGAGGCCTCTGTTAGCAAGCCGAACAAGTCCATGCCTAAGAAGCCCGCACATAAGCCCTGTGCTCCTTCTTATTCAATGCCCACATGGCCAAGCTCCTCAGCAATGCACACAAGGCCAGTTTCTTCAAAGCCGTCATGGCCAATTCCTCAAGCTCCTCCAGCTCCTCAAAATTCCTCAGCTCCCCCGTCAAAATCCTCAGCACCTGTGCATCTCGCCACATGCCAAAGGACAACATGCATCTCTATTGCCTCAGGAGCTTCTGCTAGTTCTTCAGCTGCACCCAATTCATCAACTGGCCCCTCTCTGCTGAAGACAAAGGCCACTGCTGGACGAGGCTCTCGAACAAGTCCTCACAAAAAGCAAGTCGCCTTTCAAGTATCGTCCGAAGATGACGAAGCTGATGATGAGGAACTTGCCGAAATCATCAGAGACAGGCAGCTCAGGGCCGCTAGAGGCAAAGGCAGCAATGTGCCATTGATACTGGATCCGAAGTTGATCCTAGACTTCACCGACCTATGGCACAAGGATCCCAACACACCTTTGTCGGAGATGAACCTCACTCCTGGTCAAAGTCATGTGCTGACTCACTTCATTGACGAAGAAAAATGGAAATATGAATAGGGGAGGAAGGTGAAGAAACCGCAGTACAAGAAAGAGCGCTTTCTGAAGCAAAACGTTCTGAAGCTTTCACTTGAAGAACTTGTTGCCCTTCAATCTGAGATCAAACAACTAAGTGATGAATTTGATCGCTACTATGTTGACTGGCTTGGTACCAAAGTCAGATTTGTCAAGATAACTGAGAAATTCACTTCCAATGTTGCAGCCCCAACGCAACAAGAAATCCTCAGGCTGAGGCATCTGCTCAGCCTACTGAGGAGCATGCCAGCATCGCTGATGAAAATCAAGCTGCTGAAGATACTCACAGTACCAGGGCTGATGACTGCATTCCAGCCGCTGAAGAAATTGCCAGGGCAACCACTAGTGTTGCGCCTAAAGAAAATGAAGAAGTCAGGGCAACTGCATCAGTTGTGCCTAAAGTTATTGAACCAAATTCCTCTGCTCCTCCTGCACCTACCCCAATTCCGATCCTTCCATCTACATCAGATGTGAAGAAGAACAAGGCTGCAGAGCATGCAACTGTGAAGAAAAGGAAGGCATCAACTGCATCAAATTCTTCAGCTCCGAAGAAGATGAAGCCGCTGACTAGCTCTTTTGACAATCCAATTGATGTTGTTCCAGTCTCATCCATGCCATCAAAGGACCTTGTTCCTTTTGATGAAGAATATGAGATCCCAAATGGATCTGATGATGACATTCATTCTGCTGCTTCTTCAGAGAAGTTGGATGAAGAAATTGAAGCGGATGCAATCCCTTCAACCCCAATAGTCTCATCACCCATGCCTCAGTTCACTGTTGAAGAGGCCGGTGTTGAAGAAAAGAATGAAGAAGAAGATGTGGACATTGGATGCACAACTCCAGTGTTGAACGATGACTTTTGGGAAAATCAGCACCCCAATTCTCCTTTGTTCACACCCCTTCAACAAATTCCTCATTCCCCTGTAACCACTAAAGTTCAAATGGGATCTGAAGAACCTGATGCCACACCGTCTGTCCATGAAAAGATTCCAACCACTAGTGCTGAAGAAAATGTTAACGAAGAATTGAAGACTCAGGCAATCACTGAAGAAGAAGCTGAAATTCCTCAGCCAGTGGATCCTGAGATTGCGATTCCTGAGGTGGTG
Organism: Triticum urartu; assembly: GCF_056163025.1. NCBI lineage: Eukaryota > Viridiplantae > Streptophyta > Magnoliopsida > Poales > Poaceae > Triticum > Triticum urartu. The sequence goes on from NC_141878.1 coordinate 526,025,974, forward strand.
ATGCAATTGACCGATACCCCTCAGCCCAATCCAAAGGATCCCTTCTCGAAGAAGCAGAAATTCAAGGCTGATGACTTCTTCGGCGAGCATGTGTTCTTGACAGACTATAACCCTTATGAATCTGCTCATCTTAGAAGGAAGCGCTTCTGGACTGCTAGCCATGCAAACTTTTATTCTTCACTGCTCGTCAACAAGGACAAAGTCTTCGACCATGCGCATATTCCTCACGTGGACATAGAATCACTGCCTTGCTTCACCCCAGTCCTCAGTGTGCTTCATGATGCAGGACTGCTCAACTTTTGCATGGATATTTGCGATTGGAATGAAGAGCTCATTCTTCAATTCTATGCAACTCTGCATATCACAGGCGATGCTGACGATGTGAACTCTTGGGTTTTGGATTGGATGACAGAAAACACACATTTCAAAGCACCGTCCTCTGAATTACTTCATGCCCTGCCTGTCAGTCCTCCCCTTGAAGGCGCTTGTTGCATCTATCATGAACCTGGACTCACTGCCCATTACATGCAAGTGCTAATGAAGCCTCTGAAGCCAGTTCAAGCTCCAAGGACCAAATTCCTCATGAAGGAGTTGTTGTTTGTGCCTAGAACTGTCTATCGCATTCTGACGAAGACAATGAGTCCAATCAAATGCCACGATTCAAATGATGAAGAAGTTGTTAGCATCATGAAGAATCTGCTATTCAATATCATACATGGCATTCCTATCAACTATCATGATTTCTTCATGAGGACTCTGGCAAATGTTGCCCTCTCTCCATTTGAGTTGAAGCATTACGCTCCCTGGATTATGGCATTCCTCAGAACAAGGTCTTCACTCAACTACAAGGCTGATTTTCCTCCCGCTTCAGTCAACTACAAGATATAGGGGGAGATCTCCATGATTCTACTCTTCAAAGTGTGCATTGCTTCAAAAGCAAATTCCTCACTATGCACATCTTCAGGGGGAGTTCTTCTATATCTTGCAATCAAATTCCTCAATATCGGTATTTACACTCCATATGTTTATCCCCGTTGAAAACTTAACCTATATTGTCATCAATCACCAAAAAGGGGGATATTGTAAGTGCATCTAGTGCCCCTTAGTGATTTTGGTGTATTGAAGACTTATAGGTTAAGGGACTGATGCGTTTGTGAGTGTACACAGGTCTATAAGTCTATGAGGAGTTTGATATTTACAGAGAAAGTCGACCCCTAAAAATGAAGTTCTTCGACTAAAGACTTTGGATTTCTGAAGACTTTCTGAAGACTTTTGTTTTCGTAGTTTCATTTTCTCTTTATTGAGTCATAGGAAACACCGTACTGTTAAAGGGGGTCAAGGAAATACTAAGTAAAAATTTCCAAGTGATGCTCAACTCAAATCCTACACCTACCAATCCCTTCAAGTGAAGCCATTGGAAATCTCATACAGCTCAGTCAATTTCTTAAGTGACAGAGACGAAGTTCTTCTGGTCTCTGAGGAATTTGTTTTGACTAAGGAGTTAGGAATTCGCCAGTGCGGATTGCCTACACAGTGAGGAACATGATAGCCCTGAGGAATTTGATACTCAAAATTCCAACCATTGCTGTGCTTTGCGCCAGTTGTCCCAAACTATCTACCCACCTAACGGTCATATCATTGAAGGGCATTTATGTCTTATCATGTCGGGCTACTCCCTAGGCTATAAATAGCCGCCCCCTACAACCACTAGCTGGTTGGCTGCTCCGAGAGAAACTGACACTTTTCATTTGAGAGCATCCCATCCTCCGAGGACTTTGAGTGAAAATCATCAAGTGAGGAAAACCCAAACCCAAACACCTACAAACCCAAAGTGATTGAGCATCATTGAAGAGATTGATCCTACGTGGATTCGGCACTTGTTACTTTTGAAGACTATGCATCTTCCAGACGGTTAGGCATCATGGTCTAGAGCATCCAAGAGGAAATTGTGGATCGCCAAGTGACCGAGTCTGTGAAGGTTTGGAAGTCACCTGAAGACTTACTACGAGTTATTGGCACGAGGTCTGTGTGACCTTAGCTCAAGGGGAATACGGTGAGGACTAAGTGTCCTGAGCTGTGTGTTCAGGACTGGGTGTCCGTGACTGTGTGTCCTCAGGTTTAAATACCTAGCCGCCCTAACCAGACATACAACTGTCACAGCAGTTGGAACTGGTCTACCAAATCATTGTCTTCACCGAGCTAACTGGTTCCATTTCCTCAACCCTTCCATTTCCTCATTTTTGTGTTGTGTGTTTGTTCATATCTGTTTGAAGACTTTGACTGAAGACTTTCTCTATTTCCTCAGCTCAAATTTCTTCAGTCTGTTTGTCTTCATTCTGTTTATCCTGTGTTTACGCTTTCTGTACTCTATGCTTGTTTTCATTTCATAATGAAGACCATGCTCATGCTCTGTTACGTTTACTTCCGAGTAATTATTCCGCTGCAAGTAGTTCTTCTTTTAGGAATTTCCTCACCCTGAAATTCCTCAGTGAAGAATTCATAAAAATAGCCTATTCACCCCCCTATAGTCGACTTAACGCACTTTCACAATCCCTACTCACTCACATTGATATCTATTGATGGGCATCTCCATAGCCCGTTGATACGCCTAGTTGATGTGAGACTATTTCCTTCCTTTTGTCTTCTCCACAACCACCGTCTATTGCACCTATAGTGCTATGTCCATGGCTCACGCTCATGTATTGTGTGAAAGTTGAAAAACTTTGAGAACATCAAAAGTATGAAACAATTGCTTGGCTTGTCATCGGGGTTGTGCATGATTTGAATATTTTGTGTGATGAAGATGGAGCATAGCCAGACTATATGATTTTGTAGGGATAAGCTTTCTTTGGCCATGTTATTTTGAGAAGACATAATTGCCTTGTTAGTATGCTTGAAGTATTACTGTTGTTATGTCAATATTAAACTTTTGTTTTGAATCTTATGGATCTGAATATTCTTGCCACAATAGAGAAGATTACATTGATGAATATGTTAGATAGCATTCCACATAAAAAATTCTGTTTTTATCATTTACCTACTCGTGGACGAGCAAGAATTAAGCTTGGGGATGCTGATACGTCTCCAATGTATCTATAATTTTTGATGTATTCATGCCATGTTTATAATATTTTTACATGATTTTGGTATGATTTGGTTAGAACTAACCCGGAATGACGCTATTTTCAGCAGATCTTCCATGGCGTTGTTTTCGTGCAGAAATAGAAGTCCTCGGAATGCGCTGAAAATCAACAGAGATTTTTTCTGGAAAATATAAAAACACTAGAATGAAAAGTTATCGGAGGGGAGTCCTGTGGGCCCCACGAGGGTGGAGGGCGTGCCCCTGTGCCTCGTGGACTTTCCGTGGGCCCCCCTGACTTGTTCTCGACGCCAACCTCTCCTATAAATTCCCAAACCTCTAAAAAATAACCTAGATTGGGAGTTCTGCTGCCGCAAGCCTATGTAGCCACCAAAAACCAATTGGGACCCTGTTCCGGCACCCTGCCAGAGGGGGATCCATCACCGGTGGCCATCTTCATCATCCCGGCGCTCTCCATGACGAGGAGGGAGCATTTCGCCCTCGGGGCTGAGGGTATGTACCAGTAGCTATGTGATTGATCTCTCTCTCTCTCTCTCTCTCTCTCGTGTTCTTGATATGGCACGATCTTGATGTATCGCGAGCTTTGCTATTATAGTTGGATCTTATGATGTTCCCCCCCTCTATCCCCTTGTGATGAATTGATTTTTCCCTTTGAAGTTATCTTATCAGATTGAGTCTTTAAGGATTTGAGAACACTTGAGGTATGTCTTGCATGTGCTTATCTGTGGTGACAATGTGATATTCATGTGATCCACTTGATGTATGTTTTGCTGATCAACTTGCGAGTTCTGTGACCTTGTGAACTTATGCATAGGGTTTGGCACACGTTTTTGTCTTGACTCTCTGGTAGAAACTTTGGGGCACTCTTTGAAGTTCTTTGTGTTGGTTGAATAGTTGAATCCGAGATTGTGTGATGCATATCGTATAATCATACCCGTGGATACTTGAGGTGACATTGGAGTATCTAGGTGACATTAGGGTTTTGGTTGATTTGTGTCTTAAGGTGTTATTTTACTACGAACTCTGGGGCTGTTTGTGACACTTATAGGAACATCCCAATGGATTGATCGGAAAGAATAACTTTGAGGTGGTTTCGTACCCTACAATAATCTCTTCATTTGTTCTCTGCTATTAGTGACTTTGGAGTGACTCTTTGTTGCATGTTGAGGGATAGTTATATGATCTAATTATGTTATCCTTGTTGAGAGAACTTGCACTAGTGAAAGTATGAACCCTAGGCCTTGTTTCGAAGCATTGCAATACCGTTTGTGCTAACTTTTATCATTAGTTACGTTGCTGTTTTTATATTTTCAGATTACAAAAACCTATATCTACCATCCATAATGCACTTGTATCACCATCTCTTCGCCGAACTAGTGCACCTATACAATTTACCATTGTATTGGGTGTGTTGGGGACACAAGAGACTCTTTGTTATTTGGTTGTAGGATTGTTTGAGAGAGACCATCTTCATCCTACGCCTCCCACGGATTGATAAACCTTAGGTCATCCACTTGAGGGAAATTTGCTACTGTCCTACAAACCTCTACACTTGGAGGCCCAACAACGTCTACAAGAAGAAGGTTGTGTAGTAGACATCACAAGTCACCGATCCAATGCCTACGAATTTATCCTTATTGTTTCTGCTAAGTTACTACTGCTATCATCACTGTTACACTTGTTACAAACTACTGCTATCACTGTTACTGTTACCGTTGCTACTGTCACTACTATCAAAACTATCAAACTACTTTGCTACTGATCACTTTGCTGCAGACAATTAATCTCCAGGTGTGGTTGAATTGACAACTCAGCTGCTAATACCTTCAAATATTCTTTGGCTCCGCTTGTGTCGAATCTATAAATTTGGGTTGAATACTCTACCCTCGAAAACTGTTACAATCCCCTATACTTGTGGGCTATCAATTAGCTCGCTCCATTGTTTCGGAGAACGGAGTTTTAGTCATCTTGCCCATGAGGCATGGTTCGCAAGTATCAAATGATTCATAATCAAGTGATTCCAAAATCCCATCTATATGGAGTTTCTTCATGCGCTTTACACCAATATTACCTAAACGGCAGTCCCACAAATATGTTGCACTATCATTATCAACTTTGCATCTTTTGGTATCAATATTATGAATATGTGTATCACCACAATCGAGATTTAACAAAAATAGACCACTCTTCAAGGGTGCATGACCATAAAAGATATTACTCATATAAATAGAACAACCATTATTCTTTGATTTAAATGAATAACCGTCTCGCACTAAACAAGATCTAGATGTAATGTTCATGCTCAATGTTGGCACCAAATTACAATTATTCAGGTCTAAAACTAATCCTGAAGGTAGATTTAGAGGTAGCATGCCAACGGCGATCACATCGACCTTGGAACCATTCCCGACGCGCATCATCACCTCGTCCTTAGGCAATCTTCGTTTAATCTATAGCCCCTGTTTTGAGTTACAAATATGAGCAGCCAAACCAGTATCAAATACCCAGGTGCAACTACGAGCATTAGTAAGGTACACATCAATAACATGTACATCAAATATACCTTTGTTCCCTTTGCCATCCTTCTTATCCGCCAAATACTTGGAACAGTTCCGCTTCCAGTGACCAGTCCCTTTGGAGCAGAAGCACTCAGTTTCAGTCTTAGGTCCAGCTTTGGCATCTTCCCGGGAGTGGCAACTTGCTTGCCATTCTTCTTGAAATTCCCCTTCTTTCCCTTGCCCTTTTTCTTGAAACTAGTGGTCCTGTTAACCATCAACAATTGATGCTCCTTCTTGATTTCTACGTCCGTAGCTTTGAGCATTGCGAAGAGCTCAGGAATTGTCTTGTCCATCCCTTGCATATTATAGTTCATCACGGAGCCTTTTTAGCTTGGTGGCAGTGACTGGAGAACTCTGTCAGTAACACTATCATCTGGAAGATTAACTCCCAGCTGAGTCAAGTGATTATTATACCCAGACATTTTGAGTATGTGTTCACTGACAGAACTGTTCTCCTCCATCTTGCAGCTATAGAACTTGTTGGATACTTCATATCTCTCAACTCAGGCATTTGCTTGAAATATTAACTTCAACTCCTAGAACATCTCATATGGTCCATGATGTTTAAAACATCTTTGAAGCCCCGATTCTAAGCCGTAAAGCATGGTACACTAAACTATCGAGTAGTCATTAGATCGAGCTTGCCAGACGTTCATAACATCAGCATCTGCTCCTGTAGCAGGCCTTTCACCTAGCGGTGCATCAAGGACATAATTCTTCTGTGCATCAATGAGGATAATCCTCAAGTTACATGTAACACCCACGATGCGACTATATCTCCCTCGTGTCGGGGCACAACTTAGAGGCATAGCCGCATGGTAGGTTTGTTGCAAGAGGGGTAATCTTCACACAATCCCATGTACTGAATAAGAAAGGGACAAAGAGTTGGCTTACAATCGCCACTTCACACAAATAAAGGTTAAACATACATCATCCATAATACAATCAAGGTCCGACTACGGAACCAAAATAAAAGAAGACAACCCCAAATGCTAGATCCCCAATCGTCCCAACTGGGCTACACTACTGATCAACCAGAAAAGTCACAAAACAACAATCAAGAACTTCATCGAGCTCCCACTTGAGCTCGGTAGCATCATCTGCACTGGTATCATCGGCACCTGCAACTGTTTGGAAGTATCTGTGAGTCATGAGGACTCAGCAATCTCACACCCGCAAGATCAAGACTATTTAAGCTTATGGGTAGGAAAGGGTAGTGAGGTGGAGCTGCAGCACTAAGCATACATGGTGGCTAACATACGCAAATAAGAGCGAGAAGAGAAGCAACGCAACGGTCGTGAACTAGAAGTGATCAAGAAGTGATACTGAAGCTACTTACGTTCAAACATAACTCCAAAGTTGTGTTCACTTCTTGGACTCCGCCGGAAAGAGACCATCACGGCTACACACGTGGTTGATGCATTTTAATTAAGTTAATTGTCAAGTTCTCTACAACCGGACATTAACAAATTCCCATCTGCCACATAACCGCGGGCACGGCTTTCGAAACTTCAAACCCTGCAGGGGTGTCCCAACTTAGCAAATCACAAGCTCTCACGGTTAACGAAGGATATTCCTTCTCCCGCGAAGACCCGATCAGTCTCGGAATCCCAGTTACAAGACATTTCGACAATGGTAAAACAAGACCAGCAAAGCCGCCCGATGTGTCGACAATCCCGATAGGAGTCGCACATATCTCGTTCTCAGGACACACCGGATAGGTCAAGCTATGAGTAAAACCAGCCCTCAAGTTGCCCCGAGGTAGCCCCGCAGGTTGCCCGGTTCGGACCAACACTTAGAGAAGCACTGGCCGGGGGGGGTTAAAATAAAGATGACCCTTGGGTTGGCCGACCCAAGGGAAGGGTAATAGTTTGTTAGGCAAATGTAAAACCAAGGTTGGGCCTTGCTGGAGGAGTGTTATTCAAAGCAAACTGTCAAGGGGTTCCCACCACGTAAGGAACACAAAATCAAGGAACATAACACTGGTATGACGGAAACTAGGGCGGCAAGAGTGGAACAAAACACCAGGCATAAGGCCGAGCCTTCCACCCTTTACCAAGTATATAGATGCATTAATTAAATAAGAGATATTGTGATATCCCAACATATCCATGTTCCAACATGGAACAAACTTCATCTTCACCTGCAACTAGCAACGCTATAAGAGGGGCTGAGCGAAAGCGGTAACATAGCCAAACAACGATTTGCTAGGAGAAGGTGGGTTAGAGGCTTGACATGGCAATATGGGAGGCATGAAATGGCAAGTGGTAGGTAGCGCGGCATAGCGATAGAATAAACAACTAGCAAGCAAAGATAGAAGTGATTTCGAGGGTATGGTCATCTTTCCTGAGATCCCGCAAGGAAGAAGAACGAGTCCATGAAGAAGACAAATGGACTAGGTCGAACGAATCCTCACAAACTCGACGTTATCGGAACTAAACTGAAGAAGCAACACCGGAAAGAAGCAAACAATCATGGTAAACAACCATCACATAATCATGGCATGATGCACAACCAAGTATGATGCATGTCCGATTTAATGAGGCATGGCATGGCAAAGTGCACAAACAATACTATAAATTAAGTGGAGCTCATTATGCAATGAGTTGCGTATTGACGAAACACCACATGACTTATTTAGTTCACTCTCGTTTAGGTACCCAACAATATTAAATGTTGTTAAACATGGCAAGAGGTGAAGCATATGAAAACTACCTATCTAGGCAAGTTTAAATGAGGCCGGAACAACAAGCAACAAGTCCGGAAAAATCCTCATGAGCAAATATTAGATTTGGTACTGTTCTGCCCTAAACCATATTTTAGAGTTGTTAAACATGCAAAGCAAGTACACCATGTTAAACTAGGCATTTTTCTACCCCATTTACATATAAAGTTTATTAAGTTTGGAGCTACGGTTATTTAGTTACGAAATAAACCATTTAAACATGGCATTTATGCAAATTAATGCAAACAACATTTTAAACATTGCAAATGTGCATGAAAGTTGGATATTGTGAAACTAGATCAAATTCTAAGCATGTTTCATATATAATGTTTTTACAAATGATGCACGGATGGTGAGTTATGATATGCATGGAGCTTAGGGTTTTTTCTGCAAATCTGTAAAACCTGGGATAAAATATTAAATGCATCCAAAGGGAAAAAACACTAATCGGGCCGAATCTGGCAGCCCAACAGTGCAGGGGGCTCGGGTGCTGCCTCACCCATGGGCCTTGGCCCGGTCGATGGAGATGGCTGCTGGCAGGCCGACGGCTACGTTGATGGGCCGGGAGGCCGAGCGCTGGGGCGGTCAACGCGCGCTGCTCGGTTGTGGGCTGGAGTGGAGCTGGGTTAGGCCTTACGGGGACGCGGACAGTGACGTGGATGGCGTCCTCCTCCTCCCGACGAGGACGAGCGGCGGCGGCTTGCGTACTCCGGCGACGGGACGAAGCGGGAAGGACAGGAACGAGCAGATCCGGGACTAGGGAATCCGGATCCGGCCAGATGACGGCGCCAACGGGGCTGGCGACAAGCGACGACGGTGGCTCGGCTTCCTAGCCACGTAGAGAGAGAGAGAGGTTACAGGAGAGAGACGGGAGCAGGGCGAACGGCCAGGGGAAGCGGTGGCGGCACCTGGTTGCGGGTCCAGTGGAGCTCCGGTGGCACTCGCCGGCGCGGGACAGCGGCCCGGCACAGGCTGGCGATGGGCTTCCACGGCCCCGCAGCGGCGGGGCGCGCACTGGTGAGGTGGAGTGGGCGACGTGGATGCTTCTGGTTGGCTGAGGGAGTGCCGGTGAGTGAGGTGGCGCGTGGGGATTGGCTGGGGACGCAGCGGCGGCGGCGACAAGTGGCGGTCAGAGGCTGGAGCGGGGCGGATCTGATGATTGGGGGGCACGGAAAACGAGGAGGAGGGAAAGGAATGTCCAGATTTGGAAGGAGGGGGTTCTATATATAGCCGGGGAGGCTAGGGTTTGGATCTAGGGTGGTTTCGGAGCCCTCCGATCTCGATCGGACGGTTCCGGACGCGAGGGTGGACTAGGTTGGGTTTGTGGGCTGTGTAGGAGAGGTCTCGGGCTGAGAAGAGAGATACGGAAATGCAGCCCGGCAAGGTTTCCGGAGACCGAAAATGTCCGACGTACGACCGGCTATAATGCTGCTATATATTTATCCGTTGGGACATCAAACGAATTCCGAATGCGATGAAATTTGACAGGCGAGCTACTGACAACATAACAACACCGCATGCCAACTTTCAACCCAATCCGAGAACATTTTCCGGCCACTTATAAAAATACTATTTCGAACATGCCGCGGGCACGTGCGAGTGTGGTTGGGCTCAGAACGGACAACGGAGAGAACGGGGAGACCCGGACGAATGCAAGTTTTGAAAACATGCAGATGCAATGCAGATGATGACATGAGAAGATGCAACACACAAGCAAATGACAAGGCAACAACAGCGAATAACTGGAAGACACCTGGCGCTTCGGACTCGGGGCGTTACAACGCTCCACCAGTACAAGAGGATCTCGTCCCGAGATCTAGGATGGCACCGGGGGAAACGGAAGAGGAAGGGGAAGAGGTAAAACTAATTTGCTTCTTTGACAAAAGAGTGAAACCGATGAACCTTGAGGGGTTGAAAACTTGAAATAAAGAAAGAACACAACAGAGTTGAACGAATTTGAGAGCACTCCGGTAGAAAAGAGAAACAAGGAACATTACTAGAACCTTGTAGGTTGAAAGACATAAGAAAAAGGGTTGCAATGGACAAGAAGTACATACAAGCACCTCGGTTGAAACGAGATGTACAAGGAACGATAAAGATCAATTACGACAACACTCCGGTTGGAAAAAGGAAGGCAATAATACGAACTTGGCAAAATGAAAGCACTTGGATGAGACTCCGGTTAGAAGAGGAATGATAGCCACAACACTCTGGTTAAAACAAGATAGAGACGGAATAAGAATGATATAATTTAGACAGCACTCCAACTGTAAATGGAAGGAATTAGAATCATGAACTTGACAAAACAAGATGATGGGTCGAAGAGAGCAACATCACAATGCCTCCGGAACAAATGTAAGAATGGAATCAAAAGAACGAAGGAGAAAACAACATCTTCTACCTCAAATGAGTTTGAAAAAGCATCTTTAGGCGAAGGGTCGAACGGAGTTGTTGGAAAACCAACAACGAAAAGAGTAAGCTTGTTGTGGGCTTATGGAAAACATCTCGAAATCTTGAGGTGAAATTCTGCCACTAACGAAAACAATAGGTTGGATTGATATGAACAAGGAGACGAGAAACTTATTTCACCGAAAGGATAAATGAAGAACTTGGGTCATTTATAAGCACCATAAATCGCAACAATCCTTAGGGAAATCTTTAGGTGAAATATAACCCAAGATAAATCCAATGAAGAGATTGATGGGTTTCAAAGGATCTCATGAACGGATTGAAAATGATGGGTTTACAATATGTCATCCCGGACAACTTGTGAATCATGAAACACCAAGCAATTGTCAAAAATGTCGTAACACCACCTCAAAAGATAAGGTAGAACGAATTGCACTTCGGAATACAAGATGAAGAATACTTAAGCTCCTCTAAAAATAATCTTGATGAACGCTTCGAGAAGGAATTAAATCCTTGATGAGCCACCATGAAGAAACTCTCGAAGAACTCCGGTAATAAAAGAATGATCAAAAAGAAGGAGAAGTTGAAAACACAAGGTGAAGCCTTGTAATGATTTATATGGGGCTACGAAATGATATAATTGAAAGAGCTTGGAACTCCGGGAAAGAAAAGATGAAGCATCTCGAACCGAGAAATGTGACATGATGAACAACTCTGGAAAGAAGAAACTAGATCACTTGGATGAAACAATAATAAGAATTACGTTATGCACATCCTTCACCAATTTATATTGATAACAAGCAACGGATTTGGCATACTATTTATTCTCGTAGAAAAGATTAAGAGAGAGATATCGCAAACTTGAGAAGGTGTTCAACGAATCAACGGTCGGGTTTGGGAAGAACAAATGAATTAGTGTGAGAATATAAAAGGAGAACTCTTGAACAAACCACCGTAAGAATTGAAAATGAAAGTGGGAAAAGCACAATTCACCAGGAAGAATTGGAAAATGAACAAAGATACTTGAGGGAATTTAGATACATGAGAACAAACAGATCACGATCTGATTAGAGAAAACTTGAATGATGGACCGATAAGATTTGGAGAACGATAGCTGAAAGCTGGGAATGAGTAATATTTGAAAAGATGGCCTTCGAGGGAAAGAAATGGAAACAACTCATGAAATGCTCCGGATGGGTGAAAATAATTCTCACAATCGAAAACAATTATGAGAGGATGGCAACAAGCTGGAATCATGAATCTTGAAGAGAATGGAGAAAGATTGAGAGAAAAAAAAAATCTTCTTTGGTCTTCAAATGTTGATAATGATGATGAGAAACACCACCATGAATTGTTGAGGCACTCCGGAATGAAAATTAGAAAGGTTGAACCAACGATGAAAATAATTTGAAAGATCTTGGAGAAAGACATTTGACTGATGATAACTCATTCTTACGTCAAACTTTGAAATGAATTTGAGAATAACTCCAGAAAAAGAAGAGTCAGGTAAGATCCTGGGAAAAGACTTGTGGGTTAGGGCCCACTCAAAAGAAACACCTTCAGATGATTACTTGAAAGGGAGATTGCACCGGTTGATTTAAATGGCTTGAATGAGATAACATTCTCAAAAGAACTTGAGCATATTGAGAATGGAAACTTGAATCTTCTGAGATATCTTCGGCACTTCGGATATGAATAGAGAGAGATGAGCGATTAAGAAGTGCACCGGCTTGGGAAAACATTAGAACCGAGCAAAGGATATGATCGACAAAGCTTGAATTAAATCCACCGAAGAAGAAAAGAATGAAGAATGGTGAACTTGAAGCTCCGTTAGTATCTTCCTGAGAATCACCGGATAAGAATATTGAAGGAAAAGAATGGAGAGACTTCACATCCATAAAATAGATATTGGATTAAGCAATCCGATTTCTTGAAGGAAAAGGGGTGGGAGGGCGGGGAAAACAAAGGCGACATGGGGACGGATGAAACACACACTGGTTGGAAAGAATTGAAAAGACAACCTTGATGATCAAGAAGGATTAGCATCCACATAGAAATATGAGAACACCGCTTAGGGAAGGTATGGAATCAACACTTGACATTGAAGCAACTCGAATACCACAACTTAAAACAAAACAAAGGTTTGGCTTGCAAAATAAGCCGGAAACAAATATACGATAGACCCCGTATCGTATCATGTGTCTGTTGGAAGGATATCCTACGTGATACTTGAATTCCCACTTATAAACTCCCGAAACTTTTTGGTTATGCAATCAGGTGTTGGTGATACAGGGGAAGCACAATATCTCACCCAAACTAACAATACCTACATCCAGCTGTATCCATCCTTCAACACATAACCAAGAAACCTTCGGAAATCGTGTACCTCAACCTTTGAAAAGCATCCGTTATACGAGTTATGGCAATACTCCCGAACTCCCACCCCAGTACTGGGTGGCGTCGAGGTTATCTCACCAACAACTGCATAAAAGAGATTTTCGATGTCGGCGAACTCAGGTATTCCAGAACTACAACGATAAAATTGTGATGACAACACCTCGGAGCTCAACTCCCCGGGACACTGCCACAACCCCTAAATGTCAGGAGGCACCAAGAACAATGTTCTGGTCACAAGAATATCGGAACGATTCCAAGATACCCGCGTGATCCTAAAAAAAGTTCTGAAATTTGAGGAGAGAAAAGTCAAAACATGTACGTTAGAAGGCCTCACCAGAGCGACGAAGGGACTGAGGAGTAAAAAGAATCCTACTCTCCGATATATATAATCCTAAGAATCAAAACATTTTATTCTAGACTTAGCAACGTCAGTGATTCGATCAAGCAGGGGGCTCCTAAGTCGGGGATGGCTCTGATTATCAACTTGTAACACCCATGATGTGGCTATATCTCCCTCATGTCGGGGCACGACTTAGAGGCATAGCCGCATGGTAGGTTTGTTGCGAGAGGGGTAATCTTCACACAATCCCATGTACTGAATAAGAAAGGGATAAGGAGTTGGCTTACAATCGCCACTTCACACAGATATGGGTTAAACATACATCATCCAGAATACAATCAAGGTCCGACTACAGAACCAAAATAAAAGAAGACAACCCCAAATGCTAGATCCCCGATCGTCCCAACTGGGCTACACTACTGATCAACCGAAAAAGTCACAAAACAACAATCAAGAACTTCATTGAGCTCCCACTTGAGCTTGGTAGCATCATCTGCACTGGTATCATCGGCACCTGCAACTGTTTGGAAGTATCTGTGAGTCACGAGGACTCAGCAATCTCACACCCGCGAGATCAAGACTATTTAAGCTTATGGGTAGGAAAGGGTAGTGAGGTGGAGCTGCAGCACTAAGCATATATGGTGGCTAACATACACAAATAAGAGCGAGAAGAGAAGCAACGCAACGGTCGTGAACTAGAAGTGATCAAGAAGTGATCTTGAAGCTACTTACATTCAAACATAACTCCAAAGCCGTGTTCACTTCCCGGACTCCGCCGGAAAGAGACCATCACGACTACACACGCGGTTGATGCATTTTAATTAAGTTAAGTGTCAAGTTCTCTACAACCGGACATTAACAAATTCCCATCTGTCACATAACCGCGGGCATGACTTTCAAAAGTTCAAACCCTGCAGGGGTGTCCCAACTTAGCCCATCACAAGCTCTCACGGTCAACGAAGGATATTCCTTCTCCCGGGAAGACCCGATCAGTCTCAGAATCCCGGTTACAAGACATTTCGACAATGGTAAAACAAGACCAGCAAAGCCGCCCGATGTGTCGACAATCCCGATAGGAGTCACACGTATCTCGTTCTCAGGACACACCGGATAGGTCAAGCTACGAGTAAAACCAGCCCTCAAGTTGCCATGAGGTGGCCCCGCAGGTTGCCCAGTTCGGACCAACACTTAGAGAAGCACTGGCCCGAGGGGTTAAAATAAAGATGACCCCTGGGTTGGCTGACCCAAGGGAAGGGTAATAGGTTGTTAGGCAAATGTAAAACCAAGGTTGGGCCTTGCTGGAGGAGTTTTATTCAAAGCGAACTGTCATGGGGTTCCCATAACATCCAACCGCATAAGGAACGCAAAATCAAGGAACATAACACCGGTATGACGGAAACTAGGGCGGCAAGAGTGGAACAAAACACCAGGCGTAAGGCCGATCCTTCCACCCTTTGCCAAGTATATAGATGCATTAATTAAATAAGAGATATTGTGATGTCCCAACATATCCATGTTCCAACATGGAACAAACTTCATCTTCACCTGCAACTAGCAACGCTATAAGAGGGGCTGAGCGAAAGCGGTAACATAGCCAAACAACGGTTTGCTAGGAAAAGGTGGGTGATACGTCTCCAACGTATCTATAATTTTTTATTGTTCCATGCTATATTATATTCTGTTTTGGATAATATTGGGCTTTATTATACACTTCTATATTATTTTTGGGACTAACCTATTAACCGGAGGCCCAACCCAGAATTGCTGTTTTTTGCCTATTTCAGAGTTTCGCAGAAAAAGAATATCAAACGAAATCCAAACAGAACGAAACCTTCGGGAACGTGATTTTCGGAATGAACGTGATCCAGAGGACTTGGACCCTACGTCAAGACATCAACCAGGAGGCCACGAGGTAGGGGGGCGCGCCTACCCCCTGGGCGCGCCATCCACTCTCATGGGCCTCCTGTTGCTCCACCGACGTACTCCACCCTCCTATATATACCTACGTACCCCCAAACTACCAGATACGAAGCCAAACCCTAATTCCACCGCCGTAACTTTCTGTATCCACGAGATCCCATCTTGGGGCCTGTTCCAGAGCTCCTCCGAAGGAGGCATCGATCACGGAGGGCTTCTACATCAACACCATAGCCCCTCCGATGAAGTGTGAGTAGTTTACCTCAGACCTTCGGGTCCATAGTTATTAGCTAGATGGATTCTTCTCTCTTTTTGGATCTCAATACAAAGTTCTCCCCCTCTCTTGTGGAGATCTATTCGATGTAATCTTCTTTTGCGGTGTGTTTGTTGAGACCGATGAATTGTGGGTTTATGATCAAGTTTATCTATGAACAATATTTGAATCTTCTCTGAATTCTTTTATGTATGATTGGTTATATTTGCAAGTCTCTTCGAATTATCAGTTTGGTTTGGCCTACTAGATTGATCTTTCTTGCAATGGGAGAAGTGCTTAGCTTTGGGTTCAATCTTGCGGTGTCCTTTCCCAGTGACAGTAGGGGCAGCAAGGCACGTATTGTATTGTTGCCATCGAGGATAACAAGATGGGGTTTATATCATATTGCATGAGTTTATCCCTCTACATCATGGCATCATGCTTAAAGCGTTACTCTGTTCTTATGAACTTAATACTCTAGATGCATGCTGGATAGCGGTCGATGTGTGGAGTAATAGTAGTAGATGCAGGCAGGAGTCGGTCTACTTGTCTCGGACGTGATGCCTATATACATGATCATACCTAGATATTCTCATAACTATGCTCAATTTTGATAATTGCTCAATAGTAATTTGTTTACCCACCGTGAAACTTATGCTCTTGAGAGAAGCCACCAGTGAAACCTATGGCCCCCGGGTCTATCTTCCATCATATTAATCTTCTAATACTTAGTTATTTCCTTTGCCATTTATTTTACTTTGCATCTTTATCATAAAAATACTAAAAAATTATCTTATCATATCTATCAGATCTCACTCTCGTAAGTGACCGTGTAGGGATTGGCAACCCCTTATCGCGTTGGTTGCGAGGATTTATTTGTTTGTGTAGGTGCGAGGGACTCGTGTGTGGCCTCCTACTGGATTGATACCTTGGTTCTCAAAAACTGAGGGAAATACTTACGCTACTTTGCTGCATCACCCTTTCCTCTTCAAGGGAAAACCAACGCAAGTGCTCAAGAGGTAGCAAGAAGGATTTCTGGCGCCGTTGCCGGGGAGGTCTACGCAAAAGTCAACACACTAAGTACCATCACAAACCCTTATCTCCCGCATTACATTATTTGCCATTTGCCTCTCGTTTTCCTCTCCCCCACTTCACCCTTGCCGTTTTATTCTCTCTCTCTCTCTCTCTCTCTTTGTCCTCCCTCTCTTTCTCTATTTTCCTCCTTTTGCTCGTTTCTTGTTTGCTTGTGTGTTGGATTTCTTGCTTGTCATGATGGCTCAAGATAATACTAAATTGTGTGACTTTACCAATACCAACAACAATGATTTTATTAGCACTTCGATTGCTCCTCTTACCAATGCTGAATCTTGTGAAATTAATGCTGCTTTGCCGAATCTTGTCATGAAAGATCCGTTTTCCGGCCTTCCTAGTGAAGATGCCGCTACCCATCTAAATAGCTTCGTTGATTTGTGTGATATGCAAAAGAAGAAAGATGTGGATAATGATATTGTTAAATAGAAGCTATTTCCTTTTTCGCTTAGAGATCATGCTAAAGCTTGGTTTTCGTCTTTGCCTAAAAATAGTATTGATTCTTGGAATAAGTGCAAAGATGCTTTTATCTCTAAGTATTTTCCTCCCGCTAAGATTATCTCTCTTAGAAACGATATTATGAATTTTAAGCAACTTGATCATGAACATGTTGCACAAGCTTGGGAGATGATGAAATTAATGATACGTAATTGCCCTACGCATAGTTTGAATTTGTGGATGATTATACAAAAATTTTATGCCAGATTGAACTTTGCTTCTAGAAATATTTTAGATTCGGCCGCGGGAGGCACTTTTATGGAAATCACTTTAGGAGAAGCTACTAAACTCCTAGATAATATTATGGTTAATTATTCTCAATGGCACACTGAAAGATTTACTAATAAGAAAGTGCATGCGATAGAATAAATTAATGTTCTGAGTGGAAAGATGGATGAACTTATGAAATTATTTGCTAATAAAAGTGTTTCTTATGATCCTAATGATATGCCTTTGTCTACTTTGATTGAGAATAATAATGAATCTATGGATGTGAAAATTGCTGGTAGGAATAATTTTGGTAACAACGCATATAGAGGAAACTTTAATCCTAGGTCGTATACTAGTAATTCCTCTAATAATTATGGCAATTCCTACAACAATTCTTATGGAAATTTTAATAAGATGCCCTCTGATTTTGAAACTAATATTAAATAATCTATTACCTCGCAAAAGAATTTCAATGCTTTGATTGAAGAAAAATTGCTTAAGATTGATGAGTTGGCTAGGAACGTCGATAGAATTTCTCTTGATGTTGATTCTTTGAAACTTAGATCTATTCCACCTAAGCATGATATCAATGAGTCTCTCAAAGCCATGAGAATTTCCATTGATGAGTGCAAAGAAAGAACCACTAGGATGCGTGATAAGAAAGATTTCTTTATAAAAGCGTGTTCTTATAGTTTCCATGATAATAAAGATGAAGATCTAAAAGTTATTGATATGTCCCCTATTAAATCTTTGTTTTGCAATATGAATCTTGATAATGATGGGACTGAATATGATCCACCTGTACCTAGACGGCGTTCCAAGAATTTGGATTCTTTAGATCTTGATGCTAAAATTGTTAAAAGTGGGATTGAAGAAGTCGAAACTTTAAATGTTAATGAACCCACTATTTTGGATTTCAAGGAATTTAATTATGATAATTGCTCTTTGATATATTGTATTTCCTTGTTGCAATCCGTGCTAAATTCTCCTCATGCTTATAGTCAAAATAAAGCTTTTACTAAACATATCGTTGATGCTTTGATGCAATCTTATGAAGAAAAACTTGAGTTGGAAGTTTCTATCCCTAGAAAACTTTATGATGAGTGGGAACATACTATTAAAATTAAAATTAAAGATCATGAATGCTATGCTTTGTGTGATTTGGGTGCTAGTGTTTCCACGATTCCAAAGACTTTGTGTGATTTGCTAGGTTTCCGTGATTTTGATGATTGCTCTTTAAACTTGCACCTTGCGGATTCCACCATTAAGAAACCTATGGGAAGAATTAATGATGTTCTTATTGTTGCAAATAGGAACTATGTGTCCGTAGATTTTATTGTTCCTGAGATAGATTGCAATCCTTCATGTCCTATTATTCTTGGTAGACCTTTCCTTAGAACGATTGGTGCAATTATTAGATTCCAATTTCTGTTAAGGAAAGGCATGGAACACTTACCTAGAAAGAAAATTAAATTACCTTATGAATCTATTATGAGAGCCACTTATGGATTGCCTACCAAAGATGACAATACCTAGATCTATCCTTGCCTGTGTGCCTAGCTAGGCGCGTTAAACGATAGCGCTTGTTGGGAGGCAACCCAATTTTATTTTTATTCCTTGCTTTTTGCTCCTGTTTAGTAATAAATAATTTATCTAGACTCTGTTTTGGTTGTGTTTTTTGTGTTTAATTAGTGTTTGTGCCAAGTAGAACCGTTGGGAAGACTTGGGCAAAGTCTTTTTAATCTTGCTATAAAAAACAGAAACTTTAGCGCTCATGAGAATTGCTGCCATTTTTATTTGGAAAGTGATATTTAGTTAATTCTTTTTGCAGATGATTAATAGATAAATTCCTCGCGTCCAAAAATTTATTTTAGAATTTTTGGGATTCCAGATCTTGCGTTAGCTACAGATTACTACAGACTGTTCTGTTTTTGACAGATTCTGTTTTTCGTGTGTTGTTTGCTTATTTTAATGAATCTATGGCTTGTAAATTAGTTTATAAACCATAGATAAGTTGGAATAATGTAGGTTTAACACCAATATAAATAAAGAATGAGTTCATTACAGTACCTTGAAGTGGTGTTTTGTTTTCTTTCGCTAATGGAGCTCATGATATTTTCTACTTTAAGTTTTGTGTTGTGAAGTTTTCAAGTTTTGGGTGAAAGATTTGATGGATTATGGAACAAGGAGTGGAAAGAGCCTAAGCTTGGGGATGCCCATGGCACCCCAAGATAATCTAAGTACACCTAAAAGCCAAAGCTTGGGGATGCCCCGAAAGGCATCCCCTCTTTCGTCTACTTCCATCGGTAACTTTACTTGGAGCTATATTTTTATTCACCACATGATATGTGTTTTTATTGGAGCGTCTTGTATGATTTGAGTCTTTGGTTTTTAGTTTATCACAATCATCCTTGCTGTACACACCTTTTGAGAGAGACACACATGATTCGGAAATTATTAGAATACTCTATGTGCTTCACTTATATCTTTTGAGTTATATAGTTTTTGCTCTAGTACTTCACTTATATCTTTTAGAGCACGGTGGTGGTTATGTTTTATAGAAACTATTATTCTCTCATTCTTCACTTAGATTATTTTGAGAGTCTTAAATATCATGGTAATTTACTTAAATAATCCTAATATGCTAGGTATTCAAGACTAGTAAAAACTTTCTTATGAGTGTGTTGAATACTAAGAGAAGTTTGATGCTTGATGATTGTTTTGAGACATGGAGGTAGTGATATCAAGGTTGTGCTAGTTGAGTAGTTGTGAATTTTAAAAAAACTTGTGTTGAAGTTTGCAAGTCCCGTAGCATGCACGTATGGTAAACGTTATGTAACAAATTTGAAACATGAGGTGTTCTTTGATTGTCTTCCTTATGAGTGGCGGTCGGGGACGAGCGATGGACTTTTCCTACCAATCTATCCCCCTAGGAGCATGCGCGTAGTGCTTGGTTTTTGATGACTTGTAGATTTTTGCAATAAGTATGTGAGTTCTTTATGACTAATGTTGAGTCCATCCATGGATTATACGCACTCTCACCTTTCCATCATTGCTAGCCTCTTCGGTACCGTGCATTGCCCTTTCTCACATTGAGAGTTGGTGCAAACTTCGCCGGTGCATCCAAACCCTGTGATATGATACGCTCTTTCACACATAAACCTCCTTATATCTTCCTCAAAACAGCCACCATACCTACCTATTATGGCATTTCCATAGCCATTCTGAGACATGACACGTTCATCATTGTCATATTGCTTTGCATGATCGTGTAGTTGACATAGTATTTGTGGCAAAGCCACCATTCATAATCCTTTCATACATGCCACACTTGGTTCATTGCATATCTCGGTACACCGCCGGAGGCATTCATATAGAGTCATACTTTGTTCTAGTATCGAGTTGTAATCATTGAGTTGTAAATAAATAGAAGTGTGATGATCATCATTTTCTAGAGCATTGTCCCAAGTGAGGAAAAAAAGAGAAAGGCCATAAAAAAGAGAAGGCCCAAAAAAATGAGAGAAAAAGAGAGAAGGGACAATGTTACTATCCTTTTTACCACACTTGTGCTTCAAAGTAGCACCATAATCTTCATGATAGAGAGTCTTTTGTTTTTTCACTTTCATATACTAGTGGGAACTTTTCATTATAGAACTTGGCTTGTATATTCCAGCAAGGGGCTTCCTCAAATGCCCTAGGTCTTCGTGAGAAAGCAAGTTGGATGCACACCCACTTAGTTTCTTTTGTTGAGCTTTCATATATTTATAGCTCTAGTGCATCTGTTGCATGGCAATCCCTACTCCTTGCATTAACATCAATTGATGGGCATCTCCATAGCTCATTGACTAGCCTCATTGATGTGAGACTTTCTCCCTTTTTGTCTTCTCCACATAACCCCCATCATTATATTCTATTCCACCCATAGTGCTATATCCATGGCTCACGCTCATGTATTGTGTGAAGGTTGAAAAAGTTTGAGATTACTAAAGTATGAAACAATTGCTTGGCTTGTCATCGGGGTTGTGCATGATGAGGGCATTCTTGTGTGACGAAAATGGAGCATGACTAAACTATGTGATTTTGTAGGGATGAACTTTCTTTGGCCATGTTATTTTGAGAGGACATAATTGCTTAGTTTGTATGCTTGAAGTATTATTATTTTTATGTCAATATTGAACTTTTATCTTGAATCTTTCAGATCTGAATATTCATACCACAATTAAGAAGAACTACATTGAAATTATGCCAAGTAGCATTCCACATCAAAAATTCTGTTTTATCATTTACCTACTCGAGGACGAGCAGGAATTAAGCTTGGGGATGCCTTATACGTCTCCAACGTATCTATAATTTTTGATTGTTCCATGCTATATTATATTCTGTTTTGGACAATATTGGGCTTTATTATACACTTTTATATTATTTTTGGGACTAACCTATTAACCGGAGGCCTAGCCCAGAATTGCTGTTTTTTTGCCTATTTCAGAGTTTCGCGGAAAAAGAATATCAAACGGAGTCCAAACGGAATGAAATCTTCACGAACGTTATTTTCGGAGCGAACGTGATCCACAGGACTAGGACCCTATGTCAAGACATCAACCGGGAGGTCACGAGGTAGGGGGTGCGCCTACCCCCCTAGGCGCGCCCTCCACTCTCGTGGGCCCCCTGTTGCTCCACCGATGTACTCCTTCCTCCTATATATACCTACGTACCCCCAAACTATCAGATACGGAGCCAAAACCCTAATTCCACTGCCGTACTTTCTGTATCCACGAGATCCCATCTTGGGGCCTGCTCCGGAGCTCCGCCGGAGGAGGCATCGATCACGGAGGGCTTCTACATCAACACCATAGCCCCTCCGATGAAGTGTGAGTAGTTTACCTCAGACCTTCGGGTCCATAGTTATTAGCTAGATGGCTTCTTCTCTCTTTTTGGATCTCAATATAAAGTTCTCCCCCTCTCTTGTGGAGATCTATTCGATGAAATCTTCTTTTGCAGTGTGTTTGTTGAGACTGATGAATTGTGGGTTTATGATCAAGTTTATCTATGAACAATATTTGAATCTTCTCTGAATTCTTTTATGTATGATTTGTTATCTTTGCAAGTCTGTTCGAATTATCAGTTTGGTTTGGCCTACTAGATTGATCTTTCTTGCAATGGGAGAAGTGCTTAGCTTTGGGTTCAATCTTGCGGTGTCCTTTCCCAGTGACAGTAGGGGTAGCAAGGCATGTATTGTATTGTTGCCATCGAGGATAACAAGATGGGGTTTATATCATATTGCATGAGTTTATCCCTCTACATCATGTCATCTTGCTTAAATCGTTACTCTGTTTTTATGAACTTAATACTGTAGATGCATGCTGGATAGCGGTCGATGTGTGGAGTAATAGTAGTAGACGCAGGCAGTAGTCAGTCTATTAGTCTCGGACATGATGCCTATATACATGATCATACCTAGATATTCTCATAACTATGCTCAATTCTGTCAATTGCTCAACAGTAATTTGTTTACCCATCGTGAATACTTATGCTCTTGAGAGAAGCCACTAGTGAAACCTATGGCCCCCGGGTCTATCTTCCATCATATTAATCTTCCAACACTTAGTTATTTCCTTTGCCATTTATTTTACTTTGCATCTTTATCATAAAAATACCAAAAATATTATCTTATCATATCTATCATATCTCACTCTCGTAAGTGACCGTGTAGGGATTGACAACCCCTTATCGCGTTGGTTGCGAGGATTTATTTGTTTGTGTAGATGCGAGGGACGCGTGCGTGGCCTCCTACTGGATTGATACCTTTGTTCTCAAAAACTGAGGGAAATACTTACGCTATCTTTCTGCATCACCCTTTCCTCTTCAAGGGAAAACCAACGCAAGTGCTCAAGTGGTAGCAGTGGGTTAGAGGCTTGACATGGAAATATGGGAGGCATGAAATAGCAAGTGGTAGGTAGCGCGGCATAGCGATAGAACGAACAACTAGCAAGCAAAGATAGAAGTGATTTCGAGGGTATGGTCATCTTTCCTGAGATCCCGCGAGGAAGAAGAATGAGTCCATGAAGAAGACAAATGGACGAAGTCGAATGAATCCTCACAAACGCGACGTTATCGGAACTAACCCGAAGAAGCAACACCGGAAAGAAGCAAACAATCATGGTAAACAACCATCACATAATCATGGCATGATGCACAACTAAGTATGATGCATGTCTGGTTTAATGAGGCATGGCATGGCAAAGTGCACAAACAATACTACAAATTAAGTGGAGCTCAATATGCAACGAGTTGCATATTGACGAAACACCACATGACTTATTTAGTTCACTCTCATTTAGGTACCCAACAATATTAAATGTTGCTAAACATGGCGAGAGGTGAAGCATATGAAAACTACCTATCTAGGCAAGTTTAAATGAGGCCGGAACAACAAGCAACAAGTCCGGAAAAATCCTCATGAGCATATATTAGATTTGGTACTGTTCTGCCCTAAACCATATTTTAGAGTTGTTAAAAATGCAAAGCAAGAACACCATGTTAAACTAGGCATTTTTCTACCCCATTTACATATAAAGTTTATTAAGTTTGGAGCTACGGTTATTTAGTTACGAAATAAACCATTTAAACATGGCATTTATGCAAATTAATGCAAACAACATTTTAAACATTGCAAACGTGCATGAAAGTTGGATATTGTGAAACTAGATCAAATTCTAAGCATGTTTTATAATGTTTTTACAAATGATGCACGGTTGATGAGTTATGATATGCATGGAGCTTAGGGTTTTTCATACAAATCTATAAAACCTGGGATAAAAGCTTAAATGCATCCAAAGGGAAAAACACTAATCGGGCCGAATCTGGCAGCCCTACAGTGCAGGGGGGCTCGGGTGCTGCCTCACCCATGGGCCTAGGCCCGGTCAGTGGAGATGGCTGCTGGCAGGCCGGCGGTTGCGTTTCTGGGCCGGGAGGCCGAGCACTGGGCCGGTCAACGCGTGCTGCTCGGTTGTGGGCTAGAGTGGAGCTGGGTTGGGCCTCATGGGGACGCGGCCAACGACGTGGATGGCGTCGTCCTCCTCCCAACGAGGACGAGCAGCGGCGGCTTGCGTACTCCGACGACGGGACGAAGCGGGAAGGACGGGAACGAGCAGATCCGGGACTAGGGAAGCCGGATCCGGCCGGATGACGGCGCCAACGGGCCCGGCGACAAGCGACGACGGCGGCTCGACTTCCTGGCCACGAAGAGAGAGAGAGAGAGAGAGAGAGAGAGAGGTTACAGGAGAGAGACGGGAGCAGGGCGAACGGCCAGGGGAAGCGGTGGCGGCACCTGGTTGCGGGTCCAGTGGAGCTCCGGTGGCGCTCGCCGGCGCGGGACAGCGGCAAGGTAGGCGGAGGCGCGGAGGAGCTCGGGGCGAAGGAGCTGGTGTAGCGGGCGACGGCGGCTCAGGCCAGGCAACCGGCGGCGCTGCAAGCGGGTGCGCGGCTCGGGCCCGGATCGGCCCGGCACGGGCTGGCGATGGGCTTTAGCGGGCCCGCGGTGGTGGGGCGCACGCTGGTTAGGTGGAGCGGGCGACGTGGATGCTTCTGGTTGGCTGAGGGGGTGCCGGTGAGTGAGGTGGCGTGCGGGGATTGGCTGGGGACACAACGGCAGTGGCGACAAGTGGCGGCCAGAGGCTGGAGCGGCGCGGATCTGATGATTAGGGGGTGCGAAAAACGAGGAGGAGGGAAAGGAATGTCCCGATTTGGAAGGAGGGGGTTCTATATATAGCCGGGGAGGCTAGGGTTTGGATCTAGGGGTGGTTTAAGAGCCCTCCAATCTCGATCGGACGGTTCCGGACGCGCGGGTGGACTAGGTTGGGTTTGTGGGCTGTGTAGGAGAGGTCTCGGGCTGAGAAGAGAGAGACGAAAATGCAGCCCGACAAGGTTTCCGGAGACCGAAAATGTCCGACGTATGAACGACTATAATGCCGCTATATATTTTTCCGTTGGACATCAAACGAACTGTGAATGCGATGAAATTTGACAAGCGATCTACTGACAACATAACAACACCGCATGTCAACTTTCAACCCATTCTGAGAACATTTTCCGGCCACTTATAAAAATACTATTTCGAACATGCCGCGGGCGCGTGCGAGTGTGGTTGGGCTCAGAACAGACAATGGAGAGAACGGGGAGACCCGGACGAATGCAAGTTTTGAAAACATGTAGATGCAATGCAAATGATGACATGGCAAGATGCAACACGCAAGCGAATGACAAGGCAACAACAGCGAATAACTGTAAGACACCTGGCACATCAGACTCGGGGCATTACATTACGGACCCAGTCCGTGTAGTTGCTACCATCATCTTTCAACTTAGCTTTCTCTAGGAATGCATTAAAATTTAAGGGAACGGTAGCAAGGGCCATTGATCTACAACATAGATATGCAAAAACTATCGGGGCTAAGTTCATGATAAATTAAGTTCAATTAATCAAATTACTTAAGAACTCCCACTTAGATAGACATACCTCAAGTCATCTAAATGATACGTGATCCAAATGAACTAAGCCATGTCCGATCATCACGTGAGATGGAGTAGTCATCAACTGTGAACATATCTATGTTGATCATATCTACCATATGATTCACATTCGACCTTTCGGTCTCCAGTGTTTCGAGGCCATGTCTATACATGTCAGGCTCGTCAAGTTTAACCCGAGTATTCTGCATGTGCAAAATTGTCTTGCACCTGTTGTATGTGAACGTAGAGTGTATCACACCCGATTATCACGTGGTGTCTCAACACGACGAACTGTCGCAACGGTGCATACTCAGGGACAACACTTATACCTTGAGATTTTAGTTGAGGGATCATCTTATAATGCTATCCCCGTACTAAGCAAAATAAGATGCATAAAAGATAAACATCACATGTAATCAAAATATGTGACATGATATGGCCATCATCATCTTGTGCTTTTAATCTCTATCTCCAAAGCATCGTCATGACCTCCATCGTCACCGACTTGACACCTTGATATCCATCATGGTGTCGTGGTTGTCTCGCCAAATATTGCTTCTACAACTATTGCTAATGCATAGTGATAAAGTAAACCAATTACATGGCGTTTGCATTTCATACAATAAAGAGACAACCATAAGGGTCCTAGCGGTTGCTGATAACTTTTACAAAAAGATGATCATCTCATACAATAACGTATATCACATCATGTGTTGACCATATCACATCAAAACATGCCCTGCAAAAACAAGTTAGACGTCCTATACTTTGTTGTTGCAAGTTTTACGTGGCTGCTATGGGATTCTAGCAAGAACCGTTCTTACCTACGCATCAAACCACAACGGTGTTTTGTCAAGTTTGTTTTTTAACCTTCTTCAAGGACCGGCCATAGTCAAATTCGATTCAACTAAAGTAGGAGAAACAGACACCCGCCAGCCACCTTTATGCAAAACTAGTTTGCATGTCTGTCGGTGGAACCGGCCTCATGTGCTTGGACATGTAAGGTTGTTCTGGGCCGTTTCAACCCAAAATACCGCAGATTCAAAATAAGACGTTGGTGGTAAGCAGTATGACTATCACCGCCCACAACTCTTTGTGTTCTACTCGTGCATATCATCTACGCATAGACCTGGCTGATGATGGCACTGTTGGGAAATGTTGCTTGGAAAACAAAAAAAATTCTACACGCACGCAATGATGTATCCATGGAGATGCATAGCAATGAGAGGGAGAGTGTGTCTACATACCCTCGTAGACCGTAAGCAGAAGCGTTCCACAACGCGGGTGATGTAGCCGAACTTTCTTCGCGCTCCACAGATCGAGTACCGAACGTTCGACACCTCCGAGTTCTGCACATGTTCAGCTCGGTGACGTCCCTCGCCTTCTTGATCTAGCAAGGTGTCGAGGTAGTAGATGAGTTCCATCAACATGATGGCAAGGTGACGGTGATGGTGATGTGATCCTTGCAGGGTTTCGCCTAAGCACCATGAGAATATGACCGGGGGTGTAAACTATGGAGGGGGGCGCCGCACACGGCTAACAATTGATGTTCTGTGTTCTAGGCACCCCCTCCCCACATATATATAGGTGGGAGGGGAGGAGAGGCATCCAGGGGGCGACCCAAGTAGGATCTGAATCCTACTTGCGGTTTCCCCAAGTGGCGCCTCCCCCCTTTCCTTTATCCACCGGAGAAGAAAGGAAGGGGGAAGAGAGAAAGGAAGGGGGGCGAACCCCCCCCTTTTCCTTCTCCAATTCGGCCACATGCCAAGGGGGCTCCACCCCTTGTGGGCTGGTGTGCTCCCCTCATATGGCCCATATACCTCCCCCGGGGGTTCCGATAACCCCTCCAGTACTCCGATAAAGACCCGATACACTCCCGAACACTTTCGGTGTCTGAATACTATCGTCCTATATATTAATCTTTACCTCTCGACCATTTAGAGACACCTCGTCATGTATGTGATCTCATCTGAGACTCCAAACAACATTCAATCACCAAAACACGTAACTCATATAATATAATATCATCATCGAACGTTAAGCGTGCGGGCCCTACGGGTTCGAGAACTATGTAGACATGACCGAGACACCTCTCCTGTCAATAACCAATAGCGGAACTTGGATGCTCATTTTGGCTCCTACATATTATGCGAAGATCTTTATCGGTCGAACCATTATGAGAACATATGTTATTCCTTTTGTCTATCGGTATGTTACTTGCCCGAGATTCGATCGTCGGTATCTACATACCTAGTTCAATCTCGTTACCAGCAAGTCTAATTACTCGTTCCGTAATACATAATCTTGCAACTAACTCATTAGTCACATTGCTTTCAAGGCTTCTTATGATGTGCATTACCGAGAGGGCCCAAAGATACCTCTCCGATACTCGGAGTGACAAATCCTAATCTCGATCTATGCCAACCCAACAACCACCTTTGGAGATACCTATAAAGCATCTTTATAATCACCCAGTTACATTGTGATGTTTGATAGCACACAAGGTATTCCTCCGGTATCCGAGAGTTGCATAATCTCATAGTCGAAGGAATATGTATTTCACATGAAGAAAGGAATAGCAATAAAACTGAACAATCAATATGCTAAGTTAATGAATGGGTCTTGTCCATCACATCATTCTCCTAATGATGTGATCCCGTTATCAAATGACAACTCATGTCCATGGTTAGGAAACCTTAACCATATTTGATCAAAGAGCTAGTCAAATAGAGGCTCACTAGGGACACAGTATTTGTCTATCTATTCACACATGTATTTAGGTTTCTTATCAATAGAATTCTAGCATGAATAATAAACATTTATCATGAATAAGGAAATATAAAATAAAAACTTTCTTATTGCCTCTAGGGCATATTTCCTTCAAAAAACTGACATAATTCCATGTTTTGATGTTGAAAAGCATGCAGTACTATCACTTAGTGCGAATTCCAAGATCATCTAACAAGTACTACCTCCGTCTGGGTTTATTAGTGTTTACCGTATTTTAGCACTACAAAATCTCCACTATTTTATGAAGTTTCACTTATGTCACGTAAAACTATTTTTAGTCACGAAAAATATCCTAGTGACATTTTCCGGTCGTCACCCCCATCGTCACTTAACCGCTGTCATGAAAAATTAAATCTTGACTGTACCACTTCCTCGTCAGGCAAGATCGTGTCTTTGGTGACGAACCCAAAATTGTAACTGATGGTCATTTTTGGTGATGAGCCAAAATGTCACGTAGGATAGGCAAATCTGTCGCCTAAGATCGTTTTTGGTGACGAGTATCCGTCACGAGCGATTGGTATATGATACGTCTCCAACGTATCTGTAATTTTTGATTGTACCATGCTATTATATTATCTATTTTGCATGTTTTATATGCATTAATATGCTATTTTATATTATTTTTTGGACTAACTTATTAACCTAGAGCCAGTGCCAGTTTCTATTTTTTCCTTGTTTTTGAGCTTTGCAGAAAAGGAATACCAAACAGAGTCCAAACGGAATAAAACTTCACGATGATTTTTCTTGGACCAGGAGACACCCAGGAGACTTGGAGTGCAAATCAAAAGAGCTAAAAGGTGGCGGTAAGGGTGGAGGGCACGCCCAGGGGGTAGGGCGCACCCCCTACCTTTTGGGCCCCTCGTGACCCCCCTAACCAAGATCTTCCTCCTATATATTCACATATATGCTAGACACACCAGAAGCATCCATGAAAACACTTTTCCACCGCCGCAACCTTCTGTTCCCGTGAGATCCCATCTTGGGGCCTTTTCCGTCATCCTGCTGGAGGGGGATTCGATCACGGAGGGCATCTACATCAACTCTATTGCCCTTCCGATGAAGCGTGATGTAACATCCCAAATTTTCAATTTGGAATGTTATACATAGATCATTCATGCATACCATATTTTATTGCATTTCGTTTCGCGATCCTCGAAATCCTAAGCAACTCAAGGACCCATGGAGAGAGTTGGGGATTTCCCTGTTTTCATATTTGAGTTTTATCAAATATTGAAACGAGGATTTTTGGTTTTAATTATTTTCCTCTCCGAAAATATTTCATATTAAAATATATGAGAGGAGATAATGTGACTTCTCCAAAATAAATGAAATGATGGAGGAAAAATATTAAAATCAAATATTTGATTTTTTAACCGGAGTTTATTGCTATTTTATTTGAATTAGAAAAATTGCATGTTTTCCAAAGTTGCATTTCAGGGCCAAGAAAATGTTCATCTCGTTCTAAATATTTTATTTAGACGGTGAAAAATTGTTTGGGCATTTTTAGATTTTTATTTTATTTTCTAGGATTTTTTTTAGTTTGGCGGAATTATTAAAAAAAGTTTCAGCGCCCGACTGGGCCGAAGCCCAGCCGAGCCGGCCGCTCCCCGCGCCGCCGTCTCCGACCTGGAGACCGCGCGCCGCCGCCGCCCGACCCGGAGTCCGGTCGGGACTCCGCCTCCCCGCCGCCTTGCCCCCTCCTCCAAGCCGCCGCACCTCCTCCACTTATAAGCCGCCGCACCCCCCCTTTCAAGCCCGAGCCGCCCCACGCCGCCTGCCGCAAGCCGCCGCCCTCCGCCGCCGCCTGCCCCAAGTCGCCGCCTCGCCGCCTGCCGTACGCTGCCGCCGCCGCACCTCGTCGCCCCGCCGCGGGAGCCGCCGGAGCTGGAGGTACATGCCGCCGCCGCCGGTTTTCACTAGAAAACCGATCCGTTTTTTTAGAAACCCTAGTTCATTTTTTTAAAATCGATTCGCCGGTTTTTCTCAGTTTAGTTACTTTGAGACGTTCGTCAGTACGTTCGTTTTAACGAATGGTGTTCACTCGTTAGCCGCAGAAAACAAACGTTCGTTCGTTATCCTGTTCGTCAATTTTCCTTTTTCTCGGATTTTCCGCGATTATTTTCAATCGTGATTTCTGATCCGATTTTCGTTTTAATTCATCTTTTCGCTCGCTTATCGGAATCATGCGATTCAAATGCCTAGATCCTTGTCTCGAAACCCTCTTTCCGTTTAACCAACTTGAACATGATTTTGCTAATCTAAAAATTTGATCTTAGTTTACATTAGTAAATGGATCTTGTTTCTTCCACGGTTTGAGTTTCGTTGCTCCGTTTGATTTGATTCTTTTCGCAAACCGGAGTTCTTAAGTTGAACTTTCTGGTTAGATCTTCTTATTTGAGATTTACCCATGTTTCTTTGCTTGATTGCTTATGTATGCTATTGTTTGTTTGCGATAGAACACCCGGAGTGCGAAGCGTGCTACTACGAGTCCCTAGGTTTTGCGGATCATCAGCAAGGCAAGTAACACTTTGATCATACCCCTTTATCACCCAGTTTTTATGCATTAGTTCCAATCCTCAAACATTGCATGGTTAGGATGTGATTAACATGTGGGTTGGGAAGTAGTTGATGAGATAGAACCTATTGCCCCGTTATTATCAAACCCTTGGGAGTTACTTCTACAAATTGCTTATATTGCTATGCTATGCTCGTAGACGTGGTTTGGGTGAGTGAAATCCATGACAGATGTGAGATTGTTAATTAATGGTTCAACTTAAGGTGGCAACTTGAATAAACATCTGGGTGGATTGTTAGTTGGACACCTGGAGAACCCAGTGTTGTCCTAGGATATCCCGGAGTACCCGTGTGATAATCCTATGGCCCGCCACCCAGGCTCAAAGGGAATTGAGATATTTTCATGCTAGAAACTTCCGTGTGCAGCCACAAGCTATTATGGGCTCTAGCATAGTTGAGTAAGTTGCGTGAAGCTCCTGAAGAGGTGGATCAGCAGGTAGAGGGATGTAGGTTGGTATGGTCTGCCCGGAGTAAGGATTTAATGCTTCTGAAAGACTGTGCCTCGGTCATCCGTTTCTCAAACACCATGTAGTGCGAGAAATCCAATGGAGTAGATCGAGTATTGTAGGGAAAAGTGCGCAAACCTCTGAAGAGTGTATAAACTAATCATGGTTAGCCGTGTCCCCGGTTATGGACATCTTGAGTATCTAGTACTTGGAGTATCATAAGTATCTCATCACTCTAAACTAATATTGTTGGGTTGTTAATTACTTTAATTGGGATTGAGTTGGAGGAACCTTCTCAATGATCTTTCAACTACCATGATAGTTAAATAAAATTTATTCCTTTGTTGTAGGGAAAAATTGGCTTTTCACAAAAACTATAACCATAGAGCTTTCCACCAGCCAAATATGCATGTAGTGATAGCATTATTCTGTTCTTGCTCTACTGTGTTACTTTGCCAGCATATTCCATGTGCTGACCCGTTTTCGAGCTGCAACGTATTATGTTGCAGACTTTTCAAACGAGGAGTAAGGTTTGTTAGGTCGTTGTCGTGCAGCTCAGCTATGCCGTTGGAGTTGATGGACTCACTTTATCTTCCAAGCCTTCCGTTGTTATCGTATTAGATGGCCTTAAGCCAAATTTATTGTAATAAGTTCTCTTTTGAGACATTCGATGTAATAAGTGTGTGATTGCTACTCTGTTATAAATCCTCGAGTACTGTGTGTGTCAGCATTACCGATCCAGGGATGACACTGAAGCACAGAGACTTGACCGTTTGAGGTCGGGTCGCTACATGTGAGTAGTTTCCCACAGACCTATGGGTCCATAGCTAGTAGCTAGATGGCTTCTTCTCTCTCTCTTTGATTCTCAATACCATGTTTTCCTCGATGTTCTTGGAGATCTATCCGATGTAATCTTCTTTTGCGGTGTGTTTGTCGAGATCCGATGAATTGTGGATTTATGATCAGCTTATATATGAATATTATGCGAATCTTCTATGAATTCTTATATGCATGATTTGATATCTTTGTATTTCTCTTCGAATTATCGGTTTGGTTTGGCCAACTAGATTGGTTTTTCTTGCAATGGGAGAGGTGCTTAGCTTTGGGTTCAATCTTGCGTGATTTCACCCAGTGAAAAAGTAGGGGTAGCTATACACGTATTGAAGTGTTTCCATCGAGGATAAAAAGATGGGGTTTACATCATATTGCATGAGTTTATTCCTCTACATCATGTCATCTTACTTAAGGCGTTACTCCGTTCTTTATGAACTTAACACTCTAGATGCATGCTGGATAGCGGTCGATGTGTGGAGTAATAGTAGTAGATGCAGGCAGGAGTCGGTCTACTTGACACAGACATGATGCCTATATGTCATAATCATTGCCTTGGATATCATCATAACTTTGCGCTTTTCTATCAATTGCTTGACAGTAATTTGTTCACCCACCGTATTATTTGCCTTCAAGAGAGAAGCCTCTAGTGAAACCTATGGCCCCTGGGTCTATTTTCCATCATATTAGTTTCCAATCTACTATTTTGCAATCTTTTATTTTCAGATCTATAAACCAAAAATATTACCAAAAATATTTTATCTGTTATTTATCTATCTCTATTAGATCTCACCTTTGCAAGTGACCGTGAAGGGATTGACAACCCCTTTATGACGTTGGGTGCAAGTGTTTGATTGTTTGTGCAGGTATTGGTGATTTGCGCGTTCTTCTCCTACTGGATTGATACCTTGGTTCTTAACTAAGGGAAATACTTATCTCTATTGTGCTGCATCACCCTTTCCTCTTCAAGGGACAAACCAGCGCAAGCTCAAGAAGTAGCAGGAAGAATTTCTGGCGCCGTTTCCGGGGAGATTTATGCCAAGTCAAGATTAGTCTCCCGTCAACTTACCAATTTCTGGTAACGTTGCCGAGGAGATCTACATCAAGCCTACCAAGTACCCATCATAAAACTCTCATCTATTGCATTACATTATTCACCATTTGTCTCTCGTTTTCCTCTCCCCCACTTCTAAAACGAGTTTCGAAAAGATTTGCTTTTTATTCGCCCTTCTTCTGTTCGTCTTTTCGTTTGCCTCTATGTCTTACTTGGCTCGTTTGCTTGTTTTCTTGGTATATTTGTGTGTTTATTGAAATTCAGAAACAAAAGTTTATGGATTCTCATCCACTTGCTAATCTTTTTAAGAGATCCAATTATGATGAACCAATTGCTAGTGAGTTGAGTGCACTAGATTATCTTTATGAAGTTTTGCTTGAAATTCGTGAATCTGAGAATTGTGATGAAGTGCTAAAAGAATAAGTTTATGGAGTGATTCACGATAACTCCTTGAATGAAAAGCATGATTGCAATGATGTTATTATAAATTCTATTGATGCAAATTATGCTAATAATATGCAAAACCCTAAGCTTGGGGATGCTAGTTTTACTATGTCCACTACTTATTGCAATGATCATGATTGGGGTGATTCTTCTTATGATCTTGAAAATTTATTTAAGCCTCATGATAATAGTGTTTGCTATAATATTGAAGTGGGTTTGGAAGAGTGTCAACTCTAGGTAATAATGATCCCACTACTTTGGAGAATGATCAATCTCGTGAAATTTATGATAAAAGTGGGTTTCAAGAAGTCGTGACTTCATTTGATGATAATCCCACTATTTTGGAAGAGTGTCAACTTTGCATGCATGTGGATCATGAAGAGAATATTTTATGTGATTGTTATATTGTTGAATTTTAGTATGATCCCACATGTAATTATTATGAGACAGGAAAAAATTGTGGTAGAAACTTTCATGTTACTAAATTACCTCTCGTTATGTTGAGATTGCTATTGTTTATTTCTTTTTCCTTGCATATGCTAGTTTTTGCTTGTCTTGATAATTTGTTTGCTTATAAATAACTATGCATAGGAAGTATGTTAGAATTAAACTTTTTTTTCACATGATACATGATGTTATTTTCGTGTTTCAGTTGCTATCTTTCTTGTGAGCATCATCAAAATTATTAACGCCTAGCTAAAAGGATTTAAAGAAAAGTGCTTGTTGGGAGACAACCCAATATTTTTATTTCCTATTTTTCAATAAATAATCCATCTAGCCTCTAGTTAGATGTGTTTTTGTGTTTTAATTAGTGCTTGTGCCAAGTAAGACCTTTGGGATGGCTTACAGTGATAGTTGATTTGATCTTGCTGAAAAACAGAAAATTTTGCGCCCAATAAAATAATTCTAACTTCTAACAGAAGTGCGATAAAATACTGATTCTTTTTCACAAGATTTATATACAAATTGCCTCTGTTGTCTTAATTTTTCAGAATTTTTGGAGTTACAGAAGTATTCAATGTATTCAGATTGCTACAGACTGTTCTGTTTTTGACAGATTCTGTTTTCTATGTGTTGTTTGCTTATTTTGATGAATCTATGGGTAGTATCGGGGGGTATGAACCATGAAGAAGTTGGAATACATTAGATATTACACCAATATAAATAAAGAATGGGTTCACAACAGTACCAAAAGTGGTGATTTTATTTTCTTATACTAAGGGATCTTATGACATTTTCTGTTGAGTTTTGTGTTGTGAAGTTTTCAAGTTTTGGGTAAAGATTTGATAGAGTATGGAATAAGGAGTGGAAAGAGCCTAAGCTTGGGGGTTACCAAGGAACCCCAAGGTAATATTCAAGGACAAAGAAGATCCTAAGCTTGGGGATGCCCCGGATGGCATCTCATTTTCGTCTTCGTCTATCGGTAACTTTACTTGAGGTTATATTTTTATACACCACATGATATGTGTTTTGCTTGGAGCGTCTTGTATGATATGAGTCTTTAATTTTTAGTTTGACACAATCATACTTGTTGTACACAACTTTTGGGATGGACACACATGAATCGTGATTTATTAGAGTACTCTATGTGCTTCACTTATATCTTTTGAGCTAGGAAAGTTTGCTCTAGTGCTTCACTTATATCTTTGTAGAGCACGACAGTGGTTTTATTTTATAGAAATTGTTGAACTCTCATGCTTCACTTATATTATTTTGAGAGTTTTTCCAAATAGCATGGTAATTTGCTTTGGTTATGAATTTAGTCCTAATATGATGGGCATCCAAGGAGGATATAATAAAAACTTTCATATATAGTGCATTGAATACTATGAGAAGTTTGATTCCTTTTGATTGTTTTGAGATATGAGGACGGTGATATTAGAGTCATGCTAGTGAGTAATTGTGGATTGTAGAAATACTTGTGTTGAAGTTTGTGATTCCCGTAGCATGCACGTATGGTGAATCGTTATGTAACGAAGTTGGAGCATGCTTTATTTATTAATTGTATTCCTTATGAGTGGCGGTCGGGGACGAGCGATGGTCTTTTCCTACCAATCTACCCCCTAGGAGCATGCGCGTAGTACTTTGTTTCAATGACTAGTACTGACTTTTTCAATAAGTATGTGAGTTCTTTATGACTAATGTTGAGTCCATGGATTATACGAACTCTCACCCTTCCACCATTCCTAGCCTCTCTAGTGCCACACAACTTTCGCCGGTACCATATACCTTCCTAAAAACAGCCACCATACCTACCTATTATGGTATTTCCATAGCCATTCCAAGATATATTGCCATGCAACTTCCACTGTTCCGTTTATTATGACACGCTTCATCATTGTCATATTGCTTTGCATGGTCATGTAGTTGACATAGTATTTGTGGCAAAGCCACCATTCATAACTTTTTATACATGTGACTCTTGAGTCATTGCACATCCCGGTACACCACCAGAGGCATTCATATAGAGTCATATTTTGTTCTAAGTATCAAGTTGTAATTCTTGAGTTGTAAGTAAATAAAAGTGTGATGATCATCATTATTAGAGCATTGTCCCATGTGAGGAAAAAATAAAAGAGGCCAAAGAAGCCAACAAAAAAAGAGGCCAAAGAAGACAAACAAAAAATGAGAGAAAAGAGAGAAGGGGCAATGTTACTATCCTTTTTCCACAGTTGTGCTTCAAAGTAGCACCATGATCTCCATGATATAGAGTGATACGTCTCCAACGTATCTATAATTTTTTATTGTTCCATGCTATTATATTATCTGTTTTGGATGTTTTATATGCATTAATATGCTATTTTATACTATTTTGGGACTAACCTATTAACCTAGGGCCCAGTGCCAGTTCTTGTTTTTCCCTATTTTTGAGTTTCGCAGAAAAGGAATACCAAACGGAATAAAACCTTCGCGATGATTTTTCTTGAACCAGAAGACAACCAAGAGAGTTGGAGATAAAGTCGGAGGAACCACGAGGCGACCACAAGGACGTAGGGCATGCCCAGGGGGTAGGGCGCGCCTCCCACCCTTGTGGGCCCCTTGTGCACTTCCTGACCTAATTCGTTTGCCTATATATTCCCATATATCCCCAAACCACCAAAGGCAACCATGAAAAACTTCCCACCGCCGCAACCTTTGGTACTCGTGAGATCCCATGTAGGGACCTTTTCCGGCACCCTTCCGGAGGGCGATTCGATCACGAAGGGCTTCTACATCAACTCTATTGCCCTTCCGATGAAGTGTGAGTAGTTTACCACAGACCTACGGGTCCATAGCTAGTAGCTATATGGCTTCTTCTCTCTCTTTGATTCTCAATACCATGTTCTCCTCGATGTTCTTGGAGATCTATTTGATGTAATACTTTTTTGCGGTGTGTTTGCCGAGATTCGACGAATTGTGGATTTATGATCAGCTTATCAATGAATAATATTTAAATCTTCTCCGAATTCTTTTATGCATGATTTGATATCTTTGCAATTCTCTGTGAACTACCGGTTTGGTTTGGCCAACTGATGACCGACAAGTATAGGGAATCTATCGTAGTCCTTTCGATAAGTAAGAGTGTCGAACCCAATGAGGAGCAGAAGGAAATGATAAGCAGTTTTCAGTAAGGTATTCTCTGCAAACACTGAAATTATCGGTAACAGATAGTTTTGTGATAAGGTAATTTATAACAGGTAACAAGTAATAAAACTAAATAAGGTGCAACAAGATGGCACAATCCTTTTTGTAGCAAAGGACAAGCCTGGACAAACTATTATATAGAGGAAAACGCTCCCGAGGACACATGGGAATTATCGTCAAGCTAGTTTCCATCACACTCATATGATTCGCGTTCGGTACTTTGATAATTTGATATGTGGGTGGACCGGTGCTAGGGTACTGCCCTTACTTGGACAAGCATCCCACTTATGATTAACCCTTCTTGCAAGCATCCACAACTACAAAATAAGTATTAAGGTAAACCTAACCATAGCATGAAACATATGGATCCAAATCAGCCCCTTACTAAGCAACGCATAAACTAGGGTTTAAGCTTCTATCACTCTAGCAACCCATCATATACTTATTACTTCCCAATGCCTTCGCCTAGGCCCAAACAATGGTGAAGTGTCATGTAGTCGACGTTCACATGACACCACTAGAGGAAAGACAACATACATCTCATCAAAATATCGAACGGATACCAAATTCACATGACTACTTATAGCAAGACTTCTCCCATGTCCTCAGGAACAAACGTAACTACTCACAAATCATATTCATGTTCATAATCAGAGGGGTATTAATATGCATAAAGGATCTGAACATATGATCTTCCACCAAATAAACCAACTAGCATCAACTACAAGGAGTAATCAACACTTCTAGCAACCCACAGGTACCAATCTGAGGTTTTGAGACAAAGATTGGATACAATAGATGAACTAGGGTTTGAGATGAGATGGTGCTGGTGAAGATGTTGATGGAGATTGACCCCCTCCCGATGAGAGGATCGATGGTGATGATTTCCACCTCTCGGAGGGATGCTTCCCCGGCAGAACAGCTCCGCCGGAGCCCTAGATTTGTTCCGCCTCGTGGCGGCGGAGTTTCGTCCCGAGAGCTTGCTTATGATTTTTTTTCAGGGCAAAAGACTTCATATAGCCAAAGATGGGCACCGGAGGCCTGCCAGGGGGCCCACAAGACAGGGGGGCGCACCCACGAGGTAGGGCGCGCCCCCCACCCTCGTGGATGGTGGGTGCCCCCCTCTGGTGCTTCCTTCACCCAATATTTTTTATATATTCTAAAAATGACTTCCGTTGAGTTTCAGGACTTTTGGAGTTGTGCAGAATAGGTTTCTAATATTTGCTCCTTTTCCAGCCCAGAATTCGAGCTGCCGGCATTCTCCCTCTTCATACAAACCTGTAGTGACCTGACCTCAAACGGTCAAGTCTCTGTGCTTCAGTGTCATCCCTGGATCGGTAATGCTAACACACACAGTACTCGAGGATTTATAACAGAGTAGCAATCACACACTTATTACATCGAATGTCTCCAAAGAGAACTTATTACAATAAATATGGCTTAAGGCCACCTAATACGATAACAGCGGAAGGCTTGGAAGATGAAGTGAGTCCATCAACTCCAACGGCATAGCTGAGCTGCACGGCAACGACCTAACGAACCTTACTCCTCGTCTGAAAAGTCTGCAACATAATACGTTGCAGCCCGAAAACGGGTCAGCACATGGAATATGCTGGCAAAATAACACAGTAGAGCAAGAACAGAATAATGCTATCACTACATGCATATTTGGCTGGTGGAAAGCTCTATGGTTATAGTTTTGCGAAAAGCCAATTTTTTTCCTACAACAAAGGAATAGATTTTTAATTTAACTATCATGGTATTTGAAACATCGTTGAGAAGGTTCCTCCAACTCAATCCCAATTAAGGTAATTATCAACCCAACAATATTAATTTAGAGTGATGAGATACTTAAGATACTCCAAGTACTAGATACTCAAGATTGTCCATAACCGGGGACACGGCTAACCATGATTAGTTTGTACACTCTGTAGAGGTTTGCGCACTTTTCCCCACAAGACTCGATCTCCTCCATTGGTTTTCTCGCACTACAGGGTGTTTGAGAAACGTATGACCGAGACACAGTCTTTCATAAACACTAACTCTCTACTCCGGGCAGACCATACCAAACCTACAATCCCACTACCTGCTGATCCACCTCTTCAAGAGCTTCACGTAACTTACTCGACTATGCTAGAGCCCATAATAGATTGTGGCTGCACACGGAAGTTTCTAGCATGAATAATCTCAGTTCCCTTTTAGCCTGGGTGGCGGTCCATAGGAAGATCACACGGGTACTCCAGGATTTCCAAAAAAATACAGGCAACACTGGGTACTCGAGGTACCTCAGTCCACCCAGATGTGTATTTAAGTTGCCACCTTAAGTTGAACCATTAATTATCAATCTCACATATTTCATGGATTTCACTCACCCAAACCACGTCTACGAGCATAGCATAGCAATATAAGCAACGCGTAGAAGTAACTCCCAAGGGTTTGAATGTAACAGGGTAATAGGTTCTACCTCATCAACTACTTCCCAACCCACATGTTAATGACATCCTAACCATGCAATGTTTGAGGATTGGTACTAATGCATAAAAACTGGGTGATAAAGGGGTATGATCAAAGTGTTACTTGCCTTGCTGATGATCCGCGAAACCTAGGGACTCCAAATAACACGCTTCGCACTCCGGGAATTCTGTCGCAAACAAACACTAGCATACATATGCAATCAAGCAAAGAAACACTGGTAAATCTCAAATAAGAACATCTAACCAGAAAGTTCAACTTAAGAACTCCGGTTTGCAAAAAGAATCAAATCGAATGGAGCAACAAAACTCAAACGGCGAAAGAAACAAGATACGTTTACTAATATGGACCTAGGTCAAATTTTACAGTAGCAAAAACTTGTGCAAGTTGGTTAAACGAAAAGAGGGTCCCGAGACAAAGATCTAGGCGCTTGAATCGCCTGATTCCGACTAACGAGCGAAAAGATAAACTAGAACGAAAATCGGATCAGAAATCGCGATCAGAAATAATCGCGGAATAATCCGATAAAAGAAAACCGACAAACAGGCTAGCGAACGAGCGTTCGTTATCTGTAACTAACGAGCGAAAACCGTTCATTAAAACGAACGTCCGGACGAACGTCCGCTAAAAAGAAAAACCGAAAATACGACTAGGGTTTTCTATGAAAACCGAACCAGTTTTCTAAAAAAACCGAATGGCGCTATACCTTCGACGAGGTCCGACACGGCGGCGGCTCCGACGAGGGGCGGCGCAACGCGGGGCAGTGGCGGCTCGCGGCAAGGGGCGGCGCGGCAGCGGGCAAAGGGCGGCGAGGCGGCACGCCAGCGGCGACGGGCGGCGCGGCGGCTTGCGGCGGCGGGGTCGGCGACGGGCGGCGCGGCGGCTTGCGGCGGCGTGGTCGGCGATGGGCGGCGCGGCGGCTTGCGGCGGCGGGGTCAGCGGCTCGCGGCGGCGGGGTGGTGTGGCTCCCAGGGGCGTCGAGGCGCGACTTTTAAGGAGGGGCGGTGCCTTGGGGAAGGGGGCACGGCGTGGGGGAAACGGAGTCCGAGCCAAACTCCGGTTCGGCGGCGCGGCGGCGGTCTCCTGCTAGGAGACGGCGGCGCAGGGAGGTGGGCCGGCGCTGGGCTTCGGCCCAGCTAGGCCTTGGCGCGTTTTTTTTTAAAAATAATTCCGCCGAAACTAAAAAAATCCTAAAAATAAAATAAAATTCTAAAAATGCCAAAACAAATTTTCTCCGTCTAAATAAAATATTTAGAACGAGATGAACATTTTCTTGGCCCCAAAATGCAATTTTGAAAACGTGCAATTTTTCTAATGCAACCAAAATTGCAAATAAAAGCAAAAATTGATTTTAATATGTTTTCCTCCAATATTTCATTTATTTCGGAGAAGTCATATTATCTCCGCTCATATATTAATAGGAAATATTTTCGGAGAGAAAAATAATTAAAACCAAAATCCTCGTTTCGAAATTTGGTAAAAATCAAATTTGAAAACGGGGGAAATCCCCAACTCTCTCCGTGGGTCCTCAAGTTGCTTAGGATTTCGAGGATCGTGAGACGAAAAGCAATAAAATATGATATGCAAGAATGATCTATGTATAACATTCCAAATTGAAAATTTGGGATGTTACAAACCTACCCCCCTTAAGATGAATCTCGCCCTCGAGATTCAGGTTGGCTAGACAATAGGTGTGGGTGGTCCTTGCGAAGATCATCCTCTTGTTCCCACGTGGCTTCATCCTCGGTATGGTGGCTCCACTAAACTTTGCAAAACTTGATGACCTTGTTGCGGGTGACTCGACTAGCAAACTCCAAAATCTTGACTGGCTTCTCCTCATAAGTCAAGTCCTTGTCCAACTGAATCACCTCCAAGGGTATGGTATCTCTTAGCGGTATGTCGGCCATCTCAGCATGGCACTTCTTCAACTGGGAAACATGAAACACATCGTGAACTCATGACAGTCCTTCAGGTAACTCCAACTTGTAGGCAACTTCTCCCATCCGTTCCAAAACACGATATGGTCCAAAAAATCTCGGGGCTAACTTTCCTTTAACTCCAAAATGTTTCACTCCTCGCAAAGGCGATACTCGCAGATATGCTCGGTCTCCAATTTCATAGGTTACCTCCTTGCGTTTCGAATCTGCATATCTCTTCTGTCTGGACTGGGTTATCTTCAGTCTATCCAGGATCAGTTTAACCTTCTCCTCAGACTCTTTGATCAAGTCTGGTCCAAACAACTATCGGTCTCCGACTTCATCCCGCATCAACGGTGTTCTGCACCTTCGACCATACAGGGCTTCGAACGGTGCCATCTTCAAACTGGCTTGGTAACTATTGTTGTATGAGAACTCTGCGTAAGGCAGAATGTCATCCCAACTAGATCCATAATCTAGCGCACAGGCTCTCAACATGTCCTCCAGAATCTGATTGACTCTCTCGGTCTGTCCATCCATCTGCGGGTGAAATGATGTACTGAACTCCAATCTTGTTCCCAAAGTCTGGTGCAGCTGATGCCAAAACTTTGAGGTAAACTCTGTCCCTCTATCCGATATGATGGTCCTCAGAACCCCATGCAGACATACGATCTTGGTCATATATATCTTGGCCAACTTTGCACTAGTATAAGTTGTTTTCACTGGGATAAAGTGTGCCACTTTGGTCAAACCGTCAACTAATACCCATATAGAATCATATCCTAATTTGGTCCTGGGCAATCCGGTGATAAAATCCATGCCAAGTTTATCCCACTTCCATTCGGGTATCGGCATAGGCTGTAAAATCCTGCTGGCTTTTGATGCTCTTCCTTCACTCTCTGACATACATCACATACGGCCACATACTCGGCGACATCCTTCATCATCCCTGTCCACCAGAAACGTTCCTTGAAATCCAAATACATCTTGGTGTTTTCGGGG
Source organism: Triticum urartu (assembly GCF_056163025.1). Classification (NCBI taxonomy): domain Eukaryota; kingdom Viridiplantae; phylum Streptophyta; class Magnoliopsida; order Poales; family Poaceae; genus Triticum; species Triticum urartu. The sequence goes on from NC_141878.1 coordinate 526,069,131, forward strand.
TGTATCGAGTATGGTGAGTCATGTGCCTCCTGAAGTATTAACTTCCTGATCACTGTGTTATTGGGCACGTAAACACGGTCCTCAAACCACAGGGTGTCGTGCTCATTCTCACGAAAACCTTTGGCCTTTCCTTCGCTCATTTTCTCCTTTATCTCATTAATCTCTTTGTCATCCTTCTGAGCTTCTCGAATCTTTCCCAACAATGTAGACTGCACCTCCATTATTGCAACAAAACCTCTAGGAACAATCTCCAATCGAAGTTCCCGGAGATCCTCTGCTAACTCCTTTGGCAATCCCGTGCTTATTAGGGTATTAGCATAGCTCTTCCGGCTCAAAGCGTTGGCTACGACATTGGCCTTTCCTGGATGATAATGGAGCTTCATGTCATAATCCTTTATAAGCTCCAACCATCTTCTCCACCTAAGGTTCAGCTCCTTCTGGGTGAAAATGTACTTCAAACTCTTATGATCCGTGTACACATCGCAATGGTTTCCAATAAGGTAATGTCTCCAAGTCTTCAACGCATGCACTACGGTTGCTAGCTCCAAATCATGTGTGGCATAATTCAACTCGTGTGGTTTTAATTGTCGTGAGGCATACGAAACAACTCTTTTGTCCTGCATAAGCACACTTCCAAGTCCTAAGTGTGAGGCATCGCAATACACTTGAAAATCCTTACGTATATCCGGCAGTGTCAGCACTGGGGCTGTAGTCAAATGTTTCTTCAGCTCTTGGAAACTTGCCTCACAATCTTCCATCCATTTAAACTTGGTATCCTTCTTCAATAATTCTGTCATGGGCTTTGCAGTCTTTGAAAAATTCTTAATGAATCTCCGATAGTATCCTGCGAGTCCAAGAAAACTGCGGATCTCGCTAACTGAAGTGGGTGCCAACCATTCAGGGACTGACTGAACCTTGGTGGGATCTACTGCTGTACCTTCTCCTGATATAACATGTCCAAGGAATCCGACTTCCTTCAACCAAAACTCGCATTTGCTGAACTTGGCATATAACTGATGTTCCCTGAGTTTCTCGAGAACTAATTGCAAATGCTCCTTGTGTTCCTCTTCATTCTTCGAATATACCATTATATCATCAATGAACACCACAACAAACTTATCCAATTATTCCGTGAACACCTTGTTCATCATGCTCATGAAATAGGCAGGGGCGTTAGTCAATCCAAATGACATGACCGTATATTCGTATAGCCTGTACCGTGTGGTGAAGGCTGCCTTTGGTATATCCTTCTCTTGTATCTTCAACTGATGATATTCTGATCGTAGATAGATGTTCGAAAACACCTTAGCTATTGTAGCTGGTCAAACAGATCATTGATCATCGGCAATGGGTACTTGTTCTTAATCGTCACTTCATTCAAGGCTCAATAATCAACAACCATTCTTAAGAATTTATCCTTCTTCTCAACCAAGAGCACTGGAGCTCCCCATGGTGATGAACTCCGTCGAATGTATCTTTTCTCCAATAACTCCTTGATATGTTTCTTAATCTCTTCCAGATCATTCACGGGCATCCTATAGGGTCTCTTGGATATTGGCCCTGGGCCTGGCAATAGTTCTATCAAAAACTCAATATCTCGATCCGGTGGCATGCCTGGTGAGGGAGTCCTGGATTAGGGGGTCTCCGGACAGCCAGACTATATTCTTTGGCCGGACTGTTAGACTATGAAGATACAAGATTGAAGACTTCGTCTCGTGTCTGGATGGGACTCTACTTGGCGTGGAAGGCAAGCTAGGCAATATGGATATACATATCTTCTCCTTTGTAACCGACCTTGTGTAACCCTAGCCCTCTCCGGTGTCTATATAAACCGGAGGGTTTTAGTCTGTAGGACAACATACAATCATACCATAGGCTAGCTTCTAGGGTTTAGCCTCTCTGATCTCATGGTAGATCTACTCTTGTACTACCCATATCATCAATATTAATCAAGCGGGACGTAGGGTTTTACCTCCATGAAGAGGGCCCGAACCTGGGTAAAACTTCGTGTCCCCTGCCTCCTGTTACCATCCACCTAGACGCACAGTTCGGGAACCCCTACCCGAGATCTGCCAGTTTTGACACTAACATTGGTGCTTTCATTGAGAGTTCCTCTGTGTCGTCGCTGTTAGGCTTGATGGCTCCTTCTATCATCGTTAGCAATGCAGTCCAGGGTGAGACTTTTCTCCCCAGACAAATTTTTGTATTCGGCGGCTTTACACTGCGGGCCAATTCGCTTGGCCATCTGGAGCTGATTGAAAGCTACGCCCCTGGCCATTAGGTCAGGTTTGGAAGCTTAAACTACACGGCCGATATCTGCCGAGACTTGATCTTTGACGGATTCGAGCCTCTGCCTTGTGCATCACGCGGTCATGATGAGTACGATTTAGCTCTACCATCCGACAGTGTTCGGGAGATCGCACCAGCAGCCGCTCCGACCCTCAATTTGGAGCCAGTTGCGCCGTCCATGGACGGGTGGATGGACCCCGCCACGGAGGCCTTACCCTCATCGGTGATCGAGCCGAACATCAACCTTACTCTGCACGAGAGCCGTGTTGACAAACGGCCAGATCTCTCTCCGGCCACGGACTCCGAACCGCCTGCGCCCGTTCCTAGCTAATCCGATTGGGCTCCGATCATGGAGTTTACCTCCGCGGATATTTTTCAGCACTCGCCCTTTGGCGACATACTGAACTCGTTAAGGTCTCTCTCCTTGTCAGGAGGATCCTGGCCGAACTATGTCCGGCAGGATTGGGATGCGGACGACGAAGAAATTCGCGGCCCGCCCACCACCCACTTAGTAGCCCCTGTCGATGACTTAACCGACATGCTCGACTTTGACTCCGAAGACATCGACGGTGTGGACGACGATGCGGGAGACGAAGATGAACCACTGCCCACAGGGCACTGGACAGCCACCTCATCATACGATATATACATGGTGGACACACCCAAAGAAGGCAATGGCGACGAGACAGCGGCGGATGACCCCTCCAAGAGGCAACCCAAGCGCTAACGTTAGCGGCGCCGCTCTAAGTCCCGCCAAAGCAAAAGTGGTGATACCGGCACAGGAGATAATAACACTCCGAATAGTGCCAAAGATAACAACAATCCCCTCCAACAAGATTTAGAGCAGGAGGATGGAGGAGCCAACCCTCCTGAGAGAGCGGCAGACGGAGAACCGAAGGATGATAATTACATGCCCCCCTCCGAAGACGAGGCAAGCCTCGGCGATGACGAATTCGCCGTGCTAGAGGATCCCATCGAACAAGAGCGCTTCAAGCGCCGGCTTATAGCCACAGCAAATAGCCTTAAGAAAAAGCAGCAGTAGCTTCAACCTGATCAAGATCTGCTAGCTGGCAGATGGACTGAAGTCCTTGCGGCCGAGGAATATAAACCCGAGCGCCCCTCCAAGAGTTACCCAAAATGCAGGTTGCAACCCCAACTGGAGGAAGAAGTGTATGACGCGGCTGATCGCCACCTCGTGGCCGTGATAGAGAGGCATTCCAGCCAAAAACTCAGCCTGCACCCCGACACCATTCAAATAAAAAGGCATGGGGAAATACGCCAGACCCGCGAGACATATTGGAGGAAAAAGCAAAACATGCAAGATCGATCTACGGATCACGAGGGCGCGCCACTATGCGAGACGATAAACGTCACGCCGAATATAGTAAAAGTCAATCCGGCCGGGCCGAACACAGCGAGCAAGACCCATTCGAGTTGTATCGCGATATAGCCCAATACTGAGGCGCCGCACACCCCCTATGCTTCACAGACGAAGTAGTGGATCATCAAATCCCAGAGGGTTTCAAACCCATAAGTATTGAATCATACGACGGCACAACAGATCCCGCGGTATGGATCGAGGATTTCCTCCTCCACATCCACATGGCCCGCGGCGATGACTTACACGCCATCAAATACCTCCCACTAAAGCTCAAAGGAACAGCGCGGCATTGGCTCAATAGCTTGCCAGCAGAGTCCATTAGCTGTTGGGAAGATCTGGAAGCCGCATTCCTCGACAACTTTCAGGGCACTTATGTGCGACCACCAGACGCCGATGACTTGAGCCACATAATTCAGCAGCCAAAAGAATCGGCCAGGCAATTCTGGACATGGTTCCTAACAAAGAAAAATCAAATCGTCGACTGTCCGGATGCAGAGGCCCTAGCAGCCTTCAAGCATAACATCCGCGACGAGTGGCTTGCCCGGCACCTTGGACAGGAAAAGCCGAAATCTATGGCAGCCCTCACGACACTCATGACCCACTTTTGTGCGGGAGAAGACAGCTGGCTGGCTCGCAGTAACAACATATCAAAAAACCATGGTACTTTGGATGCCAAGGACGGCAATAGCAGGTCACGTCGCAACAAACATAAGCGCCGCATTAACAACGATAATACTGAGGATACGGAAGTCAATGCCAGATTCAAAGGCTCTAAACCCGGTCAGCGGAAAAAGCCATTTAAAATAAGCACTCTGGGCCCGTCCAGTTTGGACCGCATACTCGATCGCTCGTGTCAAATACACGGTACCCCTGACAAGCCAGCCAACCACACCAACAGGGAATGTTGGGTGTTCAAGCAGGCCGGCAAGTTAATTGCCAAAGATAAAGATAAAGGGTCACACAGCGATGGCGAAGAGGAGCCCCGGCAGCCGAACACCGGAGGACAGAAGAGGTTCCCCCCACAAGTGCAGACGGTTAACATGATATACGCAACCCACATCCCCAAGAGGGAGCGGAAGCATGCGCTCAGGGACGTATATGTGTTGGATCCAGTCGTCCCAAAGTTCAACCCATGGTCCTCCTGCCCGATCACCTTCGATCGCAGGGACCACCCCACTAGTATCCGCATGGCGGATTCGCCGCACTGGTCTTAGACCCAATCATTGACGGATTTCACCTCACTCGAGTCCTTATGGATGGCGGCAGCAGCCTGGACCAACTTTACCAGGACACAGTGCGCAAAATGGGTATAGACCCCTCAAGGATCAAACCCACAAAAACGACCTTTAAAGGCGTCATTCCAGGTGTAGAGGCCCATTGCACAGGCTCAATTACACTGGAAGTGGTCTTCGGATCCCCGGATAACTTCCGAAGTGAAGAATTAATCTTCGATATAGTCCCGTTCCGCAGTGGCTATCATGCACTGCTCGGGCGAACCACATTTGCGAGATTCAATGTGGTACCGCATTATGCATACCTCAAGCTCAAGATGCCAGGACCCCAGGGGGTCATCACAGTTAACGGAAACACAGAGCGCTCTCTCCGCACGGAGGAGCAAACTGCGGCCCTCGCAGCAGAAGCGCAAAGCAGTCTCTCAAGGCAATCCACTAGTTCGGCGTTTCAATACCCGGACACCTTCAAACGCGCTCGGAGTAATCAGCAACTAGACCGCCTGGCACGGTCTGAGCTCGCGTAGCAATGCGGCCCCCACCCAGGCCCAAGCCAAACAACGAAATTCGTGCCACGCGTACATAATTACGCATTAAAAATACCATGGGCACAGGTGGGGAGGGGGGCACAACTACGGCATGCTCCAAAACATGGCCTAAACCGTACTAGGGGCTTCCCGCTTTGTTATTTTTCTCTTTCAGGACTTTAATCTCTGGAAACCTTGTCCGGCAGCATGATTGCCGAACACATGATGCAGCAACCAAGAGAGGTAGAAAGCTATGTCACACCACGGAACTCCCAGGTGGATTACGATAACAAGTGAAATATTTGCTTTAATACTATTCCTCAGCTTGCTCTTGGAAAGGACATAGTCCTACTTTTTGCTTATCGCACTATCTGTATCATTCTGCTTTAACGCACCTCTTTGAATAAACAATGCATAACATTACGACTATTATGGCATTATTGTTATATATATATATGTGTGTTCATTAATGACGCCTTGCAACCGTACACTTTGGTACGGCCAACACACCAGGGGCTTAAGTACCCCATAATATGGTGTGAAAAGTCCGAACACTTTCACAAGTGCGGCACCCCGAACTTATAGCATTATATGCATCAACTCCGAATCATGTCTTTGGTCAAATGTTGGGTTTGCCCGGCTCCTATGTTTTGGTACCTTACGTTCCGCTCTATCGGCTAAGGTAGCGCTAGGAGAACTACTGTGATTGTGCCCCGGTTCTGCTAGGCTAAGCACCTCAGTAGAGAAAGCTAAAACTGACTGTCATGATAAGGCGAGAGACCGGTCGCTGTTCGGCGAGGTTTCGAGTCCCTAAAGACTTATGCCGCTTAGAGCGAGGAGCCGATCCTGTCCGGCTTAAAGGTGTGTATCGCGCCCCGAATTCGGCCTTCCGAATACCAGGGGCTTCACCAAAATTTAAAATTATAGAATTCTATGGCTAAGTGAGAGTGATAAAGCATTATTAGTCTGGTTGCCTTGTTCGCTGTGCTGAGCACCTCCCTCGAAGGACCCAACAATGGGAACAAGAGTGCTCAGGTTTATCCCGAACACCCCAGCACTCGCGGCATGGGGGCAGAAGCCGAGGACTAGCCATCTCTCAGATTGGATAAACAGCCAAATCGAAGGTAATATTTTAAATTCAAACAAGTGTTGCATAGTGCATAAGAAACAAGTTTTCATCATACGGGATCACACGAGCAAGTTTACTCAAAATATTACATCCTTTGAACATTCGTCCGCTACAAGACGGGCACCCTTCAGGACACCCTCATAATAAATTTCGGGGGTGTGATGCTCCTTGCCCTGCGGCGGTCGCTCCTTGATCAGCTTCACGGCGTCTAGCTTGGCCCATTGCACCTTCACGCGAGCGAAAGCCCGGCGTGCACCTTCGATGCAGACAGACCGGTTGACGACCTCCAGCCGTTGGCAGGTGTCCACAAGCCGCCTCACCAGGCCGAAGTAGCTGCTCGGAAGGGCGTCGCCAGGTCACATCCGGACTATAAAGCCCTTCATGGCCTGTTTGGCCGCTTTGTGTAGCTCGACCAGCTGCTTCAGCTGTTCGCTCATAGGCACCGGGTGTTCGGTCCCAGTATACTGAGACCAAAACAACTTCTCTGTTGAGCTGCCCTCCTCGGCCTGGTAAAACTGTGCGGCATCCGACACGCTGCGGGGCAAATCTGCGAATGCTCCTGGAGAGCTCCGGATTCGGGTAAGTAATAGGTAATTTACTTTCACATGCTTGCTTTACATATAGAATGCCTTACCTGCCGCTATTTTCTTCATCGCGTCAATCTCCTGGAGGGCCTTTGGGGCTTAGGCCTTGGCACTTTTCGCACTCTCAAGGGCCGCGGCAAGCTCAGACTCTCGCGTCTTCGAGTCAAGCTCCAACGCCTCGTGCTTCGTCACGAGAGCTTGGAGATCTTGCTGCACCTTGCCCAACCAAGCCTCTTGCCTTTCCCGCTCAGTGCGCTCCTTGGCCACTTTATCTTCGGCCTCGGAAAGCGCTTGCCTTAAGGTCGCCACTTCGGTCGTGGCCCCTGGTAAATTCATGATGTTCCTGTCATTTTGCAATCGCATTCTTTTTATACATATCCATAAACTAGGTATTACTTACCTTTGTTCTCCTCGAGCTGCCTCTTGGCAAGGCCGAGCTCGCCCTTGGACACTTCAAGGTCCTGCTTCAGTGCGGCGACCTCCGCAGTCAGTGCGGCAGATGCCAGCAGCGAAGCCTGCATATGCATATTGACATACTTATATTAGACTCCTGCGATGTTGTTTGATCCTCTGTTCAGCTTTTCTTTGTGAACACCGAACAAAGCATCAGGGGCTACTGTCTATGCAGTAATATTTTTCCTATATTTTAAACACTTACCTCAAAGCCTTTTAGAAGGCTGGCACAGACTTCAGTCAATCCGCTCTTGGCGGACTGAACCTTCTGGACCACCGCACTCATAATAGTACGGTGCTCCTCGTCGATGGAAGCGCTGTGAAGCGCTCCCAGCAGATTGTCCGGCGCCTCTGGATGGACAGAGGTCACCGGCACAGGTGTCTCGCCCCTCTTTGAAGGAGGCCGCCTGCCCGAGTCCGGAACCACTGGAGGTTCCGGCGCGGTGTTCGGCTGAGGGCCGAACTCGGAGCCCTCAAGGGCCTTGTCCCCTCTGCTCCCAGAGTCTGGGAGGTCGCCTTGAGGCGCCTCTGGGACTGTCTCCTCTCGACCCGGTGCCTCTTGAGACAGCACCTCGGCGTCGTCCGCAGGGCAAGGGGAGGTGGCGGACGGAAGCGGATCGCTATCCATATCCGACGAGCCCAGGGAGCCGTCCGACGATACATCGATACGGGCTCGTGGCGGCCTGCATAATCATATTCGGCATTAGGGAAAGCGGTGCGACAAAGGAATGATATGAGTTACTCTGGTATCCGAATACTTACAACCTCCCCAGGGGCTTGGCCCTGGGCAACCACTCGTCTTCGCCTTCGACGGCGGCGGTGGACCTGTCCGGAAGGAGAGTCCTTCCCTTCTTGGACCCTTCGCCCCCCCCCCAGTTGGGGCGGCCTTCCTTTTCTTTTCTCCCCCGCCTGGAGGGGGAGCATCTTCTTCCTCCTCCTCGTCTTCGGGGGAGGAGTGTGCCGTAGAGTCATCAGACGGTGAGGCCGATGACGCCTAGTGTCGGGAACTCTTTCGGGTTCCCTTGGCCTTCTTGGTCTTCTCCGGCACCATATAAGGAGCCAGAGTCAGCATCTTCGCCAGGAGAGCATCTGCTGGGCCTTCGGGCAAAGGAGCCTGACAGTCGATCTGTCCGGCCATCTCTTGCCAGTCCTGTCAAAGGTACGGGAGCTTAGATCCCGCATAGAGTCAAACTATGGAAAACAAGTATCCTGTGAGAGGTAAAACAACTTACCACGCTGGCTTGGCGCTTCGCGCAGAATCCACGGTCCTCGGTAGTGGGAGGGGGAACCTCGGCGCTCTTGAATAGCACTTTCCATGCATCTTCATGAGTTGTGTCGAAGAACCTGTTCAGAGTTCGGTGCTGGGCCTGGTCGAACTCCCACAAGTTGAAAGCCCGTTGTTGGCACGGGAGGATCCAGCGGATGAGCATGACCTAGACCACGTTGACAAGTTTGAGCTTCTTGTTCACCATGTTTTGAATACATGTTTGGAGTCCGGTCAGCTCTCCCGAACTACCCCAAGACAGGCCGTTCTCTTGCCAGGAGGTGAGCCGCGTGGGGAAGCCAGATCGGAACTCGGGGGCAGCTGCCCATTTAGGGTCGTGCGACTCGATGATGTAGAACCACCCCGATTGCCACCCCTTTATGGTCTCCACGAAGGAGCCCTCGAGCCATGAGACGTTGGGCATCTTGCCCACCATGGCGCCTCCGCACTCCGCCTGGCGGCCGCTCACTACCTTTGGCTTGACGTTGAAGGTCTTCAGCCATAAGCCGAAGTGGGTCTTGATGCGGAGGAAGGCCTCGCAAACGACGATAAACGCCGAGATGTTGAGGATGAAATTCGGGGCCAGATCGTGGAAATCCAGGCCGTAGTAGAACATGAGCCCCAGACGAATGGGTGGAGAGGGAATCCCAGTCCACGGAGGAAGTGGGTAAGGAACACTACCCTCTCATGGGGCCTGGGGGTGGGGATGAGCTGTCCCTCATCTAGGAGCCGGTGCGTGATGTCGTCGGGCAGGTATCCGGCTCTCCTCAGCTTCTTGATGTGTCCCTCCATGACGGAGGAGACCATCCTCCTGCCTCCCGCTCCGGACATGATTGGAGAAGGTCGAGGTGGGAAATGCGGACTTGGGCGCTGGAGCTCGGGTGTGCGAAAGTGGATGAGCAAAGGAGGAAGAAGGCGTGGATGAAAAGGTGAATCCTTGTCCCTTTATATGGGCGGCCGAAACTATGCGCCCCCACTAGCCTGGTAAAACTCGCTTATCCCCCAAGCGCCGTAATCGATGGCGCGTTTGGGTTACCCATGCCCGTATTGATGAGAATCCCGTGATAAGGGGACACAATCTCTGCTTTGACAAGACATGTCAAAAAACTGCCTCGCGTTATGTGCGGGGCTAGTTAAAGGAAACAGTTCGAATAATCACCGGGCCATGACATAATGTCATGTTGCCAAGACGTGTCAGCAGATTAGATTTGTGGAAGTATTATTCTCTCTCTACGGTGGTATGTGGAACTTATTTTGCTGGGTCAGACACTATCCTTGTATTCAAATTCTTCTGTGATGTATTTGGAGGAGGAACCCGCCTTGCAATGCCAAAGACAATACTACGCGCCGGAGTCATCGTCATTGAAGCCTGGTTCAGGGGCTACTGAGGGAGTCCTGGATTAGGGGGTCTCCGGACAACCGGACTATATTCTTTGGCACGACTGTTGGACTATGAAGATACAAGATTGAAGACTTCGTCTCGTGTCCAGATGGGACTCTACTTGGTGTGGAAGGCAAGCTAGGCAATAGGGATATACATATCTTCTCCTTTCTAACCGACCTTGTGTAACCCTAGCCCTCTCCAGTGTCTATATAAACCGGAGGGTTTTAGTCCGTAGGACAACATACAATCATACCATAGGCTAGCTTCTAGGGTTTAGCCTCTCTGATCTCATGGTAGATCTACTCTTGTACTACTCATATCATCAATATTAATCAAGCAGGACGTAGGGTTTTACCTCCATCAAGAGGGCCCGAACCTGGATAAAACTTCGTGTCCCCTGCCTCCTGTTACCATCCGCCTAGACGCACAGTTCGGGACCCCCTACCCGAGATCTGCCGGTTTTGACACCAACACCTGGTAACTCTTCTGGGAAAACATCCGAATAATCCTTTACTACATGCACTTCCTCTTGAACAACTCCCGTGAGGGTATTTACTTTCCTACTTCGTGGCGCATGCCTAGATATGTACTTGATCCTTTTTCCCTCTGGGGTGATGAGACAAATTGACTTACTAACACAGTCAATGTTTCCTCCATACGTTGACATCCAGTCCATTCCTAATATCACATCCAATCCTTGTGACTCCAAGATTATTAGGTCGGACGGAAAAACATGGCTACCAATGGTTAAGGGTATCTGGTCGCACCATCGACTAGCCATATACTCTGCTCCAGGTGAACTTACTAACAGAGGGGTCCTAAGGGTTTGGGTCGGTAGTTTAAACTTATCCACGAATTCCCTTGATATGTATAAATGTGATGCACCAGTATCAAAAAGAACAAGAGCGGTAAATGAGTTAACCAAAAACTTACCTATAACCGCGTCTGGCTGCTCTTCAACCTCCTCCACGTTAACGTGGTTCACTTGTCCTTTGTTGAATGGGTTGGGCTTCTTCCCAACGCTCCCGTTTCCGTTTCCATTCTTCCCTTCAGGGCACTCCGTGGCATAGTGTCCAGTCTTCCCGCACTTGAAACAAGTAACGTGGCTTAGGTCCCTCTTGGTGGGTGTGGCTGGATTTGGGCGATTCTGATTGTTGCTTGCTCCATTCCCATTCCCATTCCTTGTGCCAGTATGATTATGGTTACTCCCTCCATTATGGGTGTGGCCTCCATGGTTATGAACAAGTCCTCCCGAGTTCGGGGTTAGGCGAGGCTTCTGCTGAGCTCCTGAGTTATACCTCCCTTGTCCATACTTCCTCTTACGGCTCTCAATCTGCTGTTGCTTCCCTTCAATCATAAGAGCCTTATCTACCAACTCCTGGTAGTTGGTGAATGTTGCCACCATGAACTGCATACTCATCTCATCATTCAGCCCTTCCATGAACTTCTCCTGCTTTGCGGCATCTGTGGCCACATCATCAGGGGCATAGCGAAATAACTTTCTAAACTCATCCGCGTACTGAGCCACAATACGGTTCCCCTGGCGTAAGTTGCAAAACTCACGATTCTTCAAATTCATGGCTCCAGTTGAGACATGGGCTGTCCGGAAGGCTTGCTGAAATTGGTCCCATGTTACCGTGGCTATAGGGTAGGTGACAGTGTAATTCTCCCACCATGATGCTACTGGTCCATCCAACTTATGTGTGGCAAAACGCACCTTCTCAGCATCAGTACATCCTGCAGTGGTTAACTCCCTTCCAATCCTGAAGAGCCAATCATCTGCTACTATAGGCTCGATGCTACTAGAAAACACCGGCGGTTGCAACCTCAGAAAACGGGCTAAGTTGTCAACTGGTGGTGGTGGTGGATTGTTGTTTTTGTTGTTGCCTTGGTTCTCGACTAACAACTGCATCAGGGTATTCTGCTGCTGGATTAACTGAGTGAGCTCCGGTGGGAATGCAAATCAGGGGTCACGTCTCGGAGGCATCTGATGGGTTTAGAGGGAACAGATTAGAATAGAATGAGGTCTAATGAGAAAACACTACCCATATGCACATGAGACAAACACAAACATTTCACTCAATCAATCAATCAAGTCATACAATAGGTCTAACTATCGCAAAAGTGCTCGGACTACTCTATTTACATGGTGGAATACTACTACTGATGTGGTGGTCTACTAGAAATATTCCTCGGTTGCAGACTCCATGATATCTTCTCCAGCTTCGTCTTCATAGTCATCCTCGCTAAGGTCAGAGTCGGTGTCGTCGATGATGATGTAGTCTTTCGGGCAAATCTCCTTGGGTTCTTTGTCTTCTTCTACTGGTGTGGGGTCTCCCATCAATATTCCGATCTTCTTAATCAGGTCGTCATTCTTATCCACTAGTACGACGATTTCCTCCTCATAATCTTCACGTGTAGCCTTGAGTTCTTCCTCCAGTTCCGCAATCCGAGTCATTGCTTTCTTCAGATCTATCATGCCTGCGCACATCTGATTCTCCTGGCGTTGAATGTGTTGGTTTAATTCCTGGATGAAAGCTGCAATTGATCTATCCATTCTGGTGCTGATCATCTCCCATTGCTCATCTTGGCGCCCACAAATCTAGTAGATAGTGTCTTTAAGCTCCTTTTGATAAACTTCTCCAATGTGTCCCATGGTGATGTGAGCTGCCATACTCTTTCCTAGTCTCCAGGTTGGTGCATCGAAGGAAAACTCTATGGGTTTAGTGACTGGCATGAAGGTCCTTCCTGGAACTTGAACTTGAATCATCCATCGCTCCTCTTCTGGTAAAGTGGCGTTGTAGGTCCCGGTGAAGCTTGGTATTCCTATGTTCAGGTACCTAGTGACTTCCTTCAGGTGTCGTCCAAAAGGTGATTCTTCCTCCGGTTGTGCAAACTTGTTCCTTGCATCCGCCATCCTAAAGAGTAGAAAATGGAGAGGAGTCAGAAAATAGAAGAGAATAGTGATCTATAGCTTTAGCTTAGTGGTCGTGTCCTACACTTAGCGTGTGCTCTAATACCATCTTGTAGCGACCCGACCTCAAACGATCAAGTCTCCGTGCTTCAGTGTCATCCCTGGATCGGTAATGCTGACACACACAGTACTCGAGGATTTATAACAGAGTAGCAATCACACACTTATTACATCGAATGTCTCCAAAGAGAACTTATTACAATAAATATGGCTTAAGGCCATCTAATACGATAACAGCGGAAGGCTTGGAAGATAAAGTGAGTCCATCAACTCCAACGGCATAGCTGAGCTGCACAGCAATGACCTAACGAACCTTACTCCTTGTCTGAAAAGTCTGCAACATAATACGTTCCAGTCCGAAAACGGGTCAGCACATGGAATATGCTGGCAAAATAACACAGTAGAGTAAGAACAGAATAATGCTATCACTACATGCATATTTGGCTGGTGGAAAGCTCTATGGTTATAGTTTTGCAAAAAGCCAACCTTTTCCTACAACAAAGGAATAGATTTTCAATTTAACTATCATGGTAGTTGAAACATCGTTGAGAAGGTTCCTCCAACTCAATCCCAATTAAAGTAATTATCAACCCAACAATATTACTTTAGTGTGATGAGATACTTAAGATACTCCAAGTACTAGATACTCAAGATTGTCCATAACCGGGGACACGGCTAACCATGATTAGTTTGTACACTCTGCAGAGGTTTGCGCACTTTTCCCCATAAGATTCGATCTCCTCCGTTGGTTTTCTCGCACTACAGGGTGTTTGAGAAACAGATGACCGAGACACAGTCTTTCAGAAACATTAACTCTCTACTCCGGGCAGACCATACCAAACCTACAATCCCACTACCTGCTGATCCACCTGTTCAAAAGCTTCACGTAACTTACTCAACTATGCTAGAGCCCATAATAGCTTGTGGCTGCACACGGAAGTTTCTAGCATGAATAATCTCAGTTCCCTTTTAGCCTGGGTGGCGGTTCATAGGAAGATCACACGGGTACGCTGGGCTTTCCAAAAAAATACAGGCAACACTGGGTACTCGAGGTACCTCAATCCACCCAGATGTGTATTTAAGTTGCCACCTTAAGTTGAACCATTAATTATCAATCTCACATCTGTCATGGATTTCACTCACCCAAACCACGTCTACGAGCATAGCATAGCAATATAAGCAACACGTAGAAGTAACTCCCAAGGGTTTGAATGTAACAGGGTAATAGGTTCTACCTCATCAACTACTTCCCAACCCACATGTTAATGACATCCTAACCATGCAATGTTTGAGGATTGGTACTAATGCATAAAAACTGGGTGATAAAGGGGTATGATCAAAGTGTTACTTGCCTTGCTGATGATCCGCGAGACCTAGGGACTCCAAATAACACGCTTCGCACTCAGGGGATTCTATCGCAAACAAAAAATAGCATACATAAGCAATCAAGCAAAGAAACACGGGTAAATCTCAAATAAGAAGATCTAACCAGAAAGTTCAACTTAAGAACTCCGGTTTGCAAAAAGAATCAAATCGAACGGAGCAACGAAACTCAAACGGCGAAAGAAACAAGATCCGTTTACTAATCTGTACCGAGGTCAAATTTTACAGTAGCAAAAACTTGTGCAAGTTGGTTAAATGAAAAGAGGGTCTCGAGACGAAGATCTAGGCGCTTGAATCGCCTGATTCCGACTAACGAGCGAAAATATAAACTAGAACGAAAATCGGATCAGAAATAATCACGGAATAATCCGATAAAAGAAAACTGACGAACAGGCTAACGAACGAGCGTTCGTTATCTGTAACTAACGAGCGAAAACGGTTCGTTAAAACGAACGTCCGGACGAACGTCCGCTAAAAAGAAAAACCAAAAAAACGACTAGGGTTTTTTATAAAAACCCAACCGGTTTTCTAAAAAAACCGAACGGCGCTATACCTCCGACGAGGTCTGGCACGACGACGGCTCCGGCGAGGGGCGGCGCAACGCGGGGCGGCGGCGGCTCGCGGGCAACGGGCGGCGGTGGCGGCTCGCAGCGAGGGGCGGCGCGGCAGGGGCGACGGGCGGCACGGCGGCGGGGTCGGCGGCTCGCGGTGGCGGGGTGGTGTGGCTCCCAGGGGCGGTGGGGCACGACTTTTAAGGAGGGGGCGGTGCCTTGGGGAAGGGGGCACGGCGCGGGGGAAACGGAGTCCGAACCGGACTCCGGTTCGGCGGCGCGGCGGCGGTCTCCCGCTAGGAGACAGCGGCGCGGGGAGGTGGGCCGGCGCTGGGCTTCGGCCTAGCTAGGCCTTGGCGCGTTTTTTTAAATAATTCCGCCGACACTAAAAAAATCCTAGAAAATAAAATAAAGTTCTAAAAATGCCAAAACAAATTTTCTCCGTCTAAATAAAATATTTAGAACGAGATGAACATTTTCTTGGCCCTAAAATGCAATTTTGAAAACGTGTAATTTTTCTAATGCAACCAAAATTACAAATAAAATCCAAATAAAAGCAAAAATTGATTTTAATATTTTTTCCTCCAATATTTAATTTATTTTGGAGAAGTCATATTATCTCCTCTCATATATTAATAGGAAATATTTTCGGAGAGAAAAATAGTTAAAACCAAAATCCTTGTTTCGAAATTTGATAAAAATCAAATTTTAAAACAGGGGAAATCCCCAACTCTCTCCGTGGGTCCTTGAGTTGCTTAGGATTCGAGGATCGCGAGACGAAAAGCAATAAAATATGATATGCAAGAATGATCTATGTATAACATTCCAAATTGAAAATTTGGGATGTTACAAAACCTTGTAAAATAAGAGAGAATAGGTATAAGTATTATGACATAATGTGTAATACCAGCCCATAATGCAATAAATATCGATATAAAAGCATGATGCAAAATGGACGTATCAACTCCCCCAAGCTTAGACCTTGCTTGTCCTCAAGCGGAAGCCGATATTGAAAACTATGTCCACATATTTAGAGATAGAGGTGTCGATAAAACAAAATACGGACATGAGGGCATCATGATCATTCTTATAACAGCAACACACACACAAACACACACACACACACACACACACACATATATATATATATTCATATGATTTCTTGTGCTAAAGTAACAATTCATTCACAATTTCAAGTATGAATCAAAAACTTCATTGAAAACTAACAAACTATAATCTCAGTCATTGAAGCAATTGCAATTTATCATAACATCGGAAAGAGTCAATATAAGAGCTTTTCAGCAAGTCCACATACTCAACTATCATTTAGTCTTTCACAATTTCTAACACTCATGCAATATTTATGGGTATGAAGTTTTAATTGGACACAAAGAAAGATAGGGGCTTATAGTTTTGCCTCCCAACCTCTTACCTCAAGGGTAATGTCAACAATAATAGTTTATGAAAACCCACATCCAATTAGCTATATATATCAGGATCTTTCCAACACACAGTGCTTGCCAAAGGATAAAATGTAAAAAGGAAAGGTGAAGATCACCATGACTCTTGCAAGAAGTATAGGACATAAATAAATATAGTCCCTTCGTAGAGGGAAGCAGAGGTTGTCATGTGCTTTTATGGTTGGATGCATGAAATCTTAATGCAAAAGAACGTCACTTTATATTGCCACCTGTGATATGGACCTTTATTATGCAGTCCGTCGCTTTTATTTCTTCTACATCACAAGATCGTATAAAGCTTATTTTCTCTACACTAATAAATCATACATATTTAGAGAGCAATTTTTATTGCTTGCAACAATGACAACTTACTTGAAGGATCTTACTCAATCCATAGGTAGATATGGTGGACTCTCATGGCAAAACTGGGTTTAAGGATATTTGGAAGCACAAGTAGTATCTCTACTTGGTGCAAAGAATTTGGCTAGCATGAGGAGGAAAGGCAAGCTCAACATGTTGGATGATCCATGACAATATAATTTATTTTGGATGTAAGAAAACATAACCCATTACGTTGTCTTCCTTGTCCAACATCAACTTTTTAGCATGTCATATTTTAATGAGTGCTCACAATCATAAAAGATGTCCAAGATAGTATTTTATATGTGAAAACTTCTCTTTCTTTATTACTTCCTATTAATTGCAACGATGACCAAAACTATGTTTGTCAACTCTCAACAACTTTTATTCATCATACTCTTTATATGTGAAGTTATTACTCTCCATAAGATCAATATGATCTCTTTATCTCTTTTTGTTCTTACTTTTATTCCCTCAAGATCATAGCAAGATAACCAAGCCTTGACTCAAAACTAATCTTTATTATATATAGCTCATGGACTCGATTACATAGAAGGATCATAAAGAAAAACTCAAAACTAAATCATACTAAAACTTTATTCTACTAGATCAAGATTGTTCTAAATCATACTAGAAAAACTCAAAACTAAATCATACCAAAAGGATCGAACTAAGAAAAATGGTAAAGATAAAAGTGTGATGGTGATACGATACTGGGGAACTCCCCCAAGCTTGGCAGTTGCCAAGGGGAGTGCCCATACCCGATACTCAGTTCTCCTTTGGTGGTGAAGAAGAGATTGTTGATGATGTAGGCTTATCGTCCAGCATCGAGCGTAGGAGATGCTCCAACTTACGAATAATGCCCTTGAGTGCGATGATATGCTCTTGCAATAGAATATTTTCACGAGTTAGATACTTGTTCTGCACCCAGAGCTATTTCAATAATCTTGAAAGCATCAATTTTAGTAGGGGTAAGAAGATTGTGATGAGATTGAAGGATGTCTTCTTCTTCTGCTGCCGGAGCTTGATCCTCCGTTGCCTTATTGATCCCATCATCCTTGTTGATCTCCCTGGGTTCTTATCTCTTCAGCTCTATCTTCATTAGCCAAGCATCGTCGCCCTCATTGTTGGAGAAAGGGTATGACATGATGCCTAGCCTTGACAACTCTGGCAGAAAATAGCTCGAATCAAAAACAGAGGATAATCGCGTGGTACGGTGGTCAAAACCTTCGGGTGATTATATAATGAATTTTTACCGACCAAAAGAAGTACCGTGCAAGAAAACGGAGTCCGGAGGGCACACGAGGTGCCCATGAGGCAGGGGGCGCCCAGGGGGGTAGGGCGAGCCCTCCACCCTCGTGGATGCCTCGTGTCCTTCCCGGACTGCTTCATATTTTCCTTTTTTCTTAAATATTCCAAAATGGAGTAAAATTGCTATTAGAACTGTTTTGGAGTCGGTTTACTTACCGTACCACATACCTCTTCCTTTTCGGAGGCTGAAATGTTCTGGAAGGTGTCCCTTATATAGCCCTCTGGGTTTACGGTTTCAATAACATTAGTTTCAACATTTTAGGATTACCTGAGATATAATGTTTGATTCTTTGACCGTTCACCACCCTCGGATTTTTGCCTTTGAAGTTGTTAGTTTTTATGGCACCGGAATGATAGACCTCCTCGATAACGTAAGGACCTTCCCATTTAGAGAGGAGTTTTCCTGCAAAAAATCTTAAACGATAGTTGTATAACAATGCATAATCACCTACATTAAACTCACATTTTTGTATCCTTTTGTCATGCTATCTTTTAACTTTTTCTTTAAACAGTTTGGCATTCTCATAGGCCTGGGTTCTCCACTCATCAAGTGAGCTAATGTCAAATAGTCTCTTCTCACCGGCAAGTTTGAAATCATAATTGAGCTCTTTAATGGCCCAATATGCTTTATGTTCTAGTTCAAGAGGTAAGTGTCATGCTTTTCCATAAACCATCTTATATGGAGACATACCCATAGAATTTTTATATGCAGTTCTATAGGCGCATAATGCATCATCAAGTTTCTTGGACCAATTCTTTCTAGATCTATTAACAGTCTTTTGCAAAATTAATTTAAGATATATATTGCTCAGTTCTACTTGACCACTAGACTGTGGATGATATGGAGATGCAATTCTATGATTAACGTCATACTTAGCAAGCATTTTACGAAAGGCACCATGAATAAAGTGTGAACCACCATCGGTTATTAAGTATCTAGGGACTCCAAACCTCAGAAAAATAACTTCTTTAAGCATCTTAATAGAGGTGTTATGATCAGCACTACTAGTTGGAATAGCTTCTACCACTTAGTAACGTAATCAACAACTACTAAAATATGTGTATACCCATTAGAGGAAGGAAACGACCCCATATAACCAAAGCCCCAAACATCAAATTGTTCAATAACAAGTGAATAATTCATAGGCATTTCTTGACGTCTACTAATATTACCATATATTTGACATTCATCACAAGACAATACAAACTTACAGGCATCATTGAAAAGAGTAGGCCAATAAAAACCAGACTGCAATACCCTATGTGTAGTTCTATCTCCAGCATGGTGTCCTCCGTAAGCCTCGAAGTGACACTTGCATAAGATCTGTTCCTGTTCATGCTCAGGTACACAACATCTAATAACACCATCTACTCCTTCTTTATAAAGGTGTGGGTCATCCCAGAAGTAATTTCTTAAATCATAGAAAACCTTTTTCTTTTGTTGGTATGTGAAACTAGGTGGTATAAATTTAGAAACAATGTATTGGCATAATCAGCATACCATGGAGTAGTACGAGAAGCATTTAATATAGCTAATTGTTCATCAGGAAAGCTATCATCTATAGGTAGTGGGTCATCAAGAACATTCTCTAACCTAGACAAGTTGTCTGCAACGGGGTTCTCAGCTCCCTTTCTATCAATAATATGCAAATCATATTCTTGTAGTAGGAGAACCCATCAAATAAGTCTAGGTTTAGCATCTTTCTTTTCCATAAGATATTTAATAGCAGCATGATTAGTATGAACAGTTACTTTAGAATCAACAATATAAGGTCTGAACTTATCACAAGCAAATACAACTGCTAAAAATTCATTTTCAGTAGTAGCATAATTTCTCTGGGCACTGTCTAGAGTTTTACTAGCATATTGGATAACATTTAATTTCTTATCAACTCTTTGTCCTAGAACAGCACCTACAGCATAATCACTAGCATCACACATAATTTCAAAGGGTAAATTCCAATCAGGAGGCTGAACAATAGGTGCAGAAATCAAGGCTTTCTCAAGTATTTCAAATGCTTCTACACAATCATCATCAAAGACAAAAGGAACATCTTTTTGTAAGAGATTAGTCAGAGGCCTGGAAATTTTTGAGAAGTCTTTAATGAACCTCCTATAAAAACCGGCATGACCAAGGAAACTTCTTATACCTCTAATGTCCTTTGGACACGACATATTTTTAGAAATTTTATCAACTTCAATACCTCTTTCAGAAATTTTATGCCCTAAGACAATGCCTTCATTAACCGTAAAGTGGCACTTCTCCCAATTCAAGACAAGATTAGCTTCTTCACATCTCTGCAAAACTCGATCAAGGTTGCTTAAGCAATCACCAAAAGAAGTTCCATATACAGAAAAATCATCCATGAATACCTCAACAATCTTTTAACAAAAGTCAGAGAATATAGCAGTCATACATCTTTGAAAGGTAGCAGGTGCATTACATAAACCAAAAGGCATACATCTATAAGCAAAGGTACCGAAAGGACAAGTAAA
This sequence comes from Triticum urartu, assembly GCF_056163025.1. Classification (NCBI taxonomy): domain Eukaryota; kingdom Viridiplantae; phylum Streptophyta; class Magnoliopsida; order Poales; family Poaceae; genus Triticum; species Triticum urartu. The sequence continues at coordinate 526,089,906 of NC_141878.1, forward strand.
AGTGGTCTTTTCCTGATCCTCTTTTGACATAGGTATTTGAGAGAAACCAGAATAACCGTCTAGAAAGCAAAAATGTGTATGTTTGGATAATCTTTCTAGCATTTGATCAATAAAAGGTAAAGGGTAATGATCCTTTTTAGTAGCTTTATTTAATTTGCGGAAATCAATTACCATTCTATAACCTATAACAATTCTTTGTGGGATCAATTCATCTTTATCATTAGGAACAACAGTAATACGTCTCTTCTTAGGGACACAATGGACAGGACTTACCCACTGACTATCAGCAATGGGGTAAATTATACCTGCCTCAAGAAGCTTTAGTATTTATTTTCTTACCACTTCTTTCATTTTGGGATTTAACAGTCGTTGGTGATCAACAACCGGTTTAGCGTCTTTCTCCAATTTTATTTTGTGTTGGCATAGAGTGGGACTAATGCCCTTAAGATCATCCAGAGTATATCAATAGCAGCACGATGCTTCTTTAGAGTCTTCAATAATTTCTCTTCTTCGTGCTCTGAAAGGTTAGCACTAATAATAACAGGATATATGTTCTTTTAAGAGTATCAGGCAATGGTTTAAGCTCAAACATGGGATCAACCTTGGGTGGAGGATGATCCCCTAGAATTTCGACAGGCAAGTTGTGTTTCAAAATAGGTCCTTGTTTAAAGAATACTTCATCTATTTCCCTTCTTTCATTCATAAACATATCATTTTCATGGTCTAGAAAATATTGTTCTAAAGGATCATTAGGAGGCACGACAATAGAAGCAAGACCAATAATTTCATCTTTACTAGGCAATTCTTTATCATGGGGTTGTCTATGAAATTTAGCAAAATTAAAATCATGAGACATATCCCTAAATCAACAGAAACAATATCCTTTTGCAGTCTATCTTAGCATTAACAGTATTCAAAAAGGGTCTACCAAATATACCAAAAGTCATCTTGTGGGGAACCAAGAACAAGAAAATCAGCAGGATACTTAACTTTCCCACACAAGACTTCAACATCTCTAACAATCCCAACCGGTGAAACAGTATCCCTATTGGCAAGCTTAATTGTAACATCAATACCTTCTATCTCAGCAGGTGCAATATCATGCATAATTTCTTCATATAAAGAATGAGGTATTGCACTCGCACTAGCACCCATATCACATAAGCCATGATAGCAATGATCTCCTATTTTAACAGAAATAACAGGCATGCCTACAATAGGTCTATTTTTATTTTTAGTATCGGGTCTAGCAATTCTAGCAGCTTCATCACAAAAGTAAATAACATGCCCATCAATATTATCGAATAGGAGATCTTTAACCATAGCAATACTAGGTTCAACTTTAATTTGCTCAGAGGGTGTAGGTGTTCTAGTATTAATCTTATGAGCCACAGTTGAAGCTTTTGGATGATCCTTTATTCTAGTAGGGAAAGGTGGTTTCTCAATATAAGCGGTAGGAACAATAGGATCAACATTATAAGTGATAGCTTTTTCTTCAACTTTAATAGGTTCAACTACTTTTACTTCAATGGGAGGATGATATTTAAGCCACTTCTCCTTAGGGAGATCAACATGAGTAGCAAATGATTCACAGAAAGAAGCTACCATCTCAAAGTCAAGTCCATATCTAGTGCTAAATTCACGAAAAGCATCGGTATCCATAAAAGATTTAACAGAATCAAACTTAGGTGTTATACCTGACTCCTTACCTTCGTCGAGTTCCCAATCTTCAGAGTTACGTTTAATTCTTTCCAATAAATCCCATTTGAATTCAATAGTCTTCATCATAAAAGAACCAGTACAAGAAGTATCGTGCATGGAGCGATTATTGAGAGAAAGCCGAGCATAAATTTTTTGAATAATAATTTCTCTTGTGAGCTCATGATTGGGGCATGAATATAACATTGACTTAAGCCTACCCCAAGCTTGAGCGATGCTTTCTACTTCGCGAGGCCAGAAATTATATATATAATTACGATCACGCTGAACCAGATGCATAGGACAAAACTTCTGATGAAATTCCAATTTCAATCGGTTGTAGTTCCATGATCCAATATCATCACATAGCCTAAACCATGTCAATGCCTGTCCCTTCAAAGATAAAGGGAAGATCTTCTTGTTGATAACATCCTCGGACATACCTGCAAGCTTAAATAAACCACAAACTTCATCCACATAGATTAAGTGCAAATCGGGAAGCAATGTTCCATCTCCTGTAAAAGGATTAGCTAGCAGTTTCTCTATCATACCCAAAGGAATTTTATAGTAAACATTTTCAGTAGGTTCAGTAGGTTGAGGAGCAACTCTTTGCTCTACTGGTCGGGGTGAAGATACCCCGAACAAGCCCCTCAAAGGATTGCTTTCCATAGTAACAAGTGACATTAAATTTCAGCACACTATATAATTTTTTCCTTACCAAATTCCTCCTGCCAAAGGCGCTTCACTCCCCGGCAACAGCGCCAGGAAAGAGTCTTGATGACCCACAAGTATAGGGGATATATCATAGACCTTTCGATAAGTAAGAGTGTCGAACCCAACGAGGAGCAGAAGGAAATGATAAGCAGTTTTAAGTAAGGTATTCTCTGCAAGCACTGAAATTATCGGTAACAAATAGTTTTGTGATAAGGTAATTTGTAACGGGTAACAAGTAATAAAAGTAAATAAGGTGCAGCAATATGGCCCAATCCTTTTTGTAGCAAATGACAAGCTTGGACAAACTCTTATATAGAGGAAAACGCTCCCGAGGACACATGGGAATTATCGTCAAGCTAGTTTTCATCACACTCATATGATTCGTGTTTGACACGTTCATAATTTAATATGTGGGTGGACCGGTGCTTGGGTACTGCCCTTACTTGGACAAGCATCCCACTTATGATTAACCCATCTTGCAAGCATCCGCAACTACAAAAGAAGTATTAAGGTAAACCTAACCATAGCATTAAACATATGGATCCAAATCAGCCCCTTACAAAGCAACGCATAAACTAGGGTTTAAGCTTCTGTCACTCTAGCAACCCATCATCTACTTATTACTTTCCAATGCCTTCCCCTAGGCCCAAACAATGGTGAAGTGTCATGTAGTCGATGTTCACATGACACCACTAGAGGAAAGACAACATACATCTCATCAAAATATCGAACGAATACCAAATTCACATGACTACTTATAGCAAGACTTCTCCCATGTCCTCAGGAACAAACGTAACTACTCACAAATCATATTCATGTTCATAATAAGAGGGGTATTAATATGCATAAAGGATCTGAACATATGATCTTCCACCAAATAAACCAACTAGCATCAACTACAAGGAGTAATCAACACTACTAGCAACCCACAGGTACCAATCTGGGGTTTTGAGACAAAGATTGGATACAAGAGATGAACTAGGGTTTGAGATGAGATGGTGCTGGTGAAGATGTTGATGGAGACTGACCCCCTCCCGATGAGAGGATCGATGGTGATGACGATGGTGATGCTTTCCCCCTCCCAGAGGGATGCTTCCCCGGTAGAACAGCTCCGTCGGAGCCCTAGATTGGTTCCGCCAAGGTTCCGCCTCGTGGCGGCGGAGTTTCGTCACGAGAGCTTGCTTATGATTTTTTCAGGGCAAAAGACTTCATATAGCCAAAGATGGACACCGGAGGCCTGCCAGGGGGCCCAAGAGACAGGGGGCGCGCCCAGGGGTAGGGCGCGCCCCCACCCTCGTGGATGGTGGGTGGCCCCCCTCTGGTGCTTCCTTTTCTCAATATTTTTTATATATTCTAAAAATTACTTCCGTGGAGTTTCAGGACTTTTGGAGTTGTGCAGAATAGATTTCTAATATTTGCTCCTTTTCCAGCCCAGAATTCCAGCTGCCGGCATTCTCCCTCTTCATGCAAACCTTGTAAAATAAGAGAGAATAGGCATAAGTATTGTGACATAATGTGTAATAACATGCCATAATGCAATAAATATTGATATAAAAGCATGATGCAAAATGGACGTATCACCAACTAGATTGGTTTTTCTTGCAATGGGAGAAGTGCTTAGCTTTGGGTTCAATCTTGCGGTGTCCTTTCCTAGTGACACCAGGGGAAGCAAGGCACGTATTCTATTGTTGCCATCGAGGATAAAAAGATGGGGTTTTCATCATCTTACTTAATGCGTTACTCCGTTCTTTATGAACTTAATACTCTAGATGCATGCTGGATAGCGGTCGATGTGTGGAGTAATAGTAGTAGACGCAAAATCGTTACGGTCTACTTGACACGGACGTGATGCCTATATTCTTGATCATTGCCTTAGATATCATCATAACTTTGCGCTTTTATATCAATTGCTCGGTAGTAATTTGTTTACCCACCGTAATATTTTCTATCTTGAGAGAAGCCTCTAGTCAAACCTATGGCCCCCGGGTCTATTTTCCATCATATAAGTTCCCGATCTACTATTTTGCAATCTTTTACTTTCCGATCTATAAACCAAAAATACCAAAAATATTTACTTTATCGTTTATCTATCTCTATCAGATCTCACTTTTGCAAGTAACCGTGAAGGGATTGACAACCCCTTTATCGTGTTGGGTCCAAGTTGTTTGATTGTTTGTGCGGGTATTAGGTGATTTGTGTGTTGTCTCCTACTGGATTGATACCTTGGTTCTCAAACTGAGGGAATTACTTATCTCTAGTTTGCTGCATCACCCTTTCCTCTTCAAGGGAAAAACCAATGCAAGCTCAAGAAGCAGCAGAGAGTCTCCTATTTTTTCACTTTCATATACTAGTGGGAGTTTTTCATTATAGAACTTGGCTTGTATATTCCAACGATGGGCTTCCTCAAATTGGGCCTAGGTCTTCATGATCAAGCAAGTTGGATGCACACCCACTTAGTTTCTTTTTGAGCTTTCATAAACTTATAGCTCTAGTGCATCCGTTGCATGGCAATCCCTACTCACTCACATTGATATCTATTAATGGGCATCTGCGTAGCCCATTGACATGCCTAGTTGATGTGAGTCTATCTCCTTCTTTTTGTCTTCTCCACAACCACCATAATCTATTCCACCTATAGTGATATGTCTATGGCTCATGCTCATGTATTGCGTGAAAGTTGAAAAGGTCTGAGAACATCAAAAGTATGAAACAATTGCTTGGCTTGTCATCGGGATTGTGCATGATTTGAATATTTTTTGTGATGAAGATGGAGCATAGCCAGACTATATGATTTTGTAGGGATAGCTTTCTTTGGCCATGTTATTTTGAGAAGACATGATTGATTTATTAGTATGCTTGAAGTGTTATTGTTTTTATGTCAATATTAAACTTTTCTTTTGAATCTTATGGATCTAAAAATTCATGCCACAATGAAGAATATTACATGGATAAATATGTTAGGTAGAATTCCACATCAAAAATTCTATTTTTATCATTTACCTACTCGAGGATGAGCAGGAATTAACCTTGGGCATGCTTGATACGTCTCCAACATATCTATAATTTATGATTGTTCGATGCTATTATATTATCTGTTTTGGATGTTTTATATGCATTAATATGCTATTTTTGTATTATTTTTGGGACTAACTTATTAGCCTAGAGCCCAGTGCCAGTTTCTGTTTTTTCCTTGTTTTTGAGCTTCACAGAAAAGGAATACCAAACAGAGTCCAAATGGAATAAAACTTCACGATGATTTTTCTTGGACTAAAAGACACCCAAGAGACTTGGAGTGCAAGTCAGAAGAGCCACGAGGTGGCGGCAAGGGTGGAGGGCGCGCCTAGGGGGTAGGGCGCGCCTCCTACCCTATGGGCCCCTCGTGACCCCCCTGACCTAGATCTTCCTCCTATATATTCACATATATTCCAGAAACACCAGAAGCATCCACGAAAACACTTTTTCACTGCTGCAACCTTATGTTCCTGTGAGATCCCATCTTGGGGCCTTTTCCGGCATCCTGCCGGAGGGGGATTCGATCACGGAGGGCATCTACATCAACTCCATTGCCCTTCTGATGAAGCGTGAGTAGTTTACCACAGACCTACTGGTCCATAGCTATTAGCTAGATAGCTTCTACTCTCTCTCTCTCTCTCTCTCTCTCTCTTTGATTCTCAATACCATGTTCTCATCGATTGTTGTCACCTTGGGATATGCGGATCATAACACGTAATAGGTGCATATAACTTGCAAGATCGGATCAAGAACGTAGATATAATGATGAAAACATAAACGGTTCAAATCTGAAATCATGGCACTCGGGCCCTAGTGACAAGCATTTAGCATAGCAAAGTCATATCAACATCAACCTCGGAACATAGAGTATACTAGGGATCAAGCCCTAACAAAACTAACTCGATTACATGATGAATCTCATCCAACCCACCACCTTCCAGCAAGCCTACGGAGGACTTACTGACTCCTGGCGGTGAGCATCATAAAATTGGTGATGAATGATGGTTGATGATGACGAAGATGGAAGATCCCCCATCTTTAGAGCCATGAACGGGCCCCAGACCTGGCCTCCCAATGAAGAACAGGAGGTGGCGGCGGCTCCGTATCATAAAACATGATGAAACTTCCTCTATTGCCAAGTACTAGTACATAATAAAAGGATCAAACAAACATATATCTATGTCCTATGGTAGCAATGGAATCTTAAATTAGAACAGTTATTCTACAGGTTTAGGCACTTTTTCTACATGAACAGAGTACAGTAAGACGCAAGAATATAATACTTAAAATAGAAAATGAGCTCATAGACCTTACCACATTCTTGGTTCGGGACCAGTACAGAACAAGGCGTTCCCAGTCATCGTCCAGTAAATGTGTCTCAGGAGAACGTAAGGGAATTTGATGAGTTTCTTTGCCGGTGAAGTACGTTTTCTTCAGGTAATTCCGATACTGCCACCAAGCATTCTTGAAGATAGCAGAGGTATTAGCACAGGTTACCTCATCCTGAGTTTTCGAAATCGGTCCTTCTCTATAGAGAAAAATGGGAAAATTTGCTGTATTATAACCATCATGGAGGTAGGATGTATGGGACGAAGCAAAGTAATTGCCATGAATAACATTACTTACACATAACTCCTGGACAAACACCTGCAACTGGCATTTTCCTTCATCTTCAGTATAATATTTCCAAGATGGGAAGATACACACATACGATTTAACAACATCAAATGCGATAGATGCTAAACTACGACTAGCTGGTTGTGCTTCCTCCACAGGAATAAGTGTACTAACTGGTGGAGTTGGGGTTCGCCGTGATAGTACTGGCCCTTTGGGCACTGGAGCTGCCTTACTAACTGCTCTTGTTTGGGAGCTCTGTGGTGGAGATGGTGCTGTGTCAACAGGAACTGGGTTACTATCGGCTGGGGTTGGGGTTAGATTGGGTGAAGCTGGTTCTTTGTCCATCGTAGTAGGGGTACAATCTGCGAGAGTTTGGGTTATGTGTGGTAGGGCTGGTTCTTGTGCATGTACAACCGGGGTGCTATCTCCACCAAGAGGTAGCACTGTTTTATTTGAAGACCGTGTTTTTAGTCCGCTAGATACTGGCATCACCCGCTCCAATTCAAATGGCTGATAAACAGGAAACATAGTTGAATGTACAGACATTGTATGAGAGACAGATGCAATAGATAGTGTGGAAAAAAGAGGGCATGAAATAGTTGACATGTATATTGTTTAACTAAAACGGATAGCATGACATAATTTCACATATATGATGTCTATCTAAACTGGATAGCATAGCATAACATAATTCAAAGATATGATGAATAACTAAACAGGATCGCATGACATAATTCACCTACATGTTATCTAAGTACTTAGGATCGCATCATTTAATTCACATATGTGATTTATATGCTAAACAGAGGGCATTCGATATGATGTCTGAACTAAGAACATGGTGTTGAATATTGTGTATATGATGTCTAAACTATGCAATGCAAGACACCGTATGCATGATATGAGCAGTATAACCGTGCCAAGTTAGAGCATACACCTCAGTGGGGGAATAGGACTGGTCATCTGTCTCTGAATCATCTCTGAGGAGCTATCGGGACCCAACAAGAGATCTGCTTCGACAGGTAGCACTGTCTGCTCTGAAGGCCTTGTTTTCACTCCAGATTTTTCCATCTCCCACCCAAATGGCTGATTCACAGGAAGAGTAGTTTAATGTACAAACATTGTCGATAAATGGAAATGTAATGAAGAAAAGGATGGGCAAGATATCATTCAAATATATGATGCCTGGTTAAACAGGATGGCATTGCACATTTCACATATATTATGGCTGGCTAAAAGACATGAGACTGCATAATTCCCATATATGATATAGAAACTAAACAGGTGGCATTACAGAACATGTCTAAACTAAGCAGATGACATATATGATGTCAAAAGTAGGCACTGCAAGGCAACATATGCATGATATGACTAACATCATCATGCCAAGGTAGAGCAAACACCTTGGGGGGTAAATAGGAGTGGTCAGCGGCATCCGAATCCGCCTCAGAACAGATATCTTCCTCTGGATTACAATCTGGAGAGGGGTGGGGAGGGTTTGTCGTTGAACCCACCATGGAGCGATGTCTGCATGACATTGTATTGCCGCGCAAAACTCTTCTCTTTTTCTCTACATGTTCAGCATGATTGTGTACAATATCTGACATGCATACGAAAAAAAATGGTGAGATTATGTAAGGAGAGCATGCAGAAATTTAGAGTGATGGTAACAACCAGTGGATCAACGTTTTTCCGTTGAACCAAAATAGCCCTAATGGATCGACGTGAATGTATAGTAATAAGTGATGCAACAAGTGTACAACCTCTTTGCCATAGCTGTGTCGACCTCAGCATCATTGGGTTGGTCGCTGAAGCAGTTGAGGCAGAGGTGGCTGTCGGAGGTGTGTAGGAAGATCTCAGGAATCTGTAGACGGCGTCCAGGGCACTGCTCTGTTGTGACAGATCGTTCTGTCATCGGAGCAGCTCCGGTGAGCCGTAAGACGTCAAGGCTGAAGCAGCACAAGACAGACATCGTCAATCTCAAGTGGGATTCTAATAGCATCTCCAATAGATGATGTAAAATGGATGTAAAATTAACATCACCAAAAACCACCTGACTACAACAGATGAGGTAAAAACTGTTGACTCTGAACTTAACTGTCGAAACTGAAATTTACTGTGGAATCTGAATGCTACTGTCAAAACTGAACGCAATGGTAGCAGAGAGGCACTTGACATGTAGTTTAGGGAGGGCCTGCAGTTCATCTTCAACCTGCACCCCCCTGAGCCGCCAGCCACCACCGGCCGAACCGCCGGCCCCAGCGCCGCCTCGCCGCCCCGAAACAACTCGCCACCGCCGCCCCGGCCAGCCCTCTAGGTCCCCCGCCCCCCACCCTGAACCCTAAGATAGATAGTGGGGTACCTCTCCGGCGAGCCCCCGTCCCCGCTGCGGGTGGTTCTTCCTTAACTCCGGCGACCCCCCCCCCCAACCCCTGAAAATTGACTGACCCAAAAGTCGATTCAGTCGACTGAAGTATGGCTTAATCGGAGCAGAGCAGCAACACGAGCGAGGGGGAGAGAAGCAGCAACAGCTGGGCGAGCGAGCGATCGAGCGAGAGCCGGAGTAGCAGCAACAGATCTGGCTGGTATGGACGCCGCCGCCAAAGGGGCCTCGCACTGGGGGAGATCCGCCGTGGAGATGTCGCCCGCGGCGCCGGCTTCAAGGTAGCCGCTCCATGGGGGTGCGGGATGGAGCACCGTCGGCGCCGGGAGGTCGAGTTAAGGAGAAGGTGCGATGCGATGAGTGTACAACCTCTTTGGTGGCGCCGAGTAGGCCTCGGCTTCGTCCGAGGAGTCGGTGAGGATGCTACGGTTCCGGTGGAGCAGGTTAAGGCGGCGCTGTGGGGATGGAGCAGCCGCGATAGACGAGGCGATCGTCGGAGCATCTCCTTGGAGGTGGAGGACGGGGCGGCTGAACCGGCAGGACGGCGAGATGGACGGCGGATCCTCATCTGGGGAGGTGGGCGAGGGACGTCGAGCTGTTGCGCTGGACGGCATCGTCGGGGAAGAGGCTCCGGCTGGGCAGCGGTGACGTGGCGGACGGAGGAGGGTGGGGTTTCACGGCTGGAGCGGAGAGTTTATGGCGGCCTGGGATTTCGAATGGCGAAAAGGGGGCGATAGGAGGGGGTGAAGCATGACTTACAACGCGCTTGTCCAAAATGTAGGGTGTGTTACAAAAGTACCCCCCACCGATTTGAACTAGCGGCCCTTTCGGCTCAGGGTTAGAAGGGGGATTTCGCGTGTCGGGATTTGGCAGCTGGAGGGAGTTTTCGCGCGCGTTGTAATTTCGGGATAGCAAGGCGCGGGTTGTGAAGGCGCCAGTTTTGGGAGCACGATATCTGAATTTTTGGGATATAACAAGACGCGGGTTGAATTTTAGGGACAAGCCTAACGTGTAGTAATATTGTACTTGTGTTGACACACGAACACGTCACGTGTACCCTCGACGCCGGGGGTGATGCACCGTAGCTCACGTCGAAGGAGACCCGACCGACAGCGCGATACGCAAGACAGTCAACGGGCGCTTTTGCAGACCCGAAAACCCCACACCCCCGGGAGGGACCCCGTTAGGGAGTGCGGCGGCTATGGGCTGCCCTAGGTCGATTTGCTCGCCCCTAGAGCCTCGGGATTCACAGCTCTCAAACACGAAGAACAGCGAAGAACGAGATAGAAAAACGGTGGAGAGATAAAACGTAGATGAAAAAGTAGTATATTGATTTGTTCGATTGTGTGTTATTAAATCGGCCGTCACCCCCAACATATATAAGAGGCGGCTGGACTTCCCGTACAAGTAAAGGATTCATCTAGGCTTTCCTTACAAGAAAAATTACATCAATTCACGTCCTAGAGTCAATTCTATTCCAACTCGGATTCGGTCTGAATCTGGCCCAAACTCTGTCTTCCTTCTTGCGCGGGCCGCCGGGCTTGCATATGATATCCGATCGACACGGCCCAAATATCAAACTTGTGCGCCTCGACGATACGAACAACTCTCATGTTGATCATTTTTTCAAATAAGGCCATCTTGAATACTTTTCGAGGTCATCTTTATCTTCCAGTCGGACTCGGTTTTGCAGTAGACTGGATTATCCGAGTCTCGTAGTGAATTTGTAAGCTATATATTATCTCTGATGATGATGACTCCAAAATCAAAATTTACTGTCTTGATGATACGCACAACTTCTGTGTTGGACAATTCTTCATCCAAGGTCATTTTGATAAACTTTCGAGCACATGTTCAATTTCACTCGGACTTGAGCTCATCCACTCGGATATTAGATACTTTCACTCGGATCGTCCGATTGGACTTTTTCACTCGGAAGACAATCTTTCACTCGGATGACTATACTTCCACTCGGATGACTATATTTCCACTCGGAAGGCACTATCTTATTCACTCGGATGACTATATTTCCACTCGGAAGGCACTATCTTATTCAATCGGCAAGTTTTCGTCCCGATGGTAATCTTTTCACTCGGAATATTTTCACCTGGACGACAATTTCACTCGGATGATCATATTTTCACTCGGATGACTACATTTCCACTTGGATAATAATAAGTTCATCCGGTCAGCAAACTTTCACTCCCGTAAACTTTCACTCGGATGGTAAACTTTTCACTCGGATTTCCGACTGAAAACATAGCCCGATCTTGATTTGTCTCTCCAGGCCTCATATGATCTCGGATTGAGACGAATTATATATGAAAATCGATCGGCTCGACGAGACAAAACTTTTCCATGTTGAAGGTTTTTCGATTCAAGGCGGTATTGATGGCCGAATTACTCGCGCAACCTATCAGACAAGTGTCTGGCACCTCGCGCCATATTTCCGTTGAGGTTCAGTCTGCAGTATATTGCCTTTAACTTTTGCATATGAACTCGGATTGAGATTATTTATATATAAAAATCGATTGCCTCGACGAGACGAAGACAATTCCTTAAGAGTGCTCCTTCATCCGAGGTCATCTTGAAGACGTGATTGGCCAAAAACCACTCGGAACATTGAACTATGCCACTCGGAGTATAGTTTCGGTTAGTAAGATAAAGTCGAATGAATATAACCGAAACATCAAAGTGGTTCCACTCGGTGACGTGAATATTTTTATGCTGAAACTCATTCACTCGAGACCATCTTCATTGCAATCTGTATCTTGCCAAAATCAGGTGTCAGCAACTTTATGTTATAAGATTCGGCAAACTCTCTGACTTGGTGTGACATGAAAGATAAACCTTGATCTCTAGTTAACGTTTGAGGAATACCGAATCTATGAATAATGTGCTCGGTTATGAATTGAATTACCTCTGTATGCGTCATGTTCTTGAGAGGTACTGCTTCAGACCATTTAGTGAAATAATCAGTTGCCACCAATACAAACCGATGCCCTTTTGAGGAAGACGGATGGATTTGTCCAATGAAATCTAAACCCCAACCTCTGAAAGGCCACGGTTTGATAATAGGATGTAACATAGCAGCAGGAGCCAATTGAATATCACCAAACTTTTGACAAGCTTCACACCCCTTATAATATCTGAAGCAATCATTAATCATAGTCGGCCAATAAAACCCAGCACGTCGCAATAACCATTTCATCTTGGGAGCCGACTGGTGAGTGCCACAAATACCTTCATGTACTTCTCCCATAGAAACTCTTGCCTGGTCCTCATCCAAACACTTTAGAAGAACATCATCGACGGTTCGGCGATAAAGACCATCAACTCTTATTATATACTTGAAAGCCATACGCCGAACAACCCTGTCCACCCTTTCACTCGGATTGCACAAGTAATCAACAATGGGCTTCCTCCAGTCGGGATTGTCACCTACACTAGACTTTTTGTTAATGGCCGAATCAGTGGGTTCAGGTTCGGCCTCTCCCATATTGGCAAGACAAGACATCGGTCTTTGAGAGGTATGAAACATGCCATGATCAATATGATATCCGGATGCTTGTTGTGCCAATTAATTTGCTTTCCAATTGTCATGTCTAGATATATGAACAATGCTAAAGCAATCCAAAGTAGAAATTATATCTAGACATCTATCAAGATAAACATTAAGTGATTCGTCCAAACACTGAAAGACTTTGGATATTTGCTGCACCACTAGTAACGAATCACCATAAGCCTCAATATGTGTAGCACCTATAGCAAGTAACATCTCTAGGCCGAATAACAATGCTTCATATTCGGCTTGATTATTTGTGCAAAAATATTCTAAGCGGCATGAGGCTTCAAAAACAGCACCATGAGGAGATATATAAACAATACCAACACCTTGGCCATTGCTACAAACTGAACCATCAAAGTATAATCTCCATGGTACTAATGAAACAAGGTTCATATCAACATCATGCTTGTTATTAACCCGATGTTCAACAATGAAATTAGCAACAATTTGGCCTTTCATGGATTTTAGAGATTCATAAGCCAAATCATATTCAATCAAAGCATAAGCCCACTTGCCAATTCTACCACTAAGAATTGGCCTATGCAACATGTATTTAATGACATCGGTTTGACAAGCTACTACACAAACACTTGGCACTAAATAATGTCTCAGTTTTGTGCAAGCATAATATAAGCATAGACATAATTTCTCAATAAATGTATACCTTGTCTCTGCGTCCAATAAGCCGCGGCTCAAATAAGTGATGGCATGCTCTTTTCCTTCGGTCTCTTGAGTTAGAACAGCACCAATAACTCCTTCCTTTGCTGCAATATAAAGTCTGAAGGGTTCCCTATGCTTGGGTGCTTTCATCACCGGAGGAGTGCACAAATAATTCTTGATCATATCAAATGCTTCTTACTGTTTTGCCCCCCAAGTGAAATCAGCATCATTCTTTAACCGAAGGATAGGAGTAAATGCATCAACTTTCCCTGATAGATTAGCTATGAACCTTCTCAAATAATTGACCTTGCCAAGGAACTTTTGCATATCTCTCTTGCATGTTGGAGCCTCCACCTTCTGTATAGCCTCTATCTTTTTGGGATCAATCTCTATACCATCTTCATGAATAATGAAACCCAAAAACTTGCCAGCTGACACGCCGAAAGCACACTTCAAAGGATTCATTTTCAATCCATACTTTTTCATTCTTTCAAAAGCTAAACGCAAATCGGCCAAGTGAGATTCAAAAGCATCCGATTTGACAACAATATCATCAATATAAACCTCAAGTATGACACCGAGTAAATCATGAAAAATCAAATTCATAGCCCTTTGATACGTGGCGCTAGCATTTTTTAATCCGAATGTCATCACTGTCCACTCGAATAAACCAAGGAAACCAGGACATCGGAAAGCCGTTTTGTACATGTCCTCTTCGGCCATAATAATTTGATTGTATCCGGCATTACCATCTAGAAAGCTAATAACCTTATGTCCAGAAGCATCATTAATAAGCATATCGGCTATTGGCATAGGATACTCATCTTTGGGTGTAGCCCTATTCAAATCTCTGAAATCAATGCACACCCTCAACTTGCCAGATCCTTTCTTCTCTACTGGGACAATGTTAGAAATCCACTCGGCATACCTACAAGGTCGAATGAAATTAGCTTCAAGCTGTCGACCGATCTCTTCCTTGATCCGGTCATATGTTTTCGGATTAAATGTTCTGGCCGACTGTTTATAAGGTCTAAAACCGTCCTTTATAGGCAACCGATGTTCCACTAGCTCTCGGCTTAACCCTGGCATCTCATGATATTCCCATGCAAAGCAACAAACATATTCTTTCAGTAGCTCGATTAACTTAGCCTTACAATCGGCTTTCAAATTTTTGTTTATAAATGTCGGTCGAGTGACTGAACCATCTCCAATATCTACCTCTTCTAACGGATCGGCTGATGTAAAACCTTGTCCAAGTTTATCCATGTCATCCAACTCCTCTATAGACTCATACATATCGTTCTCATTGGACCGATACTTTACAAGACGTTTTTGTAACCACTCAGAATTAGGATCCATTTAAACATATCATACCTTGGAGCCGATTGCATTCACTCGGCTTTAAAGAGACGGGCACAAAACCATTCTTGGTTGCGCTGAGAAAATCAAATTCTGATAAGTCACGTCCCGTCAAGCAAGTAGCATTGGGATGTTGCCAATCCACCGATGCATCGGCCAAAGCAACACATGCCGAGTTATCCGTGTGAATAACTTCCACTTCATCATCAACCCACTGAATCAAAAACTGGTGCATAGTGGATGGCACGCACTGGTTTGCATGAACCCAATCACGGCCTAGTATGACGTTGTAGTTACCTTGCACCTCAGCGACAAAGAATGCAGTAGCCAAAGTTTTGCTTCCAACTGTAAGCTCCACATACATCACACCTTTGGCTTCAGTTTTCTCTTTGCCTTCAAATCCATTGAGCACCATATTGGTCTTGATCAATTCTTCATCAGGCAAACCCAATCTCTTGAAGACCGAATAGGGCATAAGATTTACCACAGCACCACCATCAACAAGCATCCGAGTGAGCGGCGACCCATTGATATGACCTCTGAGATATAATGGTTTAAGATGCGTTACTGGTTCTTTTGGCTTCTCGAATATTGCGTTTTTAGGGCCAAAATCCAGCTGAGCCACCTCCCCTTCTTCATCTACAGCACGAAACTCAGCAGGTAAGTAGTACACCATATTGATATCCATACCTTCATGAACCGGCGTAGACTCATAGTCCAACATATCAGCCTCCTCCTCGAGTGCATCCACCGATTCTGAAATTTGTCCGAGTGATGGATAAGTAAGAAGTGTCGCAGACGATGTCATATCTGTTGCATCGTCCTCCTTTGGTGATGTAGGTATTGTTGTGATAGATGTATAAGCTGCTGTATCTTGTATTTGTTTAGGCCTCCACACTTGTTTTGGTGGAACCATGGGTCGAGTGTCATTGAACAACTTATCCCTTTGTTTCTCGGCCTCCTGTTCTGCCATCTCTCGACTCCTTAACCTATGTAGTTTCCTCTTTTGTGTCTTTGTTAGCCCTGGAGGACACCACTTTGGCTGAGTGTATTTAGGATCTCTCGTTTTTACTCGGCTGGTGCTTGCTTCATGGTCATTAGCCGAGTGCTTTGGCGCGATAGCAAGTATCGGCTCAGTCGGATTGCTATGCATAATCGGCTGCTGTATGGCGAATGTTTCGGTGCCCAAGATAAGTGAGTCGGCATCCATTTTCTCCTTGCCTTTTCCCGACTCAACTGCTGCAACACTTGGTGATTTAACACGCCATTCTTTTCGACTTTCCAGATGCATGAAATTTCCACTCGGGCGCACCTTTTTACTCTGATGGAATCCACTCAGATGAATATCACTCGGATGGAATTCAGTCGGATGGAATCTACTCGGCCACATTTTTTCACTTGGATAGCTTCCACCTGGGTGCATTCTTACACTTGGATAATTTCCATCCGGTCGCATGTTTTGACCAGCCGACCGATAGTTACCGATGTTCAGTCGGCCTCTATATGAATAGTTAAGTCGATCCCAAACAGATTGCGTATGCTCTTCTGGAAACGGCACCCTCAGTCCACTTGGTTTCATATACTGACTGAACATACCAGCTGATGGTGTCCTTGGTCGCTTTAGATGAGTCGGCCGATTAAAGCTAGAACCGGTCGACTGGTTGGTGTACTTGGACAGCAACATATCAAAAGTTGGCTTGATCCGCTTGCGTTGTACTTTAACTTCATTCCTTTTCCACTTGCCAATTTCTGGACTCTTGGGCTTGACAAATCTCACACGAGCATTTTCTTGCACTTGCAGTTGCCCCCCGAGTGTAGGATTCTTGATGGTGATTTTGATCACTTCCTTGCCATCGGGTTGCTTACCAAGCACAACCTGTCTCCCCAAGACCTTGTTGTCCTCCTTGTCTTTCCTGGGCTCACCAACAATGACATTAGCTTTATTAGCAGATTCGGCTACCTCCGGCCGAATGAGTAGCTTCTTCCCTTCCAAATCCATGGTATTCATTGGAAAAGGCTGTTTATCAACTTGCATCTCAGAAAAGTTCAATCGTCCGTCATTAATGGCCGATTGTATCTGTCGTCGAAAAACATTGCAATCGTTAGTAGCATGAGAAAAAGAATTATGATACTTGCAATAAGCACGCCATTTTAGCTCTTCAAACGGCGGTAAAGTATGAGATATTCTAATAATCTTAGCCTACAGCAAAGCATCAAATATTCTATCACACTTAGCAATGTTAAAAGTAAACTTCATCTCTTCATCATGATTCTTATGAATCAGTTTCAGATCATTGCAAGTAAAGGGTTTGGCCTTAGATGGCCAAACAAATTCAGTAGCAAAAACATCACCCTCATGGTAAGAGTGATCACTATCATATTCCACCATATTCATCTTTGGACGATCGGCTTTGTATCTATGCACTTCTTTGAGATCTTTGCTTCGGCTTTCCTGAGCCAAAGCCCTTTGTAAGACTTGGTTGATATTTAAGAACTCATAACCTTCTAGCTTTTCTCTAATGGGAGTTCTCAAACCACTCAGCACTAGGTCTGCCAAGTCTCTCTCGGTTATCACCAAACTAAAACACCGGTTTTTTGTTTCTCTGAATCTCTTGACGTAATCGGAGACCGATTCATCATGCTTCTATTTAACCGATGTTAGATGTGATAACTTGAGTTCATCGTCGCCGCTATAAAAGTGATCATGAAATTTCTGCTCTAGCTGTGACCAAACCCGAATGGAACCATGTGGTAAATAAGAAAACCATGAGAATGCAGTACCAGTTAAAGATAAAGGAAACAAACGCACTTTCAACTCATTTAGTGAGCCTGCTTCACCTAGTTGTGCTAAGTATTTACTAACATGCTCCCATGTGGTTTTTGTGCCCTCTCCATTGAACTTAACAAAATCTGGAATCTTATATCCCGGAGGGCACTGGATGGCATCAAAGTACTCAGGGTATGGCTTTTGGTAAATCCGATTCCGAGGTAACTCAACTCCAAAATTTTCTCGAAGCATCTTAGCCATCTCCTCTCTAAGATTAGCTAGACCATCATCCTATTGGACGATGCAGCTTTTGGCAGTGGCATAGAAGGAGTAGGGTTGCTAGTTGTGGGTAGGAATTGTGGCATGTATGTCGACCCATAATTTGGTAGTGGTCGAGTGGTTGTAGCTGTAGGTAGAGTTTGGTTCGGCGTTGCCACCAAACCTGTCATGCTCATAATAGGATTAATGGGTGTAGTCACAATCTGATTTGTTTGGGTAGGATAATAAGTCATCGGCACGGGAGGCGCCCATGCAATAGGTAAAGCCAGATTAGGGTTTTGCACACTAGCAGCTACACCATTATTACCACTAGACGATTGAGATATATTCTTCTGAGCATTAGTATTTTCTATAAAAGTTTGATAGACTAGATTGTTACCATTAGCAATACGACTTTCAATCTCAGCCCACTGCTCAGGAGAAAAGGCAGTACTTACAGAGGGTTTAACCTGCTCGGCTTGAAGAGGAGGGAACTTGATTTCTTCAATCGGAGTGATGTTGCCTTGGCGATCCTTCTTGAACTTTGCAAGGAACTCCTGCAAATCCTTCTCCTCGCGCGCCTTCTTGTACTCCTCATAAACTTGGCGATGATCGGCCGATATCTCATCAAGACTGGGCTTAATGATGATATCGGCGTCTACCTCAGATGGCTTGGGAATATCAGACATGGTGGATGATGACGATTGATCTTCGTTCCCCAGCGGAGTCGCCAAAAAGTGTGTTGACACACAAACACGTCACGTGTACCCTCGACGCCAGGGGTGATGCACCGCAGCTCACGTCGAAGGAGACCCGACCGACAGCGCGATACGCAAGACAGTCGACGGGCGCTTTTGCAGACCCGAAAACCCCACACCCCCGGGAGGGACCCCGTCAGGGAGTGCGGTGGCTATGGGCTTCCCTAGGTCGATTCGCTCGCCCCTAGAGCCTTGGGATTCGCAGCTCTCAAACACGAAGAACAGCGAAGAACAAGATAGAAAAACGGTGGAGAGATAAAACGTAGATGAAAAAGTAGTATATTGATTTGTTCGATTGTGTGTTATTCAATCGGCCGTCACCCCCAACATATATAAGAGGCGGCTGGACTTCCCGTACAAGTAAAGGATTCATCTAGGCTTTCCTTACAAGAAAAATTACATCAATTTACGTCCTAGAGTCCTAATTCTATTCCAACTCGGATTCAGTCTGAATCTGGCCCAAACTCTATCTTCCTTCTTGCGCGGACCGCCGGGCTTGCATATGATCTCCGATCGAGACGGCCCAAATATCAAACTTGTGCGCCTCGACGATACGAACAACTCTCATGTTGATCATTTTTTCAAATAAGGCCATCTTGAATACTTTTCGAGGTCATCTTTATCTTCCAGTCGGACTCGGTTTTGCAGTAGACTGGATTATCCGAGTCTCGTAGTGAATTTGTAAGCTATATATTATCTCTGATGATGATGACTCCAAAATCAAAATTTACTGTCTTGATGATACGCACAACTTCTGTGTTGGACACTTCTTCATCCAAGTTCATTTTGATAAACTTTCGAGCACATGTTCAATTTCACTCGGACTTGAGCTCATCCACTCGGATATTAGATACTTTCACTCGGATCGTCCGATTGGACTTTTTCACTCGGAAGACAATCTTTCACTCGGATGACTATATTTCCACTCGGATGACTATATTTCCACTCGGAAGGCACTATATTATTCACTCGGATGACTATATTTCCACTCGGAAGGCACTATCTTATTCAATCGGCAAGTTTTCGTCCCGATGGTAATCTTTTCACTCGGAATATTTTCACCTGGACGACAATTTCACTCGGATGATCATATTTTCACTCGGACGACTACATTTCCACTTGGATAATAATAAGTTCATCCGGTCAGCAAACTTTCACTCCCGTAAACTTTCACTCGGATGGTAAACTTTTCACTCGGATTTCCGACTGAAAACATAGCCCGATCTTGATTTGTCTCTCCAGGCCTCATATGATCTCGGATTGAGACGAATTATATATGAAAATCGATCGGCTCGACGAGACGAAACTTTTCCATGTTGAAGGTTTTTCGATTCAAGGCCGTATTGATGGCCGAATTACTCGTGCAACCTATCAGACAAGTGTCTGGCACCTCGCGCCATATTTCCGTTGAGGTTCAGTCTGCAGTATATTGCCTTTAACTTTTGCATATGAACTCGGATTGAGATGATTTATATATCAAAATCGATTGCCTCGACGAGAAGAAGACAATTCCTTAAGAGTGCTCCTTCATCCGAGGTCATATTGAAGACGTGATTGGCCAAAAACCACTCGGAACATTGAACTATGCCACTCGGAGTATAGTTTCGGTTAGTAAGATAAAGTCGAATGAATATAACCGAAACATCAAAGTGGTTCCACTTGGTGACGTGAATATTTTTATGCTGAAACTCATTCACTCGAGACCATCTTCATTGCAATCTGTATCTTGCCAAAATCAGGTGTCAACAACTTGTACGTACCAAATCAAATCGCACTTCCCTCAACCAAAAAGAAAACGAAAAAAATAAAACTATTCACACCACACAAAGAGAGAGTCTTGCCCCGTTTTACTATACAAATGCTATTCAAAGCTACTCCCTCCTTCCATCTATATAGGGCCTAATGCGTTTTTCGATGCTAACTTTGACCAAATATTAGAGCAATGATATATGACATGCAACTTACACAAAGCAGACCGTTAAATTCGTCTATGAAAGGTTCTTTCAATGATATAATTTTCACATTGTGCATGTCATGTACTATTAATCTTGTCAATAGTCAAAGGCGGTCTTAAAAATCTCATTACGCCCTATATAGATGGAAGGAGGGAGTATGAATCCATGTTATGTCCGATTAAATTTTTTCGCTTGCTGTATAATGCATGTAACCTACTCATACCAACATTTTAGTGCATTCCAAATGTCTATACTACCGCTGCAATTCGAATTAAATTTGAATTCGTTTCTCTATTTCAATAAGAATATACAATCATGATTGTTGCCAACTTCAACCATCATAGTTTCCTTGCTATCCGCCAGATATAAATCAGATGGCCTATAATGCAGGATGGCAGGCACACCATCATCAACAACTCCGTTTTTTATAAGAGTAGAGATAAAACATATTAAATGTAGTATACCATGTTCATAACCACACCATGTGTATCACCGTTATATATATTCACACATCCGTCGGTTTGAAACACTATGATAAATTCTTCAAATATCCGAATTCGCTTTTTATAATGAAGTATATATGATCTCTATTTGTCTTTTACACCCACACAACCCTCTTATCTTTGTAGCTAACGCTAACTTTCTCTTGTGCATGCACATGCCCGCATCCCTCTCACCCTCCCTCAGCATTCTCTAGCTCCATCGCGCAAATTCGTCTTTTCACATTAGGTCGTTCACCCATGGTGTGTGTAGGCCCCCCTGCTCCTTCTTTACAGCACACATCGATCGATATGCCTCTCTAGCCAGGTGTGCCTAGCACAAACACAAGCTTCCCCTCTTCTCTTGTCACCGTCCATGCCTCACTCCCACCACTCTTTTCATCGTTCTTGTACTCGCACACTCCTCCCCCTCGATATAGTATGCCTCTCGTACCACCTCCTACATGCATCCCTCTCTCTCTATCCTTCTCATCATGCCTCATTTGCTTCTAACACACACATGCATGTATACCGATCGATCTCCCAACATATACCTAGATCGACTTTAACTACCCCCCCATCGATCGACGTACCTCACAAGTTATGTCTCTCCTTTATCTTACAAAGGGCGATTGATCTTCCTATGTAGTTACGTCTGCTTACCACAGCCACATCGTCCCCCCTCATCATTCGCGCATGCCTCCTGACCCGTCTCTCACACGCACGTGCACAGACAACAAGCAGCCATCTCCTCTCTTATTGATATTGCGGGCGTGCCCTCCGTTTGTCTAGCAAGCCTATCCCACCATTTGTTAGAAGCAACTCCACTACCACCCCCTCCAACACTCTAGCTCTGTCTCTCTCCCAACCTTATTCATCTCCTGCACATATGCATGGATGCCGATCGATCTCCCTTAATACATGAGGCAGATCGATCCCCTTAATACATGAGGTAGGCCGCTCTCCTCCTCCACACATATACCAGCCATTGTACCTCTATAGTTAATTGGGCCTCCCTCTTCCCCCACCACACACCGATAGTTGAGTGCTGCAGGTAGGTATCCATGCCACAGAGACAAACTGCACATGTCCCATCTCACGTTCCAGTAGGCCAGCCACTCTATATCTTTGACGTGGGCACACACAAATTCGATGGCACTCTTTATCGACCGCGCGCGCACACACACACACATCATCCCTCTCTTCGATTCTATGGGACACCTCAAGCCGATGATACCTCCACTCTCTTCTCGTGGATCGCCCCCTCTATATATATATATATATGTTATATCCAGGACTCTATTTCACACACATTGCATATGTTAAATTTTTTGATTGACCCCCCCCCAAAAAAAAACTCTCAAGAACCCACACACTATATCTCTCTAGGTTTGTATCTCTCTCACACAACCCCACGTAGGTGGTGTACGTATACAAGAAGAGAATAGGTGCACCGTGCACGTACTCACGCTTCGTGCCCAGCCACACCTGCGCGAGTACATGGTGGAGCTCATTTCTCCGCAGTAGCTGAATTTGTTTTTGAAACATCAAGTGGCCAGAGACTCGAAAACTTATTTGCCCATTAGTGACTTGTCAAGGCGGTGGATTTTAGTTTGTACGATAATGCTGCATCCACCTAAAGTAACGAAAGTTCTTACGTAAACTTCCTAGTAATTCCCTCTTCGTAGGTGCAGCATTACTCCTAACATTTGTAATATCAGTTTGAAACTTGTAATATTGCCGTGTCCTATTCCTGCGTTTTCAAAATCCTGTGAATCAAACAGGTCCTGAGTTGGTGATGATGTTGTGCCTCCCAGCTTTCACCAATAGCCGTCGGATCTAGATCTGACGCATACAACCCAAGCTTCTCCATTTTTGCAAAAAGATGCCCGCACTTGTTCCCTATTTACAAACAACTCCTTATCTCTCACAATCTAGGAGTAGAAGGCCGTCAAAAAATCTGGCGCGATGGCCGCTGCCGGAGCCGTCCACCCCCAATCTTGGTGTTCCGTGCAATGCACGGGCATCTACGCACGGGAAATTATGTCGAACAAGGCTGGTTGTAAGCAGGCTAGCTCTACAGCCATGATGATAGTGACTGCAGACGGTGAGGCTGACTATGGTATGCTGAACACGGTGCCTATACTCAGGTGTCATCTCCGGCACAGGGTCTTGTCACTTCACTGTGAGGAGCAGCACGTAATAATTTGACCAATGGGTAGTATAGTGCTAGTACTCCTACTACTACATTGGTAGTACTACTACTAGTACTAGTAGCACCACCGTCTGGATTTAGGAGTACTACCACGTCCACCGGCACCGAGGAACGTCTCCAGGTAGTATTGCTTGAGGCCGCCAGGGCGAGGGGCCGCTTGGACGACAGCTTCGTCTCCTTGTTCGATGAGGTCCTCGTCGGTTTCCTCGACAAGTTCACCGTCGTCAAGAAGCTTGTGGACGACTTTGACGTAAGCCTCCAGCCGACGCGCCCAGGCTCTGCGATGCCTGCCACCCTCAACGACCACTATGGTAACAACCTCTTTGACGCACTGGTGGCCCTGCGACTGCCCGCCGTCGCGCCGGAGAATGTCCACCTCGAGGTCGCGCTCGCCGCGCAGCGCCTGGCGCAGCAAGACACCATCGACATAATCACCCACGTCTACGCGCAAATCGTCCACAAGGACTACTACATGCAAGAGGAGGACGGTAGGACGCTGGCCTTCTTGGAGCGAAGGGCAACCTTGGACGGCACTGTTCAGAAGCACGTTGAGCTCGCCACCAACGCCGCTGCTCCTCACACGTCGGTTGGTGACCCGGCGCACTAGGGCGTGAGGATGTCGTTGAACGTTGATGGATCCATATGTATTTTTATCTTTCCGTCAAATCCATGTAGTAGTATATGATACTACAGTAATTATCTTGTCAGATGGCTGAGAAAACAGGAGGGAGAAGAGATGGCTGTAGCATGGACTCCAAGAAAATTGGTGTCAGATGGGACTCGTGTGGGTGGCGTGTGCCATACTGCTAGATGTGAATGATACTGAGTTATGGCCCATGCCACCCCACTATATCGAGGTACGTAGAAAAAATTTCCTGCAGTCCGTGCTCAGCCCTCCTCTATCTCTCTTCTCAGCCAGCCAGCGGACGCGCGGAGCCCATCGTCTGTTTGCTCACATGCGGCCCCACATGTCAGTGAAAACGCAAGAGGGCCCACTGAACCTGCACATCTTTCACCTTGACGTGCTGGTGATGAAAAACAAATCCAATAAAGATCTTCGGTGGCCGCTTTTGGAGTTACTCAAGAGTAGTAAGATTCTATTTATAGTTTAACCCAAGATGCACATCTTGTGGCTTCAACTACCACTCTATTTTCTTTCATGACACGACCTGGATGCTGGATGTCCCACGTGTCGGCAAAAGAAGGAAGAACCCGACCAAATCTTCGGTTCTGCTATCGGATGAGATTAGTGCACTTGTTGATACTCCTACAAGAATAGAGGCTAGACATGAGACTAGATGCGAGGAAGCAACGTCTACTTCTTTACACTCGAATAAGAAAGAAGCACGCAAGATCGAGCCTCTGTAGATCAACAATGAATGCATCGAGAAGGCACTAATCCAACTTACAAGAGTAGTAAAATGTATTCTTGTGGTTCTTGTTTTCTTTGGTCTTGCTTTTCTAGTCAAAATTATTGTTGGAGTTCGTGCAAAATGGAGGTGCATTTGGGGTCGCGCGTTGGAGTTGGCCTTACAAGTGGGACCGCAGTTAAGGAAACCGACTATCGGCAAACCCCCACCTCGCCCGCCGTGCGATGGCTGAAGTTAGAGAAACAACGAGGTTGAAGAGATTGCTCTAGCACAGACTCCAAGAAATAATATGGTGTCAGATGGATGTCGTGGTGGTGGCGTGTGCCGTACTCCTGGACGTGAATGCTTGTTCTGGCCCATGCCACCCTACTACTCCTACTACTTACTCCTAGTAGTATATAGTATACTAGTATCGAGGATTCGAGGTGCTGGTTACGTACAACAAACACATTAACATATGGCTACAGTAAAAACACCCTCCCGACGCACGAAGCATGTGAAGCTAGTACAAATTTAGAGAAGCGACTCGAAAGCCATTCATAAATTTAGTAAGTTTATAACAGACATATCATTTATTACATACAATAGGTCATCAACCCACATCG
Source organism: Triticum urartu (assembly GCF_056163025.1). Classification (NCBI taxonomy): domain Eukaryota; kingdom Viridiplantae; phylum Streptophyta; class Magnoliopsida; order Poales; family Poaceae; genus Triticum; species Triticum urartu. Next base: position 526,115,324 of record NC_141878.1, read on the forward strand.
ACAACGAGGATACATTATAAATACTAAAGTTTTCACCACACAACAAATAACAAGCCATGAAATGAACTTCAACTCAACCATTCCGCGGCGTTGGAAACGCTTGCTTTGAACCACAACTGATTCTCTGGGACGGGCCATCTGTTGTCGATCTGGAGACCAACGCAGGACCGATCATCCAGGCTGAAGTGGCCTACTATATCAGTACGAGGGTAGGGAACCACCCAAATGTCCGAGGTATAGACACAGTTGCTTCTCATAAATGTGTCAACAGCAGTTGGATCGCCTTTCACCATCATCGGATAGTTTTATCCAAGGAAGAGTGAGTTTTCTCCAAGACTATCAATTCTGTGCCAGGGAGAAGGAGTTGATGCTAGCACACTATTATCCATCCCGAATACCATGCAACGGGTGTTGGAATAGGTCCGGAGAGTGCGACCATGGGAGACACCTGCTTCCTTACCAGTAACACCATCAGTGGGCTGTATACACACAAGAAGAGGTGATCCATCGGAATTAGTTGCCAGGCACCACAGAGTATATCGGCACTACTCGTCCTCATGCTCGTGATCATCACCATCGTCATCTCCCCCTTGGTTATAAATTTTTTCAAGTATAGGTGGTGGGATGTTCACAGGACCTTGGAAACACAAGAAGGTTAATTAGTAAAGGGAAACTTGCTAACCCACATGCATGTGGATGAAAAAAATTATAATTATGGTGGAAGACAAACGTACTGAAACTACTAGGATGCCATGCAAAAATAGTGCCATGAGTGGTGGCAGCAAACACAAGGCCCTCGTATTGAATTGCATCACAGTACTCATCCATGTACAGAAACTGATTTTTGAGCAATATCCATCGAGTCAAACCACGAAGGACGGCAACAAGCTTGTCGAAGATAGCAACACCTTGATAGTTGTTGTAATTCCAAGAGCGGTTGGGAACTCGACAAATTGCTATATTCCGTAGAAGACAGTCACCATGATCGTATTTGAACATGCGTACATTACTGGTGTGCTCAACCTCTGGGCAGTGTGCTGAGATTTTTGGAAGTGGAACCCAGTGACGAGTGTACACATTCACAAGTTCCCACTCGCAGTTGGACCCAATGTAAACAACCCAATCTCCATTTGTGCCCGCCCAAGCCTTGCCCTCGAGCGATGGCATCTTAACATCATACGTATCATTATCAAGTGGCATCAACTGGCACAGGGCGAGGCCTCCGCCGTGCTGGCGCCAGTCATCAGGGTCACGGCGAAGAAGATAGGGGAGATCAAACCGCTCCTTGACTCTTGGGGTCTTTGTAATGATGTTATTAGTTGAGTCGAGAATGGGCTTGAACGAACCTGCCATGCTAGCCGAGGTGATGACGTTGCACCGATCAATGAGTTCCTCCACCACGTCATCTTTCAGATCGGGGCAAGAATAACGGGGTCATTTCCGGCCTGTTCCCTCCATGGAGAAGACGATCGAACAATGTCAGAAGAAAGGGTGAAGGGCTGAAGGAAAATGGAGGAGGGAGAGGAAGAGCGTGCGACATCAGTTCCAAATCAAGAGGGAAAGGTGAAGAGTCGGTGGACAGTTGCGAGTTTGCCACGGTTCACGAAGAGGCGCCCCGACCTACACGTCCATTCGGAAATACTCCTACTACTCGTTGTCGTCTCACTGATATGTTGGAACGGGACCACATGTCAACGAAACATGGTGTGTAATTTCTCGTGCAAAATTCGATCTGGCCGCGTTGGCCCGAGGTGCCGCATTAGTTATCAACCTTTATTTTTTTAATGGCATGCCGATCAGTTTTGAAGCACGACTAACTGGTACTGTACGTGGAGAGGATGACAGCAGGGACCCGCCAAGGTCATGGCGGTACGCAAGCAAGTGCCTCCTTATTTCAAGCCAATAAAAAAATGGCTCCTCCTAGTGGATTTCTGACATTTGGGTCCCATGCCATTGTCAACGTAGTCAATAAATGAGAGAATTGCACAACGAGCGGCTGACACCAGGGACCCAGCAGCTCGCCCAGTTATTTTTGTTTTGGGTTAATTTGATAAATTCCACTCCAAATCTGGTGTATCCGAGAAATGCTACTGCAATTTCCAAACTTTGAAAAATGCCATTTCTAGTGGCATTTTTCGAAGTCTGGAGTGGTGTTTTTCAAAGTTTCCAAACTGCAGTGGCGTTTTTCAAAGTTTGCAAAAATTGCAGTGGCATTTTTCAAAGTTTGGAAATTGCAGTGGCATTTTTATGAATCACCATAATTGGAGTGGAATTTATATAATTTGTTTTTGAGACAGAAGCAGGGTGTCAACTGGGCTGTGCGGGACACTCTGGCCTGTCTAGACAGCCTTTTCTTTTATGTTTACCACAGACCAGCCCAGTAGTTTTTTTTTCTTTCTGAAAATGGCTAGCCCAGTTCTTTTGTGATTTGTCAAGTAAGTCGCTTTATCAGGCCTGCTGGGCTGCAAATCTTTCAAGACGAGGAGAGCTTCATTCGGCTGGCCGAGAAAATGGCCTATCAGTAATGAGAAATGAGCTATACATTTTTAAAACACATCAAACCGGCAATTATTTTCAAATATCTTTTTTCATTTCGAGATTTTAAATTGCATTGATTTTTATGTGTGGACAACTTATTGGATTTTATATTGATATACATGATTTTTCAAATCAGTCTGAATGTGACTCGAAATTTCGGGATTAAAAACAGTTCAGACCGCACCGACATATGCAAAATTTCGTATAATTTTTTAACCGTGGCCACAATATGGGCTGTAATGCTAACATAAAGAATATGGGCTCCAAAAAAACCCGTAAGAATTAGCAAATGGGCTGTATATTATTTGAAATAATGGCAGATGGGATGTATGCTGTTTTCCACACATTTGAGGCTTTCCATAGATGGCATGTATACTGTTGGATGTCCATCCAACGGCTGTCGTGCTTCTTCAATCTCTGCTCTTCCTGCTCCAGCCGCTCAAACAAGCGCCGGAGGGACTGCCTGCTCCCTCCTCCCTGCGGCCGGTTGTGCTGCCGTGTAGGCCTCACCACCCCACCGTACTCCCATTGCTGGCCTAGCCATCCCTCTACTCACCCACACCTACTATTATTCTTCGGCGATGGCACACGAACCAGTAAACCCTCGTACAGTCGTACTCCCCTCCGCATGGAAAACAAAAACAACGGCCGAGTCTTCCCTGCCTCCGTGTCGTTCCCTTCCTAGGCCTCGCCGTCGTCCACCGCCCTGGTGCTCTCGGCGTGGCGTGGTCAGCGTGGTCAACGACCGACATGCATCTGAAGTGGACTGTACGAGGAGAGGCTGACAGCTGGGTCCACGGCCGCACGCAAGGAAATGCCTCCTTATTACGCGCAAAATAATGATTTCCTCCACCTGACATCTGGGACCCACTGAAACGGCCTCCGTATTTCGCGAAAAAAATGTTACCGCCGCTGACAGCTCGGACCCACCAGCTATATCTTCGCACGCAAGGAAGTGCCTCCTTATTACGCAAAAAAATGAATACTCCCCCTGCTAGCTGGGACCCAGTATAGTGGGCCTACTAATTTGACGGGGACGAAGGGCTTTGTCAACTTAGTCAATATGCACGATTCTAGCTCGACTGACCGTACGATGTCCATCCAACGGTCGTAGTGCTTCTTCAACCTCTGGTCTTCTTGCTCCAGCCGCCCAAAGCAGCGCCGGTCGTGCCGCCTGCTCCTGCCTCCCATGGCCGGCTGTGCTGTCGTGGAGGCCTCACCGCCCCCATACTACTCCCACCGCTGGCCAGGCCATCCCTCCACTCCACTCACCCACACCCCCTATTATTCTGCAGCGACGGCAGCGCAACCGAACCAGTGAACCCTCGTACTCCTCTCCGCGTGGGCATCCACTGCCGCGTCTTCCCCGGCTCCACGTCGTCCCCTTCCTAGGCCTCGCCATCGTCCACCACCGTGGTGCTATCGGCGCGGTGTGGTCAATGTGGTCAACGACCGAATTCCATCGGAAGAATACTGTACGTGGAGAGGCTGACAGCTGGGTCCACGGCAGCCGCAAGGAAGTGCCTCCTTATTACGCGGAAAATAATTATTCCTCCACCTCACAGTAGGGACCCACAAGACGCCCACCAGTATATCACAAAAAAAACGTTTGCCCCTGACTGCTGGGACCCACCCGATGGGCCACCGTATTTCACGAAAAAATGTTCCCCCTGCTGTCAGCTCAGACCCACCGGAAGTGCCTCCTTATTACGCACAAAAAAATGAATACCCCCCTGCTAGCTGGGACCCACCTTAGTGGCAGGCTGACTTGTGGGCCTACTAAGTTGACGGGGACGGAGGGCTTTGTCAACTTAGTCAATATGCATGATTCTAGCTCCAGTGACCGTACGATGTCCATCCAACGACCGTAGTGCTTCTTCAACCTCTGGTCTTCTTGCTCCAGCCGCCCAAACCAGCGCCGGTCGTGCCTCGTGCTCCTGCCTCCCGTGGCTGGCTGCGATGCGGCGGAGGCCTCACCGCCCCCTACTACTCCCACCGCTGGCCAGGCCATCCCTCTACTCACCCACACCCCCTATTATTCTGCGGCGACGGCAGCCTCACACCGCAGCGAACCAGTGAACCCTCGTACTCCTCTACGCGTGGGCATCCACTACCGCATCTTCCCCGGCTCCGTGTCGTCCCCTTCCTAGGACTCGCCGTCGTCCACCGCCCTGGGGCTCTCGGCGCGGCATGGTTAACGTGGTCAAGGAACGGCTTCCATCGGACGTGGACTGTACGTGGAGAGGCTGACAGCTAGGTCCACGGCTGCAGCAAGGAAGTGCCTCCTTATTACGTGCAAAATAATTATTCCTCCACCTGACAGCGGGGACCCACCGGATGGGCCACCAGTATTTTGCGAAAAAAATATTTTCCCCCTGACTGCTGGGACCCACCGGACGGGCCACCGTATTTCGCAAAAAAAACGCCCCCCCCTGCTGTCAGCTCGGACCCACCGGAAGTGCCTCCTTATTACGCACAAAAAAATGAATACTCCCCCGGCTAGCTGGGACCCACCTTGCTGGGAGGCTGACTTGTGGGCCTACTAAGTTGACGGGGACGAAGCGCTTTGTCAACTTAGTCAATATGAACGATTCTAGCTCCAGTGACCGTACGATGTCCATCCAACGGCCGTAGTGCTTCTTCAACCTCTGGTATTCTTGCTCCAGCCGCCCAAAGCAGCGCCGGTCGTGCCGCATGCTCCTGCCTCCCGTGGCCGGCTGTGCTGCCGCAGAGGCCTCACCGCCCCCTACTATTCCCACCGCTGGCCAGGCCCTGCGGCGAGGGTAGCCTCACACCGCAGTCGAACCAGTGAACCCTCATAGTCCTCTTCGCGCGGGCTTCCACTGCCGCATCGTCCCCTTCCTAGGCCTCGCCGTCGTCCACCGCCGTGGTGCTCTCCGCGCGGCGTGGTCAACATGGTCAAGGAACGACTTCCATCGGAAGATTACTGTACATGGAGAGGCTGACAGCTAGGTCCACGGCCACAACCCAGTTTTTTTGTGATTTGCCAAGTAAGTCGCTTTGTCAGGCTTGTTGGGCTGCAAATCTTTCAAGACGAGGAGAGCTTTCATTCGGCTGGCCGAGAAAATGGCCCATCAGTAATGAGAAATGGGTTGTACATTTTTAAAACACATCAAACCGGCAATTAGTTTCAAATATCTTTTTTTTTATTTCAAGATTTTAAATTACATTAATTATTATGCGTGGATAATTTGTTTGATTTTATATTGATATACATTTATTTTTAAAATTAGTTTGAATGTGAGTTGAAATTTTAGGATTAAAAACAGTTCGGACCGCACCGGCAAAATTTCGTATAATTTTTTAACTGTTGCCACCATATGGGCTGTAATGCTAACAAAAAGAATATGGGCTCCAAAAAAACCTTAAGAATTAGCAAATGGGCTGTAAATTATTAGAAATAATGGCAGATGGGTTGTATGTTGTTTTTCACATATTTGGGGCATTCCTAAAAAAAGGTTGACGCACAAGCACTAACTGTTGGATGTCCATCCAACGGCCGTCGTGCTTCTTCAATCTCTGGTCTTCCTGCTCCAGCCGCTCAAACAAGCGCCGGCGGGACTGCCTGCTCCCTCCTCCTCGCGGCTGGTTGTGCTGCCGCGCAGGCCTCACTGCCCGACCGTACTCCCATCGCTGGCCTAGCCATCCCTCTACTCACCCACACCGGCTGTTATTCTCCGGCAATGGCAGACAAACCAGTAAACCCTTGTACAGTCGTACTCCCCTCCGAGTGGGAAACAACTGCCGAGTCTTCCCTGCCTCCGTGTCGTCCCCTTCCTAGGCCTCGCCGTCGTCCACCGCCCTAGTGCTCTCGGCGCGGCGTGGTCAACGTGGTCAAGGAACGACTTCCATCGGATGTGGACTGTACGTGGAGAGGCTGACAGCTGGGTCCACGGCCGCAGCAAGGAAGTGCCTCCTTATTACGCGGAAAATAATGATTCCTCCACCTGATAGCTGGGACCCACCAGACGGGCCACTGTATTTCGCGAAAAAAACATTTCCCCCTGACTGCTGGGACCCACCAGCTACATCTTCGCATGCAAGGAAGTGCGTCCGGGCAAAAAAAACGATTCGCCCCCTGACTGCTGGGACCCACCAGCTACATCTTCGCAGGCAAGGAAGTGCCTGACAGTCGGGACCCACCTGGTCGAAGCGTACGCAGCGTTGTCATTCTGGTCGCGAACGTGTACGTACATACTAATCGATGTAGAGGCACGCACGTGTCATAGTAGAGGCGCGCACATAGCATGTACACGTACGTACATCGGCCAGGGTGCAAGAAAGAAAATACGGCCACGTATGTGTACATACGGGCGGGGTCTCGAACGCCTACTCGCGCATACTTACGGCGAGGGCTCGTGTACATGGCTGGGTCGGAACGGAGAAATAGCGTCGTTGTCGTGTTCATGGGGAGGTAACAGAATGTGTCGTGTTCATGGGGAGGCAACGGAATGCGTCGTGTTCATCGGGAGGCAACAGAATGCGTCATGTTCATCGGGAGGCAACGAAACGCGTGGGAGCCAACCGGCTGGGTCGAAACGGAATGTGTGGTCGTGTTCATCGGGAGGGCTTGGACGGAACAGGCAATGGAAACGAGGCCTAGCGTACCGCACAACGGAGGAAACGGACCTCTACGTTTGGAACGGGGTCCTGTTGATCGGGAGGGGTCTGGCGTATCGCAAAACGGAGGAAATGGACCTCCTACGGTCGAAACGGGGGTCCTGTTGATCGGGAGGGGTGTGGCGTACCGCAAAACGGAGGAAACGGACTTGTGTTGGAGCGCTACGGTCGAAACGGGGGTCCTGTTCATCGGGAGGGGTGTGGCGTACCGCAAAACGGGACTCCACGGGATACCGTTCATCTCCACCGTCGACCCCCTCTAGCCTCCACGAGCTACTGATCATCCACCGTCGACCTCCTCCAGCCTCCACCTGCGATTGTTCATCCACGGGCTCCTATTCATCCAGCCTCCACCACGCGCTACTCCACCGGCTACTGTTCAACCAGCCCTCTCCACGGGCTCTTGTTCAACCACCCCTCCACGGGCTATTGTTCATCCTGCCCTCCACCATCTACTGTTCATCCAGCCCTCCACGAGGTGGTCCTGTTCATCCAGCCCTCCACGGGGTCCTGTTCATCCAGCCCCAACCGGCTCGATTGATCGGGGTCCTGTTCATCCAGAGGCAACACCACAGGGTCCTGTTCATCCACCCCCACCGGGAACTGTTCATCCAACCCCCCCCCCCCCGCAACGCTCACTGTTCATCCAGAGGCAGCATCGATCGGCTTCAGTTAGCAGCAGTAGCGAAGGAATCGCTCGATCGGGTTCAGTTAACAGCCATCGATCGATCGCTCGGGTTCAGTAACGCGTAGCCTGCAGTGCAATCGCTCGGGTTCAGTTAGAGCCTAACACCTCGCTCGGGTTCAGTTAGAGCCAACGCCTCGCACACACGCGCGTACGTGTACGATAGAAACGTGCATCGCTCGGCCCCCGGCCTCCCACCATAACCGGGAACTCCCCGAAATTTTCCTCCCCCTCGCTTCTACCATGGTTTTTTCCGTCATGGACGGCCCAAAGAATGTCATGCAGCTGCGTCTCCGGCCCGCCCAGGACGAAAAGCCCATTTTCTATCATGATTTTTTGTCATAGAAGTAGGAGCCCACCACATCTTTGATGATACCGGGTTTTTTCACAATTATCGTCATAGAAGTGTCATATGTATGACAAAAAAAAATTTCGTTCGACCCAAAATGTCACGGATGTGTCTTTTTTTGTAGTGTCATCAGCTTTGCTCTGCCAGACGTTCATAACATCTAGTGTTGCTCCTGCAGTAGGTTTGGCACCTAGCGGTGCTTCCAGGACGTAATTCTTCTATGCAGCAATGAGGATAATCCTGAAGTTACGTACCCAGTCTGTGTAATTGCTGCCATCATCTTTCAACTTTTCTTTCTCAAGGAACGCATTAAAATTCAATGGAACAACAACACGGACCATCTATATACAACAACATAGACATGCAAAATACTATCAGGTACTAAGTTCATGATAAATTAAAGTTCAGTTAATCAAATTATTAAAGAACTCCCACTTAGATAGACATCCCTCTAATCATCTAGGTGATCATGTGATCCATATCAACTAAACCATGTCCGATCATCACGTGAGAGGGAGTAGTTTTCAATGGTGAACATCACTATGTTGATCATATCTTCTATATGATTCACGCTCGACCTTTCAGTCTCTAGTGTTCCGAGGCCATATCTGCATATGCTAGGCTCGTCAAGTTTAACCCGAGTATTCTGCATGTGCAAAACTGGCTTGCACCCGTTGTATGTGAATGTAGAGCTTATCACACCCGATCATCATGTGGTGTCTCGACACGACGAACTTTCGCAACGGTGCATACTCAGGGAGAACACTTGTACCTTGAAATTTAGTGAGCGATCATCTTATAATGCTACCGTCGATCTAAGCAAAATAAGATGCATAAAAGATAAACATCACATGCAATCAATATAAGTGATATGATATGGCCATCATCATCTTGTGCTTGTGATATCCATCTCCGAAGCACCGTCATGATCACCATCGTCACCGGCGCGACACCTTGATCTCCATCATAGCATCGTTGTCGTCTTGCCAAATATTGCTTGTACGACTACCGCTACCGCTTAGTGATAAAGTGAAGCCATTACAGGGCGATTGCATTGCATACAATAAAGCGACAACCATATGGCTCCTGCCAGTTGCCGATAACTCGGTTACAAAACATGATCATCTCATACAATAAAATATAGCATCATGTCTTGACCATATCACATCACAACATGCCCTGCAAAAGCAAGTTAGACGTCCTCTACTTTGTTGTTGCAAGTTTTACATGGCTGCTATGGGCTGAGCAAGAACCGTTCTTACATACACATCAAAACCACAACGATAGTTTGTCAAGTTGGTGCTGTTTTAACCTTCTCAAGGACCGAGCGTAGCCACACTCAATTCAACTAAAGTTGTAGAAACTGACACCCGCCAGCCACCTGTGTGCAAAGCACGTCGGTAGAACCAGTCTCGCGTAAGTGTGCGTGTAATGTCGGTCCGAGCCGCTTCATCCAACAATACCACCAAACCAAAGTGTGACATGCTGGTAAGCAGTATGACTTGTATCGTCCACAACTCACTTGTGTTCTACTCGTGCATATAAAATCTACACAAAAACCTGGCTCGGATGCCACTGTTGGGGAACGTAATAATTTCAAAAAAATTCCTACGCACACACAGGATTATGGTGATGCATAGCAACGAGAGGGGACAGTGTGTCCATGTACCCTCGTAGACCGAAAGCGGAAGTGTTAGCACAACGCGGTTGATGTAGTCGTATGTCTTCATGATCCAACCGATCCAAGTAACGAACGCACGACACCTCCGAGTTCAGCACACGTTCAGCACGATGACGTCCCACGAACTCCGATCCAGCAGAGCTTCACGGGAGAGTTTCGTCAGCACGATGGCGTGATGACGGTGATGATGATGCTACCGACGCAGGGCTTCGCCTAAGCACCGCTACGATATGATCGAGGTGGATTGTGGTGGAGGGGGGCACCGCACATGGCTGGGAGAGATCAACAGATCAACTTGTGTGTCTAGAGGTGCCCCCTGCCCCCGTATATAAAGGAGAAAGGGGGGAGGTCGGCCGGCCCCTATAGGCGTGCCAGGAGGAGTCCTCCTCCTAGTAGGAGTAGGACTCCCCTCTTTCCTACTCCTACTAGGAGGGGGAAAGGAAGGGGGAGAGGGAGAAGGAAAGGGGGGCGCCGCCCCCCTCTCATAGTCCAATTTGGACCAGAGGGGGACGGGCACGCTGCCAGCCCTAGGCCAGCCCTCTCTCTCCAGTAAGGCCCATAAGGCCCACTATTTCTCCCGGGGGAGTTCCGTAACACTCTGGCACTCCGGTTTTCTCTGAAACCACCCGGAACACTTCCGGTGTCTAAATATAGTCGTCCAATATATCGATCTTTACGTCTCGACCATTTCGAGACTCCTCGTCATGTTCGTGATCATATCTGGGACTCCGAACTACCTTCGGTACATCAAAACACAAAAACTCATAATACTAATCGTCATCGAACTTTAAGCGTGCGGACCCTACAGGTTCGAGAACTATGTAGACATGACCGAGACACGTCTTTGGTCAATAACCAATAGCGGAACCTGGATGCTCATATTGGCTGCCACATATTCTACGAAGATCTTTATCGGTCAAACCGCATAACAACATACGTTGTTCCCTTTGTCATCGGAATGTTACTTGCCCGAGATTCGATCATCGGTATCTCAATACCTAGTTCAATATCGTTAGCGGCAAGTCTCTTTACTCATTCCGTAATACATCATCTCGCAACTAACTCATTAGTTACAATGCTTGCAAGGCTTATAGTGATGTGCATTACCAAGTGGGCCCAGAGATACCTCTCCGACAATCAGAGTGACAAATCCTAATCTTGATCTATGCCAACTCAACAAGTACCATCGGAGACACCTGTAGAGCACCTTTATGATCACCCAGTTACATTGTGACGTTTGGTAGCACACAAAGTGTTCCTCCGGTAATCGGGAGTTGCATAACCTCATAGTCATAGGAACATGTATGAGTCATGAAGAACGCAATAGCAGTAAACCAAACGATCAAGTGCTAAGCTAACAGAATGGGTCAAGTCAATCACATCATTCTCCTAATGATGCGATCCCATTAATCAAATGACAACTCATGTCTGTGGTTAGGAAACTTAACCATCTTTGATTAATGAGCTAGTCAAGTAGAGGCATACTAGTGACACTCTGTTTGTCTATGTATTCACACATGTACTAAGTTTCCGGTTAATACAATTCTAGCATGAATAATAAACATTTATCATGATATGAGGAAATAAATAATAACTTTATTATCGCCTCTAGGGCATATTTCCTTCAGTACCCGACCTCATGAGGTTGCGATGACGAAGCCATGACAACCAAGGCCAGGTGGGTGCCAGCGGGCGCACAGGAGCCAGTTTCCTTTTTGGTGCTAAGGAGGCAAGCGCGGGCGTGGGTTCCCGAGGAATCTGGCAAAGGTTTCCATTCCTATGCAACGAGACCAAGACCTCCAGGACAGCAGGACGGATGTCATCGTCGAGCCCACCGCAGCTTCACGATCAGAAGCTTTGCAGGTGAAGACCACCTTTCGTCAGGATAAGATGTACTACTTGCCCCCTTTCAAAATTGGCTGTTGTGGAATCCCTTCCCGCCTACGATTTGGGGGAAGAGGATCGAGGCCACTATAAGTATAGGTTAGCCACCACCATATAGAGGGATCTGAACCTCATCGACTCATTGCCTCGCCAGAGCAGACCTCGCGAGGTTGTTCATCCCTTGTACTAGGTCATCCTCAGCCCCTCGTGAGGCCAATCCACCACAAAGCAGGAGCAGGGTTTTACACCGCAAGGTGGCCCGAACCTGGGTAAACTATCATGTCCACCTTCTTCCTTATTCATCAAGCTAGGCCGCGGGGTGATAAGTTGGTTGGCTAGAGAGATTGAGTCCTTCGCACACGCCCAGAGTTTGAACCTTTCTTGGGTCTGCGGAGCCCCTGACAGTGCCCAGTTGAGGGAGTCCTGGACTAAGGGGTCCTCCGGCGTTCGGCCGATTATCCATGGGTCGGACTGATGGGCTATGAAGACATGAAGGCCGAAGACTGCACCGTGTCCGGATTGGACTCTACTTGGCGTGGAAGGCAAGCTTGGCGACCGAAGATTCCTTCTTCTGTAACCGACTCCATGTAAACCCTAGATCCCCTTGGTGTCTATATAAACCGAAGGGGATAGTCCGGAAAGGACACCACATATACTCATTACCATATCCACATAGGCTAGACTTCTAGGGTTTAGCCATTATGATCTCATGGTAGATCAACTCTTGTAATACTCGTATTCATCAAGATCAATCAAGTAGGAAGTAGGGTATTACCTCCATAGAGAGGGCCTGAACCTGGGTAAACATCGTGTCCCCCGTCTCCTGTTACCATCGATCCTAGACGCACAGTTCGGGACCCCCTACCCGAGATCTGCCGGTTTTGACACCGACATTGGTGCTTTCATTGAGAGTTCCACTGTGTCATCGACAAAAGGTTTGATGGCCCCTTCAATTGTCAACAATGGCGTTGTCCAAGGAGGAACTCCCCCCCCCCAGACAGATCTTCATATACGGTGGCTTCATACTGCAGGCCAACTCGCTTGGCCATCTGGAGCAGATCGCCAGCTACGCCCCTGGCCATCAGGTCGGATTCGGAAGCTTGAACTACGTCACGGATATCTGTGGAGACTTGATCTTCGAGGGATTTGAGCCCGCGGCGATCGCTCCCCTCATCCCGATGAATGTGACTTAAATCTGTCATCGGATCACACCCAGGAGATGGTTCCTGCGGCTGCAACGACCTTAGAGCCGAAGCAGATCAAGCCATCTGAGGCCTCAGAGTCCGCGGAGTTGGAGCCACATATGGACTCGACGCCCTGCAATATTCGCTTTAACAAAACTTCGGACTCGTCTCCAGTTATAAGTTCCAGATTGTGTATGCCCGCGGACACCGAGCTAGATCGGTTATCGATCTTCGAGTTCAGCGCCGCTGACGTTTTCCAGTACTCGCCTTTGGGTGACGTGCTAAAATCTTTAAAGAATTTGTCCTTGGAGAAGGACTCACAACCGAACATTGTCCGGTTCGAGCTAGAGACGGATGATGAGGAATCTTTCTTCCCACCCGCCACCCACTTCATAGCCACTGTCGATGACTTAACCGACGAACTTGACTATGGCTCCAAAGACATCGATGATATGGACGATGATGCCGACAAGGAGCAAGGCCAAGACCTGCCATTCACTGGATGTTGGATGGCTACCTCTTCATACGACGTGTACATGGTTGATACACCTAAAGGATCTGGCGACGACAAAGAAGAGCCAGATGCGAATAAAACCTCCGAGACACAATCCAAGCGTTGCCCCAAGCCCCGCCGCTCAAAGGACGGCAACACTGGCACCGGAGAAAATAGTACTCCGGGCGACACCGAAAATAATGAAGACCCTGTCGGGGCTACATCCGAACAGGAACACGACAGCAGGCAAGAAAACCCTGACGAACAGGCCATAGAAGATGACTCGGAGGATGATAGTTACCGTCCACCCTCCAAGGAGGAGACAAGCCTTGGCAACAAAGACTTCACCGTGCCTAAGGGTCCTCTCGAGCAGGAGCGCTATAAGCTTCATCTCATAGCCACTCCAAGGAGCCTGAAAAAGAAACAACAACAACTTCAAACTGAACAAGACCTGCTCGTCGACAGATGGACTGATGTCCTGACAGCCAAGGAATACGGCATCAACCGCCCAGCCAAGAGCTATCCGAAACGCAGACTGCTACTCAATTCGATGAGGAGGCGCCGGAGCACATATCTCCCTCGTGTAGTGAGGACCGACCACCACGTGGTCGGGACAGAACGGCTGAACGGCCACCCCGCGGTCAGGATAAAGCAGCAACTCGAGCCGAATAGCAGAACGCCCCACCACCCCGCCAAAATAGGGACAGAAGAGTCCGGAGTCATATGTACGACCTTCGACAGACTCTGGACAGTAGAGCAGGACACACAAGATCGATCTACGAATCGCGAGGATGTGCCTCAAAGCACGACGATGGCTACCTATTCGGACGTGACAAACCTAACCACGCTCGGGCCGAACGCCGCAGACGGACTCCATCAGAGCTCCGCCACGATGTGGCCCGATATAGAGGTGTCGCACACCCGCTCTGCTTCACAGATGAAGTACTGGATCATGAATTCCCCGAGGGGTTCAAGCTCGTCAATATCAAATCATAAGACGGCACAACCGATCCTGCAGTATGGATCAAGGATTTCATTCTCCACATCCACATGGCCCGAGGAGACGACCTCCACGCCATCAAATACCTCCCATTAAAGCTCAAAGGACCAGCTCGGCACTGGTTGAATAGCCTGCCTAAGAACTCCATCGGCAGCTGGGAGGACTTGGAAGAGGCTTTCCTCGACAACTTCCAAGGAACTTATGTCCGACCACCAGATGCCGATGACCTAAGCCACATAGTTCAACAACCCAGAGAATCAGCCAGAAAATTTTGGACTAGGTTCCTAACCAAAAAGAACCAGATCGTTGACTGTCCGGATGCCGAGGCCCTAGCAGCCTTCAAACACAGCATCCGTGACGAATGGCTAGCATGCCACCTCGGACAAGAAAAGCCGAAGTCAATGGCAGCCCTTACGGCACTCATGACCCACTTTTGTGCAGGCGAGGGTAGCTGGCTGGCTCATAGCAAAAACACAGCCAGCGAGGCAGGCCCCACAGAGGCCAAGAACAGCACCAGCGGGCTCTGGCGCAATAGACACAAACACAGAAGCAATGGCGACAACACCGAGGACACCACAGTCAACGCCGGATTCAGTGGCTCCAAGTCCGGCCAACGGAAGAAACCCTACAAAAGAACCAACGAAGGACCTTCCAGCCTAGACCGCATACTCGACCGTCCATGCCAAATTCACGGCACCCCGGATAAGCAAGCCAATCATACCAATAGGGATTGTTGGGTCTTCAAGCAGGCTGGCAAGTTAAATGCCGAAAACAAAGAAAAGGGATCACAAAGTGAGGACGAGGATGAAGAGCCCCGGCAGCCGAACACTGGGGGACAGAAGAAATCCCCCCCAAGTCAAAATGGTGAACATGATATACGCCACGCACATCCCCAGAAAGGAGCGCAAACGAGCACTCAGGGACGTCTACGCGGTAGAGCCAGTCGCCCCAAAATTCAATCCATGGTCGTCATTTCTGATCACCTTCGATCGACGAGATCATCCGACTAGTATCTGCCACGGCGGTTCGGCCGCACTGGTCCTTGACCCAATCATTGATGGATTCCACCTAACACGAGTCCTGATGGATGGTGGAAGCAGCCTCAACCTGCTGTACTAGGATACAGTATGGAAGATGGGCATTAATCCCTCACGAATCAAACCAACAAAAACTACCTTTAAAGGAGTCACGCCAGGTGTAGAGGCCCGTTGTACGGGCTCAATCACGCTGGAGGTGGTCTTCAGTTCTCCGGACAACTTTCGAAGTGAAGAGTTAATCTTCGATATCGTCCCCTTCCGCAACGGCTACCATGCACTACTCGTACGAACCGTGTTTCCTAGATTTAACGCAGTGCCATACTATGCTTATCTCAAGCTCAAGATGCCCGGTCCACGCAGCATCATAACAGTCAATGGCAATACGGAATGCTCCCTCCGAACAGAGGAGCAAATCGCCGCCATAGCAACAGAAGTACAGAGCGGCCTTCTCAAGCAGCATTATAATCCAGCTGCCGAGCCCCTGGACACCATCAAGCGGGTCCGGACTACACTGCAACAGGACAGGGCGGCTCATCAAGAGCTCGACTAGCAATTCGGCCTCCGTCCCAGCCCCAATGAGGTAGTGGCATTCCTACCACACATACACAATTACGCACGCAAAATTCCATGGACATCGACGGAGGCACGAGATAACCTGGGGTCTACAATTCGGCCAGACCGATCCCGGACACACATATTTTTACTTATTTTTCTTGTTTCAGGCACCTTTTTCCGCGAGCCTGATGTCAAGTCCTTTAGCAGGACTGAAATACAACGGAGGCAAGCAACACAGGTGTGTAGGGTAACCTTTATACGTTCTTCTTGATGGTACTCATACTTATTTCTCAGGGCCCGCACGCTGCGCCCTATTGATTCCGGCATGTTAAATGGCCGGATACTTCTCGCACCATTTGTACAAGATACGCCTTGGCATATCCATCCAGATTATAGTAAAAATGGTTTGTGGCCCAGTTCATGTGATTTTTTCTTCTTACTTCGTTTTTATTTCGATCTGCTTATTTGCTGCATCGACACTCTTTTACGTTTAATATTCGCCAGGGGCTACCTGTCGCCCCACACTACGGCAGCACAGTCCGAACACTTCTTATATAAGTTTCGCACCCCGAGTTTAGCATTATATGCATTGGCTCTGAATCATGTCTTTGGTCAATAGTTGGGTTGCCCGGCTCCTGTGCTTGCTACCCTACGTTCCGCTCCATCAGCTAGGGTAGTAAAGGGAGAACTACTGCGATTGTGCCCTGGCTTTGACCAGACGAGCACCTCAGTAGAGAAAGCCGAAAACTGACTGTCATGATGTGGCGAGAGCCGGTCAGCTACTCGAGGGTTACAAATCATTGGAGATTTTTTCCACGTTACACGAGAGATTGGCACTTCCTGATCATATGCTGACAGTATTCTGGCTTAAACCAGGGGCTGCGCCCATGCTTTATTATAAAACTCCTATGGCTAAGTGAGGGCGTTAAAGCCATAAAGTCTGATTGCCTTGTTCGTTGCGCTAAACAACTCCTTCAAGGTGAAGGAAATATGCCCTAGAGGCAATAATAATGTTATTATTTTATTTCCTTATATCATGATAAATGTTTATTATTCATGCTAGAATTGTATTATCCGGAAACATAATACTTGTGTGAATACATAGACAAACCAAACGTCACTAGTATGCCTCTACTTGACTAGCTCGTTAATCGAAGATGGTTATGTTTCCTAACCATAGACATATGTTGGCATTTGATTAATGGGATCACATCATTAGGAGAATGATGTGATTGACATGACCCATTCCATTAGCTTAGCACCCGATCGTTTAATATGTTGCTATTGCTTTCTTCATGACTTATACATGTTCCTATGACTATGAGATTATGCAACTCCCGTTTGCCAGAGGAACACTTTGTGTGCTACCAAACGTCACAACGTAACTGGGTGATTATAAAGGAGCTCTACAGGTGTCTCCAAAGGTACATGTTGGGTTGGCGTATTTCAAGATTAGGATTTGTCACTCCGATTGTCGGAGAGGTATCTCTGGGCCCTCTCGGTAATGCACATCACATAAGCCTTGCAAGCATTGCAACTAATGAGTTAGTTGTGAGATGATGTATTACAAAAC
Source organism: Triticum urartu (assembly GCF_056163025.1). NCBI lineage: Eukaryota > Viridiplantae > Streptophyta > Magnoliopsida > Poales > Poaceae > Triticum > Triticum urartu. The sequence goes on from NC_141878.1 coordinate 526,132,944, forward strand.
GAGTAAAGAGACTTGCCGGTAACGAGATTGAACTAGGTATTGAGATACCGATGATCGAATCTCGGGCAAGTAACATACCGATGACAAAGGGAACAACGTATGTTGTTATGCGGTCTGACCGATAAAGATCTTCGTAGAATATGTGGGAGCCAATATGAGCATCCAGGTTCCGCTATTGGTTATTGACCGGAGACATGTCTCGGTCATGTCTACATTGTTCTCGAACCCGTAGGGTCCGCACGCTTAAGGTTTTGATGATAGTTATATTATGAGTTTATGCATTTTGATGTACCGAAGTTTGTTCGGAGTCCCGGATGTGATCACGGACATGACGAGGAGTCTCGAAATGGTCGAGACATAAAGATTGATATATTGGAAGCCTATATTTGGATATCGGAAGTGTTCCGGGTGAAATCGGGATTTTACCGGAGTACCGGGAGGTTACCGGAACCCCCCGGGAGGTATATGGGCCTTAGTGGGCTTTAGTGGAACAGAGGAGAGGTGGCCAGGGCTGGGCCGCACGCCCCTCCCCCCCTAGTCCGAATAGGACAAGGAGAGGGGGCGGCGCCCCCCCTTCCTTCTCTCTCTCCTCTTTCCCCCTCCCGAATCCTATTCCAACTAGGAAAGGGGGGAATCCTACTCCCGGTGAGAGTAGGACTCCTCCTGACGCGCCCTCCTCCTGGCCGGCTGCACCTTCCCCTGCTCCTTTATATACGGGGGCAGGGGGCACCCCTAGACACACAAGTTGATCCACGTGATCATATTCTTAGCCGTGTGCGGTGCCCCCTTCCACCATAATCCTCGATAATATTGTAGCGGTGCTTAGGAGAAGCCCTGCGAGAGTAGTACATCAAGATCGTCACCACGTCGTCGTGCTGACGGAACTCTTCCCTGACACTTTGCTGGATCGGAGTCCGGGGATCGTCATCGAGCTGAACGTGTGCTAGAACTCGGAGGTGCTGTAGTTTCGGTGCTTGATCGGTCAGGCCGTGAAGACGTACGACTACATCAACCGCGTTGTGCTAACGCTTCCGCTGTCGGTCTACAAGGGTACGTAGATCACACTCTCCCCTCTCATTGCTATGCATCACCATGATCTGGCATGTGCGTAGGAAAATTTTGAAATTACTACGTTCCCCAACAGTGGCATCCGAGCCTACTTTTTATGTGTTGATGTTATATGCATGAGTAGAACACAAGTGAGTTGTGGGAGATATAAGTCATACTGCTTACCAGCATGTCATACTTTGGTTCGGCGATATTGTTGGACGAAGCGGCCCGGACCGACATTACGCGTACGCTTACGCGAGACCGGTTCTCCCGACGTGCTTTGCACAAAGGTGGCTAGCGGGTGACAGTTTCTCCAACTTTAGTTGAACCGAGTGTGGCTACGCCCGGTCCTTGCGAAGGTTAAAACAGCACCAACTTGACAAACTATCATTGTGGTTTTGATGCGTAGGTAAGATTGGTTCTTGCTTAAGCCCGTAGCAGCCATGTAAAACTTGCAACAACAAAGTAGAGGACGTCTAACTTGTTTTTGCAGGGCATGTTGTGATGTGATATGGTCAAGACATGATGCTAAATTTTATTGTATGAGATGATCATGTTTTGTAACCGAGTTATCGGCAACTGGCAGGAGCCATATGGTTGTCTTTTTATTGTATGCAATGCAATCGCGCTGTAATGCTTTACTTTATCACTAAGCGGTAGCGATAGTCGTGGAAGCATAAGATTGGCGAGACGACAACGATGCTACGATGGAGATCAAGGTGTCGCGCCGGTGACGATGGTGATCACGACGGTGCTTCGAAGATGGAGATCACAAGAACAAGATGATGATGGCCATATCATATCACTTATATTGATTGCATGTGATGTTTATCTTTTATGCATCTTATCTTGCTTTGATTGATGGTAGCATTATAAGATGATCTCTCACTAATTATCAAGAAGTGTTCTCCCTGAGTATGCACCATTGCGAAAGTTCTTCGTGCTGAGACACCACGTGATGATCGGGTGTGATAGGCTCTATGTTCAAATACAACGGGTGCAAAACAGCTGCACATGCGGAATACTCAAGTTATACTTGACGAGCCAAGCATATACAGATATGGCCTCGGAACACAGAGACCGAAAGGTCGAGCGTGAATCATATAGTAGATACGATCAACATAGTGATGTTCACCAATGAAACTACTCCATCTCACGTGATGATCGGACATGGTTTAGTTGATTTGGATCACGTAATCACTTAGAGGATTAGAGGGATGTCTATCTAAGTGGGAGTTCTTTAAGTAATATGATTAATTGAACTTAAATTTATCATGAAACTTAGTACTTGATAGTATCTTGCTTGTTTATGTTTGATTGTAGATAGATGGCCCATGCTGTTGTTCCGTTGAATTTTAATGCGTTCCTTGAGAAAGCAAAGTTGAAAGATGATGGTAGCAATTACACGGACTGGGTCCGTAACTTGAGGATTATCCTCATTGCTGCACAAAAGAATTATGTCCTGGAAGCACCGCTGGGTGCCAGGCCTGCTGGTGGAGCAACACCAGATGTTATGAACGTCTGGCAGAGCAAAGCTGATGACTACTTGATAGTTCAGTGTGCCATGCTTTACGGCTTAGAATCGGGACTTCAACGACGTTTTGAATGTCATGGAGCATATGAGATGTTCCAGGAGTTGAAGTTAATATTTCAAGCAAATGCCCGAATTGAGAGATATGAAGTCTCCAATAAGTTCTATAGCTGCAAGATGGAGGAGAACAGTTCTATCAGTGAGCATATACTCAAAATGTCTGGGTATAATAATCACTTGATTCAATTGGGAGTTAATCTTCCAGATGATTGCGTCATTGACAGAATTCTCCAATCACTACCACCAAGCTACAAGAGCTTCGTGATGAACTATAATATGCAAGGGATGAATAAGACTATTCCCGAGATCTTCGCAATGCTAAAAGCTACGGAGGTAGAAATCAAGAAGGAGCATCAAGTGTTGATGGTCAACAAGACCACTAGTTTCAAGAAAAAGGGCAAAGGGAAGAAGAAGGGAAACTTCAAAAAGAACAGCAAGCAAGTTGCTACTCAAGAGAAGAAACCCAAACCTGGACCTAAGCCTGAAACTGAGTGCTTCTACTGCAAGCAGACTGGTCACTGGAAGCGGAACTGCCCCAAGTATTTGGCGGATAAGAAGGATGGCAAGGTGAACAAAGGTATATGTGATATACATGTTATTGATGTGTACCTTACTAATGCTCGCAGTAGCACCTGGGTATTTGATACTGGTTCTGTTGCTAATATTTGCAACTCGAAACAGGGACTACGGATTAAGCGAAGATTGGCTAAGGACGAGGTGACGATGCGCGTGGCAAATGGTTCCAAAGTCGATGTGATCGCAGTCGGCACGCTACCTCTACATCTAATTTCGGGATTAGTATTAGACCTAAATAATTGTTATTTTGTGCCAGCGTTAAGCATGACCATTATATCTGGATCTTGTTTGATGCGAGACGGTTATTCATTTAAATCAGAGAATAATGGTTGTTCTATTTACATGAGTAATATCTTTTATGGTCATGCACCCTTAAAGAGTGGTCTATTTTTACTAAATCTCGATAGTAGTGACACACATATTCATAGTGTTCAAACCAAAAGATGCAGAGTTGATAATGATAGTGCAACTTATTTGTGGCACTCCCATTTGGGTCATATCGGTATAAAGCGCATGAAGAAACTCCATACTGATGGGCTTTTGGAACCACTTGATTATGAATCACTTGGTACTTGCGAACCGTGCCTTATGGGTAAGATGACAAAAAACCGTTCTCCGGTACTATGGAGAGAGCAACAGATTTACTGGAAATCATACATATAGATGTATGTGGTCCGATGAATGTTGAGGCTCGTGCCGGATATCGTTATTTTCTCACCATCACAGATGACTTAAGCAGATATGGGTATATCTACTTAATGAAACATAAATCTGAAACATTTGAAAAGTTCAAAGAATTTCAGAGTGAAGTTGAAAATCATCGTAACAAGAAAATAAAATTCCTACGATCTGATCATGGAGGAGAATATTTGAGTTACGAGTTTGGTGTACATTTAAAACAATGTGGAATAGTTTCGCAACTCACGCCACCCGGAACACCACAGCGTAATGGTGTGTCCGAACGTCGTAATCGTACTTTACTAGATATGGTGCGATCTATGATGTCTCTTACTGATTTACCGCTATCGTTTTGGGGATATGCTCTAGAGACGGCCGCATTCACGTTAAATAGGGCACCATCAAAATCCGTTGAGACGACGCCATATGAACTGTGGTTTGGCAAGAAACCAAAGTTGTCGCTTCTGAAAATTTGGGGCTGCGATGCTTATGTGAAAAAACTTCAACCTGATAAGCTCGAACCCAAATTGGAGAAATGTGTCTTCATAGGATATCCAAAGGAAACTATTGGATACACCTTCTATCACAGATCCGAAGGCAAGACTTTTGTTGCTAAATTCGGAAACTTTCTAGAGAAGGAGTTTCTCTCGAAAGAAGTGAGTGGGAGGAAAGTAGAACTTGATGAGGTAACTATACCTGCTCCCTTATTGGAAAGTAGTACATCACAGAAACCTGTTTCTGTGACACCTACACCAATTAGTGAGGAAGCTAATGATAATGATCATGAAACTTCAGAACAAGATACTATTGAACCTCGTAGATCAACCAGAGTAAGATCCGCGCCAGAGTCGTACGGTAATCCTGTTCTGGAAGTCATGCTACTAGATCATGATGAACCTACGTATGAAGAAGCGATGGTGAGCCTAGATTCCGCAAAATGGCTTGAAGCCATGAAATCTGAGATGGGATCCATGTATGAGAACAAAGTATGGACTTTGGTTGACTTGCCCAATGATCGGCAAGCAATTGAGAATAAATGGATCTTCAAGAAGAAGACTGACGTTGACGGTAATGTTACTGTCTACAAAGCTCGACTTGTCGCAAAAGGTTTTCGGCAAGTTCAAGGGATTGACTACGATGAGACCTTCTCACCCGTAGCGATGCTTAAGTCTGTCCGAATCATGTTAGCAATTGCCACATTTTATGATTATGAAATTTGACAAATGGATGTCAAAACTGCATTCCTGAATGGATTTCTGCAAGAAGAGTTGTATATGATGCAGCTGGAAGGTTTTGTCGATCCAAAGGGAGCTAACAAAGTGTGCAAGCTCCAGTGATCCATTTATGGACTGGTGCAAGCCTCTCGGAGTTGGAATAAACGCTTTGATAGTGTGATCAAAGCATTTGGTTTTGTACAGACTTTTGGAGAAGCCTGTATTTACAAGAAAGTGAGCGGGAGCTCTGTAGCATTTCTGATATTATATGTAGATGACATATTGCTAATCGGAAATGATATAGAATTTCTAGATAGCATAAAAGGATACTTGAATAAGAGTTTTTCAATGAAAGACCTCGGTGAAGCTGCTTACATATTGGGCATTAAGATGTATAGAGATAGATCAAGACGCTTAATTGGACTTTCACAAAGCACATACCTTGACAAAGTTTTGAAGAAGTTCAAAATGGATCAAGCAAAGAAAGGATTCTTGCCTGTGTTACAAGGTGTGAAATTGAGTAAGACTCAATCCCCGACCAATGCAGAAGATAGAGAGAAAATGAAAGATGTTCCCTATGCTTCAGCCATAGGCTCTATCATGTATGCAATGCTGTGTACCAGACCTGATGTGTGTCTTGCTATAAGTCTAGCAGGGAGGTACCAAAGTAATCTTGGAGTGGATCACTGGACAGCGGTCAAGAACATCCTGAAATACCTGAAAAGGACTAAGGATATGTTTCTCATATATGGAGGTGACAAAGAGCTCATCGTAAATGGTTACGTTGATGCAAGCTTTGACACTGATCCGGACGATTCTAAATCGCAAACCGGATACATGTTTACATTAAACGGTGGAGCTGTCAGTTGGTGCAGTTCTAAACAAAGCATTGTGGCGGGATCCACATGTGAAGCGGAGTACATAGCTGCTTCGGAAGCAGCAAACGAAGGAGTCTGGATGAAGGAGTTCATATCCGATCTAGGTGTCATACCTAGTGCATCGGGTCCAATGAAAATCTTTTGTGACAATACTGGTGCAATTGCCTTGGGAAAGGAATCCAGATTTCACAAGAGAACCAAGCACATCAAGAGACGCTTCAATTCCATCCGGGATCTAGTCCAGGTGGGAGACATAGATATTTGCAAGAAACATACGGATCTGAATATAGCAAACCCGTTGACTAAGCCTCTTCCACGAGCAAAACATGATCAGCACCAAAGCTCCATGGGTGTTAGAATCATTACTGTGTAATCTAGATTATTGACTCTAGTGCAAGTGGGAGACTGAAGGAAATATGCCCTAGAGGCAATAATAATGTTATTATTTTATTTCCTTATATCATGATAAATGTTTATTATTCATGCTAGAATTGTATTATCCGGAAACATAATACTTGTGTGAATACATAGACAAACCAAACGTCACTAGTATGCCTCTACTTGACTAGCTCGTTAATCGAAGATGGTTATGTTTCCTAACCATAGACATATGTTGTCATTTGATTAATGGGATCACATCATTAGGAGAATGATGTGATTGACATGACCCATTCCATTAGCTTAGCACCCGATCGTTTAATATGTTGCTATTGCTTTCTTCATGACTTATACATGTTCCTATGACTATGAGATTATGCAACTCCCGTTTGCCGGAGGAACACTTTGTGTGCTACCAAATGTCACAACGTAACTGGGTGATTATAAAGGAGCTCTAAAGGTGTCTCCAAAGGTACATGTTGGGTTGGCGTATTTCAAGATTAGGATTTTTCACTCCGATTGTCGGAGAGGTATCTCTGGGCCCTCTCGGTAATGCACATCACATAAGCCTTGCAAGCATTGCAACTAATGAGTTAGTTGCGAGATGATGTATTACGAAACGAGTAAAGAGACTTGCCAGTAACGAGATTGAACTAGGTATTGAGATACCAACGATCGAATCTCGGGCAAGTAACATACCGATGACAAAGGGAACAACGTATGTTGTTATGCGGTCTGACCGATAAAGATCTTCGTAGAATATGTGGGAGCCAATATGAGCATCCAGGTTCCGCTATTGGTTATTGACCGGAGACATGTCTCGGTCATGTCTACATTGTTCTCGAACCCGTAGGGTCCGCATGCTTAAGGTTTTGATGACAGTTATATTATGAGTTTATGCATTTTGATGTACCGAAGTTTGTTCGGAGTCCCGGATGTGATCACGGACATGACGAGGAGTCTCGAAATGGTCGAGACATAAAGATTGATATATTGGAAGCCTATATTTGGATATCGGAAGTGTTCCGGGTGAAATCGGGATTTTACCGGAGTACCGGGAGGTTACCGGAACCCCCCGGGAGGTATATGGGCCTTAGTGGGCTTTAGTGGAAGAGAGGAGAGGTGGCCAGGGCTGGGCCGCGCGCCCCTCCCCCCTAGTATGAATAGGACAAGGAGAGGGGGGGCGGCGCCCCCCCTTCCTTCTCTCTCTCCTCTTTCCCCCTCCCGAATTCTATTCCAACTAGGAAAGGGGGGAATCCTACTCCCGGTGGGAGTAGGACTCCTCCTGGCGTGCCCTCCTCCTGGCCGGCCGCACCTTCCCCTGCTCCTTTATATACGGGGGCAGGGGGCACCCCTAGACACACAAGTTGATCCACGTGATCATATTCTTAGCCGTGTGCGGTGCCCCCTTCCACCATAATCCTTGATAATATTGTAGCGGTGCTTAGGCGAAGCCCTACGATGGTAGTACATCAAGATCGTCACCACGCCGTCGTGCTGACGGAACTCTTCCCCGACACTTTGCTGGATCGGAGTCCGGGGATCGTCATCGAGCTGAACGTGTGCTAGAACTCGGAGGTGCCGTAGTTTCGGTGCTTGATCGGTCGGGCCGTGAAGACGTACGACTACATCAACCGCGTTGTGCTAACGCTTCCGCTGTCGGTCTACAAGGGTACGTAGATCACACTCTCCCCTCTCATTGCTATGCATCACCATGATCTTGCGTGTGCGTAGGAAAATTTTGAAATTACTACGTTCCCCAACACAAGGACCATGTAATTGGATCAAGATTGTTTAGATTCCATCCCGAACACCTCCGTACTATCTACGTGAGGGCAGAAGCCGACGACTGGCCAACCCTCAGATTACACACAACATGGCCGTACAGGAGGAAACAATTCAAAGCATAATAAAATTACTTTACAAAAGCTGGCTTTGTTCCCATAATACAAGACAAAGGGAACATGAATACATTTATTCAAATACAATGTCCTGCGAACATTGCGCCGCTACAAGTCGAGACCCTTCTACGACATCCTCGAAACATCGCTCGGGTGTGCGATGCTCCTTGCCCTCCGGCGGCCCGCTGGCGACTTCAACAACGTTCATCTTCGCCCACCACATCTTGCAGCGAGCGAAGGCCATACATGCACCTTCAATACAGACGGAGCGCTTGATAACGTCCAGCCGAGGACATGCGTTCACCATCCGCCTCACGAGTCCGAAGTAGCTGCTAGGCATAGCTTCAGCTGGCCACAGCCGGATTATCAAATCCTTAATGGCTAGTTCGGCCACCCTATGCAGCTCCACCAGGTGTTTCAGCTGATCGGTGAAGGACATGGGATGCTCTGGTGCTGCATACTGCGACCAGAAGAGCCTCTCCGAAGAACCCCCTCCTTCGGCTCAATAAAACTCCACGGCGTCTGATACACTGCATGGCAAATCCGCAAAAGCCCGTGGGGAACTCTGAACCCGGGTTAGTAAAAGGTATTGCTTCTCCACATACTTGCTTTGCATCTTAAATGCCTTACCCGCTGTGATCTTCTTGGCCTCCTGGATCTCCTGGAGGGCGTCCTGGGCCTCATTCCGTGCGGTCTCCACGCTCTGATGAGCCTTGGCGAGTTCGGTCCCTCGAACCAACGCATCATGATCCAAGGCCTCGCATTTTTTCACCGCATCCTGGAGCTCCTGGTGGACTTCTTTTACCCGGGCCTTTAGCTTCTTACGGGCGGCCTGCTGCTGGACAGCCTGCTCCTTGGCCTCGCCCAGGGCCTTCCTCAGGGCCTCGACCTTGGTCGCGGCTTCTGCACATATCACAATAGCACTGTCAATATACAACGCTTATCCTTTCCCGAACATATAGCAAGTCGTTCCTCACCTTGCTTCTCCTGGAGCCGAACCTTAACCTCGCCGAGCTCGTTCTCGGTCCGCTCCAGCCTCCGCTTTAGCTCGGAGACCTCGGCAGCATGCGAGGTCGCGGCCAATAGGGACGCCTGCTTATCGATACATATTCAGTCAGCCTCTTATAATTAAGGATTGGTCCCCTGTCCGGTTCTCCTCGCCGAACACCAGACAGCGTCTCAAGGGCTAAGGACTATACGGGGTTTTTCTCTTTCTTACCTCGAAACCTGTTAACAGGCTGCTGCAGGCTTCATTCAGTCCTCTCTTGGCAGACTAAACCTTCTCGATCACCGCACCATAAGGATACGGTGCTCGTCCCGATGGAGGCGCTTCGTAGCGCCCCCATCAGGTCATCCGGCGCTCCTGGATGGACAGGAGCCACCGGTGGAGGCGATGCACCCCCCCCCTCCTTCAAAGGGGGCTACTCGCCCGACTCCGGAGCCATATTGGTCTCCGGAACCATATTCGGCTGAGGGTCGAACTAGATACGGCCCTCTTTGCCAGTCTCCACGGGGATTGACTCCCCCATGTGTCTAGCAGTGGAGGTCCCGCCTCATGGCGCCTCCCGGACAATGTCCTGGGCTCCTCCGTTCGGAGCGGTCCTCCGGGATAACACTTCGGTGTCGTCCCTGGCCCCGGGGGAGTAAGCAGGAGGTGGCGACATGCTCGCCATTTTCGACGGAGCCAACGAACCTCTAGATGAGGATCGCTGGATAAGGTCATGGGCCGGACTGCAATAGCGTGGATTAACCATGTTAGAATAATAAAAAGAAAGGGCTGGATGTGCGCATAAATAAGCCATGTCACTTACGATGCGGCCTGGGGCCTAGTACGGGGGTGATGTTCCAGGCCACTGTCAATGTCCCACGCGGTGTCGACTGCTGGGGCGCCCTTCCCCTTTTTGGGTGCTTTCGCCTCCAGATGTGCCGAGGCCACCCTCTTCTTCTTCTTCTCCTCGGGAGGAGGGTTGTTTTCCTCCTCCTCCTCCTCTTCCTCGTCGTTGTCCTCAGGGACAGAGGAATGGGCCTCGTCGTCTTTGGACATCGCGTCCGAAGTGCCCTTCTGACAGGGGCCACTCTTGGCCCCCTTGGCTTTCTTCTTGGCCTTCTTCTCCGGCGCTGTATATGGCGCCAGTACCAGCATCTTCGCTAAGCGCGGGATGACTGGTTCTTCGGGCAGCGGAGCCGGACACTGGATCTGCTTCGCCCTCTCCACCCAGTCCTGAGAGAGCAATACTAAGATCTTAGACATCATCCTCGAAACATTTAAGTTGGGAATACGTCAAAAGTAACATACCTCATTGGCGGGGCGGTTACAATTGTGACCACGGTCTGAGTCTGTGGCCGGTGGCTTCTCGTTGCCCTTAAAGAGCAACTTCCAGGCCCCTTCGTGAGAAGTATCGAAGAGCCTTTTCAGGGTCTGGTGCTTCTTTGAATTGAACTCCCATAAAGGGCGGCTTCGGCGCTGGCACGGAAGAATCAGGCGGATTAGCATCACCTGGATAACGTCAACAAGCTTGACGTCCTTGGTCACTATGCTTTGAACGCGCGTCTGCAGCGCTATCAGCTCGTCAGGTGAACACCAGTCCGGACTCTTCTCGACCCACGAGGTGAGTCACATGGGAGCACTGGAGCGGAATTCGGCAGTTGCGGCCCAGGTGGTGCCGTGAGGTTCTGTAATGTAGAACCACTGCTTCTGCCATTCCTTTACTGTCTCCACAAAGGTGCCTTTGGGCCAGGAGACATTGGATAGCTTGCTCACCATGGCCCCTCCACACTCCGCGTGCTGGACATCCACCACCTTCGGCTTCACGTTGAAGACTTTGAGCCATAGCCCGAAGTGGGGATGGATATGGAGGAAGGCCTCGCAAACGATGATAAACGCCGAGATGTTGAGGAAGGAATTCGGGGACAGATCATGGAAATCTATCCCGTAGTAGCACATCAGCCCGCGGGCGAAAGGGTGGAGTGGAAACCCTAACCCGTGGAGGAAATGGGGGATGAATACTACCCTCTCTGTGGGCTCCGGTGTGGGGACGACTTGTCCCTCGGTTGTCAAACGATGGGCGATCTCCTTCGCCAAATATCAGGCTGCCCGGAGCTTAGTAATGTCCTCATCCTTGACGGAGGAGACCATCCACTTGCCCTGACCACTAGATCCGGACATGGTTGCTTGAGCAGAAAGGAGATCAGAACTTGGGTGTTGGAGCTTGAGATCGGAAAGGCGGAGACGGAGAGAGAGCATGAGGAGAGGAAGAGGGAATCCTTATCCCCTTATAAAGGCAGCAAATATTAAACACCTCCTCACTCGCCTTAGGATTCGCCTGTTCCCTAGGGATGTAAAAACGGCACGGTTGAGTTATCCATGCCTACATTGATGAGAATCCCGCAATAAGGGGGGCATGATCTCTGTTTCGACAAGACGTGCCAATAGCAACCGCGTCTTGAAGTGTGGAAGGCAGAAGAAAAATGGTTCGAAATTGTAACCGGACAGACGTGATGTCGTGTTGGAAAAAAGTTGTCAACAGATTAGATCCGTGCAAATATTATATTCTCTCTGCGGTTGTGTATGGTGTGCGTAACAGGTCAGGATACTATCATTGCATCCGAAGACTATCTTGGAGTTCGGAGAAAGGGGAACCCGCCTTACAATGCCGAAGACAATCAGCGTGCCGGACTCCTCGTCATTGAAAGCCAGGTTTAGGGGCTACTGAGGGAGTCCTGGACTGAGGGGTCCTCGGGCATCCGGCCGGTTATCCATGGGCCGGACTGATGGGCTGTGAAGACATGAAGGCCGAAGACTGCGCCGTGTCTGGATTGGACTCTACTTGGCGTGGAAGGCAAGCTTGGCGACCGAAGATTCCTTCTTATGTAACCGACTCCATGTAAACCCTAGATCCCCTCGGTGTCTATATAAACCGAAGGGGATAGTCCGGAAAGGACACCACATATACTCATTACCATACCCACATAGGCTAGACTTCTAGGGTTTAGCCATTACGATCTCGTGGTAGATCAACTCTTGTAATACTCATATTCATCAAGATCAATCAAGCAGGAAGTAGGGTATTACCTCCATAGAGAGGGCCCAAACCTGGGTAAACATCGTGTCCCCCGTCTCCTGTTACCATCGATCCTAGACGCACATTTCGGGACCCCCTACCCGAGATCCGCCGGTTTTGACACCGACACCAGTGCCAGTTGCTATTTTTTGCTTGTTTTTTACTTCGTAGAATATCCTAATGCAGCAAAACTTTTTGGAGATTTTTTTGGACCGTAATACAACTTGGGGACCAAGGTAGGACCAGAGGGGAGGCCCGTGGGGACCACAAGATACCAGGGCGCACCTTGGTGGGTTGTGGGGCCCACGAGGGTCTCCTGCACCGCCTCTTTGCCCTATAAATTCCCAAATATTCTAGAAACCCTAAGGGAGTCGATGAAACACAATTCCAGCCGCCGCAAGTTCCAGAACCACGAGATCCAATCAAACACCATCGCAGAGGGGTTTATCATCCTCATTGGTGCCTCTGCAATGATGCGTGATGTATTCTTCTCACTTTTTTGATTCTCAATACAATGGTCTCTTGGAGATCTATTTGATGTAATGACTTTTTGCGGTGTGTTTGTTGGGATCCGATGAAGTTCGAGTTTATGATCGGATTTCTATCCATGAATATTATTTGAGTCTTCTTTGATCTCTTATATGCATGATTATTTATAGCCTCGTATTTTTTTAGTTAGGACAACCAGATTGATTTTTCTTGCAATGGGAAGAGGTGCTTTGTGATGGGTTCGATCTTGCGGTGTCCTCTCCCAGTGACACAAGGGGCAGCGAGGCACACATGTATCATTGTTATTAAGAACAACAAGATGGGGTTTATTCCTACATGAATAGATCTTGTCTACATCATGCCATCATTCTTATTGCATTACTTCGTTTCTCCATGAACTTAATGCACTAGATAAATGCTGGATAGCGGTCGATGTGTGGAGTAATAGTAGTAGATGCATGCAGGAGTCGGTCTACTAATCTTGGACGTGATGCCTATATATTGATCATTGCCTAGATATCATCATAATTATTTTTTCTTCTATCAATTGCCCAACAGTAAGTTGTTTACCCACCATGCGTTATTTTCTCAAGAGAAGCCACTAGTGAAATCTATGGCCCTCGGGTCTATCTTTCATCATATTTGCTTTCTGACCTATTTTTTGCCGCTTTTATTTTCAGGTTTATTATTCCAAAAACCCAAAAATACCTTGTTGCACTTTTTTCTTACTTATTTTATTTTGTGTTTTAGCGAGATCTATTTATCCAAACTCATACAGACCAATATATCTTTTTTCCCGGGGAGGGACTGACAACCCCTCTTACGCGTCGGGTTGCAAGTATTTGTTCTTTGTGTGCAGGTACTGTTTACATAGTGTTGCTTGGTTCTCCTATTGGATTGATACTTGGTTTCACAACTGAAGGAAATACTTACCGTCACTATGCTGCATCATCCCTTCCTCTTTGGGGAAATACCGACGCAATCTAGCCACATCAGTAAGTATTCTAGCAAATATCTCACAATTTTAAGTAACAACATTTACAGCTAGATTTAAATAATCACATTTCATCTTGGTGCTATATTTAACTAATATTATTTACAAAAAAATTGATAGCTTATTACAGAGTGGATATTGTAACAAAGTAGTTTATAGAAAACATGGAGGTTACTGAAGGGAGCAGAGTAAGCTGGGAAGAGATGTGGTTTGTCATCATCTTTGTTGATCATATTGGGGTGCTTGCGGACGGTTACAACGTTGGACCAAGAGAACATTCTTATGTGCCCCTTCTGCACACTTTGAACAAGACCAACATTGATGACAAACTCATGGTTATAATTGTATATACTCTCATTATCTTCAGATAGTCCAAGTACTTATGTAGAATGCTTAAAGTGTTCAAATTGTGTTCTTCCACCAGATACTCCAACAACGTGTTGTGCCCATGGTTGCAAATAGAGAGCTGACCATTGTTCTCCATCCTAGAGTCAACATCAGATTGCCTTCATACTCGGCTTCGGGACAAGGAGATGAAAGATCGTCCTTACTTGGCGGAGCAAAGTAATTGACATGTATGACATGGATATTGGAGACAAGATGATCTGCGTGATCCACCATGGACATCCAGGGAGCTTTCTCGTCCTCGATTTCATTGTTGCTGAACAAGATAAGGAGTAGTTCTGACTCTCTATCATCTTGCCTCATGATCGTCCATCTCTATAGGTCTTTTATGCTATTGTTGGTACTGATATGATGATGATGATGATGATGCACGTGTATGTTGTATTAAGTGGCATTAAGAAATTATGACCTTTTGTAGTATTGCTATCTGACTTGACGGTCCCTTTGAAATTGTGGTACACTATTTCAAGTGAATTTATAACTTTAATGCAATATATTTCTATGTGATTTCCCGTTCATGCTCTCATAGTTCACTACAATGAGAGCATGCATGAAAAACTAATCAATGGATTTTGATGCGAGCTCTGAACCTTAAACCCTGAAATTTTGATTCTAATATGTTATAAAATCTGCAATGGGAGAATTTATAAGGTACTATGTTCTGAACACCAACACACCATTTTTAATCATTTTTAACCCGCCGAACATTTTCTGTTACACCAAACATTTTGTATGACACTATGAATCATCGCAGAATATGCACATGCCTAACGACGACAAAATATGTCGCTGAAAATCAGGCCAAAATGTCGCCAAAGTTGCCGAGGGTGCTGCCCCAGGAGGAAAACACATGGTGATGATTGACCGTCACAGAAAACGATCTTTCACGATGTTTCCTGTTTCGTCACCAGGGTTTTTGTCACTGAGTAGAGCAGATTTTGTAGTGTAGGTTAAATTTTGACCATATATTTTGCTAGCAAAATATTAATGCATGTCATAAAAAATTATATTGGCGGCCTCGTATTTAGATGTAGCTTTTAGTGATATTACTTTTGATACACATAACTTATATTTTCTTAGTTAAAATTATGGTCAAAATACGAAGGGGACTTGCGAACATGGACGTAGGTAGTAGTAACAGCCAATCCCAAACTCTTTGGTGGTTGAAGCAAGCACTTCAATTGAAATGACACGTCTTTTGATTTATTTCAAAAAATAATGCACTCAAATCAACAACATCGAGGTTAACTATGAAAATTAAGGCAGTTAAATCGACCAAAACACTATTAGTTGCATTGTTTACTAGATTATTATGGATACGTGCACTAGTTATCAAAACATACTCCCACCGCTTTTAAATATTGTGCATATAAGTTTTATCCTAAGTCAAAGTTTATAAACTCTGACCAAGTTTAGAGATAATGATAGCCCCATCACAATACTAGATATACAAAAAGAATAAATAATATAATTTCATACTCCCTTGGTCCTAAAATATAATGCATATAAGTTTTTTTAAGTCAAACATTATAAACCATGATCGATAATATAGAAAAATTCATTGACTCTATAGCATGAACACATTATATTCATCCTAAAATGAATTTTGATATGATAGATATTTGATATTGTAGTGTAAATAATTTTCTATAGAAACTTAGTCAAAATGGTTAAGATTGGTTTTCATGAAAATCAATGTGCACTATATAATAGGATGGAGAGAGTAGTACTTAATGCACTATTAATAATAATGAATGATACTACTAGTAGATGCATGAGCCTTATTACTGTAGATATTAATTATTCATCATGACATTCCAAAGAAAATGATTAAATAGCATTGTATGAATGGTAGACATTAATTATTCATCATGATATTCGAAAGCATGCATTAAATATCAACATATAAATTGAATAAACATAGTAAGTAATACTGTAATGGCATGTAGGACCAACATGAACGAAGAATATTACTTGCTGATTCCCCTATGGTGTATTCTGAAACTTCACGAAACTGATATCCTCCTTGCCAGTTCCTCCTTTGGATGCCTTCCAGAGGCTAGGGTTCTATCTTCTAGATGAGTTTTTGGAGTCTGTTGGCGTTTGATCTCAAATCCGATTACATGGGGGTGAAGTAGTTGATCAAGAGGTGGCGACGATGAATGGTATGACCAGTGGTACGGGCACTTGCGCATGTACCAAAGAGCTGAGCACTCTGGTGGCCCTGCGCAACTCCCAGCTTCTCCGAGATGCCTCATTTTTTGGAAATTATTTATCATGTTGATTAACGTGATTGTATCACCTTTTCTTGGTGTTCTTTACTTAGAATTCCAAACAATTCCGAAATAACATCCTAGAGAGAACACACAAAAAGAAGTGTGCGAACGCCATAAAACTCAACAAAGCATGTCTTGTAGGCACAAAATAAAGTGTAATATCATCTCATAATTTGAACTCATCATGCATACACTTGTTCTTTGGAGGAAATAAAAGGGTTATAGCTATTTATTTATTTATTTTTTAAATGTAAATATAAAGAGAGTAAAGCAGTTATTCCGGAGTGAGTGGAGGCGCGTGAAAAACAAAACTCATTTCATTCATTTAGGATTGGACAGGAGACTGAAATGTGGGAATATTTTGTGTTTAAAGATGTGGATGAATGTGATTGGATTAGCCTTGCCTTCGCCAAATAGGCCACATGTTCTTTTGTCTACTTGCTATACAAGGTTAGCCAAACAGGGCGTGTCTATGTGTCGCTTATGGCGAGACCGGTGGTTGCATGGGCGCGTCTATGTCTCGTTCGCTACCAGAGAGTAGCTAGCCTCATCTTAGGGAGTCGGTTAGTAGGCTGTCCCAACACCACTTTGTTGGGAAACGTTGCATGGAAAACAAAAAATATTCTACACACATGTAATGATCTATCCATGGAGATGCATAGCAACAAGGGGGAGAGTGTGCCAACGTACCCTCATAGACCGAAAGCAGAAGGGTTTCACAACGCGGTTGATGTAGTCAAACTTTCTTCGCGCTCCACCGATCGAGTACCAAACGTACGACACCTCCAAGTTCTGCACACGTTCAGCTCGGTGACATCCCTTGCCTTCTTGATCCAGCAAGGTGTCGAGGTAGTAGATGAGTTCCTTCAGCACGATGGCATGGTGAAGGTGATGGTGATCCACGCAGGGCTTTGCCTAAGCACCGCGAGTATATGACCTGGGGTGTAAACGGTGGAGGGGGTGCCACACCCGGCTAACAATTGATGTTGTGTGTTCTAGGTGCCCCCCTCCCCACATATATATAGGTGAGAGGGCAGGAGAGGCAGCCAAGGGGGCCCAAGTAGGATCCGAATCCTACTTGGGGTTTCCCAAAGTGGCGCCCCCCCCCCTTTCCTTTTTCCACCGGAGAAGAAAGGAAGGGGGAAGAGAGAAAGGAAGGGGGGCCGAACCCCCCTTTTTCCTTCTCCAATTCGGCCACATGCCAAGGGAGCACGTCACCCCTTGTGGGCTGGTGCGCTCGCCTCTTATGGCCCATATGGCCCATATACCTCCCCCTGGGTTTCCGGTAACCCCTCTGGTACTCCGATAAATACCCGATACATTTCGGAACACTTCCGGTGTCCGAATACTATCATCCTATATATTAATCTTTACCTCTCGACCATTTTGAGACTCTTCGTCATCTCCGTGATCTCATCTGGGACTCAGAACAACATTCGGTCACCAATTCACATAACTCATATAATACAATATTGTCAATGAACGTTAAGCGTGCGGACCCTGCGGGTTCAAGAACTATGTAGACATGACCAAGACACCTCTTCGTTCAATAACCAATAGCGGAACCTGGATGCTCATATTGGCTCCTACATATTCTATGAAGATTTTTATCAGTCGAACCGTTATGACAACATACATAATTCCCTTTGTCCATCGATATGTTACCTGCCCGAGATTCGATCGTCGGTATCTACATACCTAGTTCAATATCGTTACCGGCAGGTCTCTTTACTCGTTCCGTAATACATCATCCTGCAACTAACTCATTTGTCACTTTGCTTTCAAGGCTTCTTATGATGTTCATTACTGAGAGGGCCCAGAGATACCTCTTCGATACTCGGAGTGACAAATCCTAATCTTGATCTATGTCAACCCAACAAACACCTTCGAAGATACCTGTGGAGCATCTTTATAATCACCCAATTACGTTATGATGTTTGATAGCACACAAAGTATTCCTCTGGTATCCGGGAGTTGCATAATCTCATAGTCGAAGGAATATGTATTTGACATGAAGAAAGCAATAACAATAAAACTGAACGATCAATATGCTATGATAACGGATGGCTCTTGTCCATCACATCATTCTCCTAATGATGTGATCCCATTATCAAATGACAACTCATGTCCATGGTTAGGAAACCTTAACCATCTTTGATCAACGAGGTAGTCAAATAGAGGCTTACTAGGGACACGGTGTTGTCTATGAATTCGCGCATGTATTTAGGTTTCCGATCAATACAATTATAGCATGAATAATAAACATTTATCATGAATAAGGAAATATAAAATAACAACTTTATTATTGCATCTAGGGCATATTTCCTTCAGTCTCCCACTTGCACTAGAGTCAATAATCTAGATTACATTCTAATGATTCCAACACCCATGGAGTCTTGGTGCTGATCATGTTTTGCTCGTGGAAGAGGCTTAGTCAACGAATCTGCTACATTCAGATTAGTATGTATTTTGCAAATCTCTATGTCTCCCTCCTTGACTTGATCACGGATGGAGTTGAAGCGTCTCTTGATCTGTTTGGTTCTTTTGTGAAATCTGGATTCCTTCGCCAAGACAATTGCTCCAGTATTGTCACAAAAGATTTTCATTGGACCCGATGCACTGAGTATTACACCTAGATCGAATATGAACTCCTTCATCTAGACTCCTTCATTTGCTACTTCCGAAGCAGCTATGTACTCCGCTTCACACATAGATCCTGCCATGACGCTCTGCTTGGAACTGCACCAATTGATAGCTCCAGCATTCAATATAAATACATATCCGGTTTGTGACTTAGAGTCATCCAGATCAGTATCAAAGCTAGCATCAATGTAACCATTTACAACGAGCTCTTTGTCACCTCCATAAACGAGAAACATATCCTTAGTCCTTTTCAGGTACTTCAGGATGTTCTTGACTGTTGTCCAATGATCAACTCCTGGATTACATTGCTACCTCCCTGCCAAACTTATAGCAAGGCACACATCAGGTCTGGTACACAGCATTGCATACATGATAGAACATATGGCTGAGGCATAGGGAATGCCTTTCATTTTCTCTCTATCTTATGCAGTGGTCGGGCATTGAGTCTGACTCAACTTCATACCTTGTAACACAGGCAAGAACCCTTTCTTTGACTGATCCATTTTAAACTTCTTCAAAACTTTATCAAGGTATGTGCTTTGTGAAAGTCCTATTAAGCATCTTCATCTATCTCTATAGATCTTGATGCCCAATATATAAGCAGCTTCACCGAGGTCTTTCATTGAAAAAATTTTATTCAATTATCCTTTTATGCTATCCAGAAATTCTACATCATTACCAATCAACAATATGTCATCCACATATAATATTAGAAATGCTACAGAGCTCCCACTCTCTTTCTTGTAAATACAAGCTTCTCCGAAAGTCTGTATAAAACCATATGCTTTTATCACCTCATCAAAGCGTATATTCAAACTCCGAGATGCTTGCACCAGTCCATAGATGGATCGCTGGAGCTTGCACACTTTGTTAGCACCTTTAGGATCGACAAAACCTTCTGGTTGCGTCATATACAACTCTTTAAGAAATCCATTAAAGAATGCAGTTCTGACATCCATTTGCCAGATTTCATAATCATAAAATGCGGCAATTGCTAACATGATTCGGACAGACTTAAGCATCGCTACAGGTGAGAAAGTCTCATCGTAGTCAACTCCTTGAACTTGTCGAAAACCTTTTGCGACAAGTCAAGCTTTGTAAATAGTAACATTACTATCAGCGTCAGACTTCTTCTTGAAGATCCATTTATTCTCTATGGCTCGCTGATCATTGGGCAAGTCCACCAAAGCCCACAGTTTGTTCTCATACATGGATCCTATCTCAGATTTCATGGCATCAAGCCATTTATTGGAATCTGGGCTCATCATATCTTCTTCATAGTTCATAGGTTCGTCATGGTCTAGTAACATGACTTCCAGAACAGGACTACCGTATCACTCTGGTGTGGAACATGCTCTGTTCGACCTACGAGGTCCAGTAGTAAGTTGATCTGAAGTTTCATGACCATCATCATTAGCTTCCTCTCTAGTTGGTATAGGCATCATGGGAATGGATTTCTCTAATTAGCTACTTTCCAATTTGAGAGAAGGTACAATAACCTCATCAAGTTCTACTTTCCTCCCACTCACTTCTTTCGAGAGAAACTCCTTCTCTAAAAAGTTTTCATTCTTGGCCATAATGATCTTGCCGTCGGATCTGTGGTAGAAGGTGTACCCAATTGTTTCCTTAGGGTATCCTATGAAGATGCACTTCTCCGATTTGGGTTTGAGTTTATCAGGCTAAAGCCTTTTGACATAAGTGTCGCAACCCCAAACTTTAAGAAACGACAGCTTAGGTTTGTTGCCAAACCACAGTTCATATGGCGTCCTCTCAACGGATTTAGATGATGCCCTATTTAATGTGAATACAGTTGTCTCTAATGCATAACCCCAAAACGATAGTGGTAAATCGATAAGAGACATCATAGATCGCACCATATCTAATAAAGTACGGTTACAATGTTCGGACACACCATTACGTTGTGGTGTTCCAGGTGGTGTGAGTGGTGAAACTATTCCACATTGTTTTAAATGAAGGCCAAACTCATAACTCAAATATTTGCCTCCGCGATCAGATCGTAGAAACTTTATTTTCTTGTTACGATGATTCTCCACTTCACTCTAAAATTCTTTGAACTTCACAAATATTTCAGACTTGTGTTTCATTAAGTAGATATACCCATATCTGCTCAAATCATCTGTGAAGGTCAGGAAATAATGATACCTGACGCGTGCCTCAACACCCATCGGACCGCATACATCGGTATGTATTATTTCCAATAAGTCATTAGCTTGCTCCATTCTTCTGGAGAACAGAGTTTTAGTCATCTTTCCCATGAGGCATGGTTCGCAATTATCAAATGATTCATAATCAAGTGATTCCAAAAGCCCATCTGCATGGAGTTTCTTCATGCGCTTTACACCAATATGACCTAAACGGCAGTGCCAAAAATATGTTGCACTATCATTATCAACTTTGCATCTTTTGGCATCAATATTATGAATATGTGTATCACCAGAATCGAGATTCAACAAAACTATACCACTCTTCAAGGGTGCATGACCATAAAAGATATTATTCATATAAATAGAACAACCATTATTCTCTGATTTAAATGAATAACCGTCCGACACTAAACAAGATCTAGATATAATGTTCATGCTCAACGCCGGCACCAAATAACAATTATTCAGGTGTAAAACTAATCCCGAAGGTAGATGTAGAGGTAGCGTGACAACAACGATCACATCGACCTTGGAACCATTCCTGACGCGCATCATTGATACGTCTCCAACGTATCTATAATTTATGAAGTATTCATGTTGTTATATTATCATTCTTGGATGTTTTACAATCATTTTATAGCAACTTTATATCATTTTGTGGGACTAACCTATTGACCCATTGCCCAGTGCCAGTTGTTGTTTTTTGCTTGTTTTTTACATCGCAGAAAATCAATATCAAACGCAGTCCAAACACCGCGAAACTTTTTGTGGATTTTTTATGGGCCAAAGCAGCACCTGGGGGTGCCTCGAGGGGGGCACAACCCACCAGGGTGCGCTAGGGCCCCCTGGCGCGCCCAAGTGGGTTGTGCCCACCTCGGTGGCCTCCCATACCCCTTCTTTGGACTATAAATTCCCAAATATTCTGAAACCCTTCGAGGTTAACCGAGATCAGAAGTGCCGCCGCTGCAGGGCTCCGTAGCCACCGAAAACCAATCAAGAGCCGTTCTGGCAACCTGCCGGAGGGCGGAATCATCTCCGGTGGCCATCTTCATCATCTCGGCAGCCACCACGATGAGGAGGGAGTAGTCCACCCTCGGGGCTGAGGGTTTGTACCAGTAGCTATGTGTTTAATCTCTCTCTCTCTCGTGATCTATATAATGGGCTTTGTTAATATAGTCGGATCATATGATGTTTCTCCCCTCTATACTCTTGTTGTGATGAATTGAATATTTACCCTTTGAAGTTTTGTCATGTCGGATTGAATATTCAGATTTGAGAACACATGATGTATGTCTTGCGGTATGAATACTTGAGGTGACATTGGGGTATCTTATTGATTCACTTGATATATATTATGGCATTCAACTTGCAGATTCCCGCGATGATATTGGGGTAATCTTTGCATAGGGGTTGATGCATGTTTTTATTATCTTTTCTCTGATAAAACTTTGGGGTCCCCTTGTTGTTCTTTGTGTGGATTGAGCATTATGAATATGAATATGCTTTGGTGTTATTCTAGTATGAACTCTAGGATAGATCGAACGGAAAAATAGCTTTGCGTTATTTTAGTACGAACTCTTCAATAGATCGAGCGGAAAGTATAGCTTTGAGGTGGTTTCGTGCCCTACAAACAATTCTTATCTTTAGTTCTCCGCTAATAGGAACTCAGGAGTGATTCTGCGTTGCACTTTAAGGGATAATCATATGATCCAACTATGTTAGCACTGTTGAGAGATTGCACTAGCGAAAGTACGGACCCTAGGCCTTGTTTTCAAGCATTGCAATACCGTTTTTGTGCCCATTTACTATTTTCTACCTTGCTGTTTTTATTTATTCAGATTATAAAAATATATTTCTATCATCCATATTACACTTTTATCACCATCTCTTCACCGAACTAGTGCACCTATACAATTTCCCATTGTATCGGGTGTGTTGGGTACACAAGAGATTTCTTGTATTTGGTTGGAGGGTCATTTTAGAGAGACCATCTTCATCCTACACCTCTCACGGATTGATAAACCTTAGGTCATCCACTTGAGGGAAAATTGCTATTGTCCTACAAAACTCTGCGCTTGGAGGCCTAACACGTGTCTACAAGAATAAAGTTGCGTAGTAGACATCAATCATCACCTCGTCCTTAGCCAATCTTCGTTTAATTCATAGCTCCTGTTTTGAGTTACGAATATGAGCAACCGAACCAGTATCAAATACCCAGGTGCTACTATGAGCATTAGTAAGGTACACATCAATAACATGTATATCAAATATACCTTTGTTCACTTTGCCATCCTTCTTATCCACCAAGTATTTGGGGCAGTTTGTTTCCAGTGACAATTTCCTTTGCAGTCGAAGCACTCAGTTTCAGGCTTGGTTCCAGCTTTGGGCTTCTTCCCAGGAGTGGCAACTTGTTTGCCATTCTTCTTGAAGTTCCCCTTATTTCCCGTGCCTTTTTTTCTTGAAACTAGTGGTCTTGTTAACCATCAACACTTGATGCTCCTTCTTGATTTCTACCTCCGCAGCTTTGAGCATTGCGAAGAGCTCGGGAATTGTCTTGTCCATCCCTTGCATATTATAATTCATCACGAAGCCTTTGTAGCTTGGTGGCAGTGATTGAAGAACTCTGTCAATAACACTATCATCTTGGGGCTGAGGGTTTGTACCAGTAGCTATGTGTTTAATCTCTCTCTCTCTCATGATCTATATCATGGGATTTGTTACTATAGTTGGATCATATGATGTTTCTCCCCTCTATACTCTTGTTGTGATTAATTGAATCTTTACCCTTTGAAGTTTTGTCATGTCGGATTGACTATTCAGATTTGTGAACACATGATGTATGTCTTGCGGTATGAATACTTGAGGTGACATTGGGGTATCTTATTGATTCACTTGATATATGTTATGGCATTCAACTTGCGGATTCCCACGGTGATATTGGGGTAATCTTTGCATAGGGGTTGATGCATGTTTTTATTATATTTTCTCCGATAGAAACTTTGGGGTCCCCTTGTAGCTCTTTGTGTGGATTGAGTATTATGAATATGAATATGCTTTGGTGTTATTCTACTACGAACTCTAGGATAGATCAAACGGAAAAATAGCTTTGCGTTATTTTAGTACGAACTCTTGAATAGATCGAACGGAAAGAATAGCTTTGAGGTGGTTTCGTACCCTACAAACAATTCCTATCTTTTGTTCTCCTCTAATAGGAACTCGGGAGTGATTCTTGGTTGAGGGATAATCATATGATCCAACTATGTTAGCACCGTTGAGAAATTGCACTAGCGAAAGTACGGACCCTAGGCCTTGTTTTCAAGCATTGCAGTACCATTTTTGTGCCCGCTTACTATTTTCTACCTTGCTATTTTTATTTATTCAGATTATAAAAATATATTTCTATCATCCATATTACACTTTTATCACCATCTCTTTGCCGAACTAGTGCACCTATACAATTTTCCATTGTATCGGGTGTGTTGGGGACACAAGAGTTTTCTTGTATTTGGTTGCAGGGTCGTTTGAGAGAGACCATCTTCATCCTACACCTCTCATGGATTGATAAACCTTAGGTCATCCACTTGAGGGAAAATTGCTATTGTCCTACAAAACTCTGTGCTTGGAGGCTCAACACGTGTCTACAAGAATAAAGTTGCATAGTAGACATCAAGCTCTTTTCTAGCGCCGTTGCCGGGGAGGTGAGTGCTTGAAGGTATATCTTTAGATATTGCAATTGAATCTTTTAATCTCTTGTTTTATCACTAGTTTGGTTTATAAAAAGAAAACTACAAAAATGGAATTGAGGTTGCATCATATTATTCAACTCTATAATGTTTTCGTGAAAATGATGGATCGGAAAATTGTGCTCAATTGTTAGAAGAAGAAGTCAATAAAATTTTTGGCACAAAATATTTGAATGATTAGCATGATTGCAATATTGTTAGTACAAATTCTTTGAATATCCAAAATGCTAATGATGATTGCACAAGTCATGACAAAAATGTTTCTTATAAGCATGTCAATTTTTGCGGAATGAATTGGGAATGCATTTGCACACCAAAAGGGGAAGATAGATTTTGTAAGAAGCATAAATGTTTAGAAATGAAAAGGTTACAAGAGAGGCTAGATGATTGTGCTGAAAGATTTTTTTCCTGCCATCCTTGTGAACTTTGCAATGAACATTGTCATTTAAATCTCAAATGCAAATTCTTTCATGATCAAATTGTGTCCAAAAATTGTGATAACTTGATTACCCTTGAGCATCATAAAAAGCTTAGTCTTCTTTTGGGGTATGAAGAAATGAAATGTATAAGTAAGGGTATTCCAGAATTTAATCTCGAGAGGTTTCTTGATTTTGATCTAGAGGAAATTTATATGTTTTGGCGGTAAATTGCATTGAGAATCCTTATATTGCCAACTACCTAAAGACAAGAAAACAAATGGAATATGAAGAGAGTACTAATGAAAGGGAAAATGTCTCCCAATACCCTCCTAGTGTTTATTATGATGAATTAGGTAACGAGGAGGAGCTTCCTATCCAATCAATCTCTCCCACAAGAAGCTTGAAAAAATTAATTAAATCCACACATGATGTGGTGAAGAATAAGAAAAGAAGAAAGAATAGAGGTAAAAAGGTATCTCTCCCAAATAATGTTGCTCCTATCACCATTGTGCCTCATGAAAGTGAATCAAATATGTTGATGGAGGATGATGATATTGAGTATGATTTTGTGATGCCTACTACTTTTTGTAATGATTATGATTGTGAAGTCAACGATATCCCTTATGATCTTGAAAATATTTTTAGCACTTGCTTGGAAGAATATGATAATGATGTTTGCTATACTATTGGTGCCATTCATGCTATTGATAAGAATGGATTGTGATGATATGCAAAACCACAAGCTTGGGGATGCTATGTTTAATGAGTATGATATGTTTGAAGATTTATTTGCTGGAAATAATGCTTGTCCTAAGCTTGAGGATGATTTGCTTAATGAATATGATTGAGGGAGTCCTGGATTAGGGGGTGTTCGGGTAGCCGGACTATACCTTCAGCCGGACTCCTGGACTATGAAGATACAAGATTGAAGACTTCGTCCCGTGTCCGGATGGGACTTTCCTTGGTGTGGAAGGCAAGCTTGGCGATGCAGATATTCAAGATCTCCTACCATTGTAACCGACTTTATGTAACCCTAACCCTATCCGGTGTCTATATAAACCGGAGGGTTGTAGTCCATAGGCAATCAACTCCATACACAACAATCATACCATAGGCTAGCTTCTAGGGTTTAGCCTCCTTGATCTCGTGGTAGATCTACTCTTATACTACCCATATCATCAATATTAATCAAGCAGGAGTAGGGTATTACCTCCATCGAGAGGTCCCGAACCTGGGTAAAAAACATCATTTCCCTTGTCTCCTGTTACCATCCGGCCTTGACGCACAGTTCAGGACCCCCTACCCGAGATCCGCCGGTTTTGACACCGACATTGGTGCTTTCATTGAGAGTTCCTCTGTGTCGTCGCCTTTAGGCCCGATGGCTCCTTTCATCATCAACGACGATACGGTCCAGGGTGAAACTTTTCTCCCCGGACAGATCTTCGTCTTCGGCGGCTTCGCTCTGCGGGCTAATGCACTCGGCCACCTGGAGCAGATCGAAAGCTACGCCCCTGGCCATCAGGTCAGGTTTGGAAGCCTAAACTACACGGCTGACATCCACGGGGACTTGATCTTCGACGGATTCGAGCCACAGCCAAGCGCGCCGCACTGTCTCGATGGGCATGATATAGCTCTGCCGCCGAACAGTGCCTTGGAGGCCGCATACGCATCGGTTTCGACCATTGATTTGGAGCATACTGCGCCGATCGAGGATCAGCGGTTAGACGCTGCCTCAGGGGCTGCGATCTTAGAGGCGATCGAGCCGAACTCCAGCCCCGCACTCCGCATGGCCCGTGACTCCGAGGATCCGGACTCCTCCCCGGACTCCGAACCCCCCGCTCCCCTGCCAATCGAATCCGATTGGGCGCCGATAATGGAGTTCACCGCCGCAGACATCTTTCAGCATTCGCCTTTTGGCGACATCCTGAACTCTCTTAAGTCTCTCTCTTTATCAGGAGAGCCCTGGCCGGACTACGGTCAGCGAGGGTGGGATACGGACGATAAGGAAATTCAAAGCCCACCCACCACCCACTTTGTAGCCATTGTCGACGATCTAACCGACATGCTTGACTTCAGCTCCGAAGATATCGACGGCATGGACGACGATGTAGGAGACGAACAGGAACCAGCACCTGTAGGGCGCTGGAAGGCCACCTCGTCATATGACATATATATGGTGGATACTCCAAAAGATGGAGATGGCGATGGAACAGCGGGGGATGACGCCCCCAAGAAACAGCCAAAGCGTCGGCGTCAACGGCGCCGCTCTAAATCCCGCCAAAGCAAAAACGGTGATTCTGGCACGGGAGATAATACTACCCCGGATAACGCCGAAGAACACCCACCTCAGCAAGATTTGGCACAGGAAGATGGAGAAGCCAGCCCTCATGAGAGAGCGGCAGACCGAGAGGTCGAGGATGATAACTATATGCCTCCCTCCGAAGACGAGGCAAGCCTCGATGACGATGAATTCTTCATACCATCAAACCCCGCCGAACAAGAGCATTTTAAACGCAGGCTTTTAGCCATGGCAAGCAGCCTCAAGAAAAAGCAGCAACAGCTTAAAGCTGCCCAAGATTTGCTAGCTGACAGATGGACTGAAGTCCTTACGGCCGAAGAGTATGAACTCGAACGCCCCTCCAAGAATTACCCGAAGCGCAGGCCGCTACCCCGATCAGAGGAGGAAGCACCTACATCACTAGTGCATGACATGGCAGACCGGCCACCTCGCGGCCGTGACAGAGAGGCCCCTCGGCCCTCCACCCAAGCCATGCCCCGACGCCGCTCAACTAAGGCACGGGAAAATGCGCCGGACCTGCGAGACATACTGGAGGATAAGGCAAGACAAACAAGATCGATCTACGGATCGTGCAGGCGCCCTACGGCATGTGACAATGATCTTCACTCCGGATACAGCAAATCCGGCCGGGCCAAACACAACAGACATAGCGCTTCCGAGCTACGTTGTGATATAGCCCAGTACAGAGGCGCCGCACACCCGCTATGCTTCACGAATGAAGTAATGGATCATAAAATCCTAGAGGGTTTCAAACCCATAAACATCGAATCATACGATGGCACAACAGACCCGGCGGTATGGATCGAGGATTATCTCCTTCACATCCACATGGCACGCGGCGATGATCTACACGCCATCAAATACCTCCCGCTCAAACTTAAAGGACCGGCCCGGCATTGGCTTAACAGCTTGCCAGCAGGCTCAATCGGTTCTTGGGAGGACCTGGAAGCCGCATTCCTCGACAACTTCCAGGGCACTTACGTGCGACCGCCGGATGCCGATGACTTAAGCCACATAATTCAGCAGCCAGAGGAATCGGCCAGACAATTCTGGACACGGTTCCTAACAAAGAAAAACCAAATAGTCGACTGTCTGGACGCAGAGGCCCTAGCAGCCTTCAAGCATAACATCCGTGATGAGTGGCTTGCCCGGCACCTGGGACAGGAAAAGCCGAAATCCATGGCAGCCCTCACGACACTCATGACCCGCTTTTGCGCGGGAGAAGACAGCTGGCTAGCTCGCAGTAACAACTTATCAAAGAACCCTGGTAATTCGGATACCAAGGACAAAAGTGGCAGGACACGTCGGAATAAACAAAAACGCCGCGTTAACAGCGACAGCAATGAAGACACGGCAGTCAATGCCGGATTCAAAGGCTATAAATCCGATCAGCAGAAAAAGCCATTCAAAAAGAATACTCAGGGCCCGTCCAGTTTGGACCGAATACTCGATCGCTTGTGCCAGATACATGGCACCCCCGAAAGGCCAGCCAATCACACTAACAGGGATTGTTGGGTGTTCAAGCAGGCAGGCAAGTTAAGGGCCGAAAACAGAGACAAGGGGCTGCACAGCGACGACGAAGAGCCCAAGCCGCCGAACAACAATGGACAGAAGGGCTTTCCCCCACAAGTGCGGACGGTGAACATGATATACGCAACCCACATTCCCAAGCGGGAGCGGAAGCGTGCGCTATGGGACGTATACGCGATAGAGCCAGTCGCCCCAAAGTTCAACCCATGGTCCTCCTGCCCGATCACTTTTGATCGAAGGGACCATCCCACTAGCATCCGTCATGGCGGCTTCGCCGCATTGGTTCTCAACCCAATCATCGACGGATTTCATCTCACAAGAGTCCTCATGGACGGCGGCAGTAGCCTGAACCTGCTTTATCAGGATACAGTGCGGAAAATGGGCATAGATCCCTCAAGGATTAAGCCCACAAGAACGACCTTTAAAGGCGTTATACCAGGTGTAGAAGCCAACTGTATAGGCTCAGTAACACTTGACGTGGTCTTCGGAACCCCGGACAATTTCCGAAGCGAAGAGTTAATCTTCGATATAGTCCCGTTTCGCAGTGGCTATCACGCCCTGCTCGGACGAACCGCATTTGCAAAGTTCAATGCGGTGCCACACTACGCATATCTCAAGCTCAAGATGCCAGGCCCTCGAGGAGTAATTACGGTCAACGGAAACACCGAACACTCCCTCCGTACGGAGGAGCATACGGCGGCTCTCGCATCGGAGGTACAAAGTAGCCTTCTCAGGCAATTCTCCAGTCCAGCCATTAAAAAGCCAGACACTGCCAAGAGCGCCCGGAGTAACCCACAGCAGGACCGCCTGGCACACTCTGAGCAAGCGTAGCAATGCGGCCCCAACCCCAGCTATCGCGACATAGCGAAACCAGTACCTCGCGTACATAAATACGCCCTTGAATGGGCACAGGGGAAGGGGCACAATAACGGCACGCCCAGAATACGGCTTAAAACGTACTAGGGGCTGTCGGATTCTCTTTTTAATTTTTCTTACCTTCATGACTCCATACTTCGGACGACCTATTCGGCAATTCGACTGCCGCACAAATGATGCAAGATCCAGGGAGGCAGACAAGCCATGCCGCACTATGGAACTCCCAGGTGGTCTCTGTTACGAGCGGTATACCTGTTTTAAATACAATTCCGCGGCCTGCCCCCGGTCAGGACATACTGAATAGTCCAATATCTTTTGCTTACCGCACTATTTGTATCGTTCGGCTTTGATAAATAGCCTTTATATAAACAATGCATAGCTTTTGTCTATTTTCTGCATTACTCTCTTTTATATATGTTCATTAATGACATGTTGCACCCGTACACTGTGGTACGACAAGTATGCCAGGGGCTTCAGTACCCTTTAATATGGTGTGAGAAGTCCGTACACTTTCACAAGTGCGGCACCCCGAACTTATAGCACTATATGCATCGGCTCCGAATCATGATTTGGGTCAATAGTTGGGTTTGCCCGGCTCCTATGTTTTGGTGCCTTACGTTCCGCTATATCGGCTAAGGTAGCACTAGGAGAACCACTGCGATTGTGCCCCGGTTGAGCTGGGTTAAGCACCTCAGTGGAGAAAGCTAAAACTGACTGTCATGATGAGGCGAGAGACCGGTCGCTGTTCGAGAGGTTTTTTCGAGTCCCTAAAGACTTATGCCGCTTCGAGCGAGGAGCCGGATTTGTCCGGCCAAGGCGTGGATAGCGCCCCGAACTCGGTCTTCCGAACTAGGGGCTTCGCCGAAATTTAAAATTATAAAATTCTATGGCTAAGTGAGAGTGTTCAAGCATTATAGTCCGATTGCCTGGTTCGTTGTGCTGAGCGCCTCCCTCGAAGGACCCAACTATGGGAAAAAGAGCGCTCAGGTTTATCCCGAACACCCCAGCACTAGTGGCATGGGGGCAGAAGCCGACGACTGGCCATCTCTCAATTTTTTGATAAACGGCCACACAGAAAATAATATTTTAAATTCAACAAGCATTGCTTAAGCGCCTATGAACAAGTTTTCAGCGCACAGGATAAAAACGAGCGAGTTTATTCAAAAATTACATCCTTGGTACATTCATCCGCCATAAGGCGGGCACCCGCAAGAACATCCTTGTAATAGTTCTCGGGCTTGCGATGCTCCTTCCCCGGCGGCGGCCCGTCCTTCACAAGCTTCTCACCGTCCAGCTTACCCCAATGCACCTTTGCACGGGCAAGGGCCCGACGGGCACCTTCGATGCAGACGGAGCGCTTGATGACCTCGAGCCTTGGACAGGCCTCCACCAGCCGCCGCACCAGCCCGAAGCAGCTCCCAGGCAGGGCCTCTCTGGGCCACAGCCGAACTATGAAGCCCTTCATGGCCTGTTCGGCTGCCTTGTGGAGCTCGACCAGCTGTTTCAGCTGGTCGCTCAAGGGCACAGGGTGTCCGGCCTCAGCATACTGAGACCAGAACACCTTCTCCGTCGAGCTGCCCTCTTCAGCTCGGTAGAATGCGGCGGCGTCGGATACACTGCGGGCAAGATCTGCGAATGCCCCTGGAGAACTCCGGATTCGGGTAAGTAACAAGTAGTTTACTTTTATATTTCTGCTTTGCATAAAGAATGCCTTACCCGCTGCTATCTTCTTAATCTCCTCCAACTCTTGGAGGGCCTTTTGGGCTTCGGCCTTGGCAGACTTGGCAGTCTCAAGGGCCACCGCGAGCTCGGACGCTTGGGTCTTTGACTCAAGCTCCAAACTCTCATGTTTTTTCATGAGAGCCTGAAGCTCTTGCTGCACCTCGCCGACCTGAGCCCCAAGTTTCTCTCGCTCGGTGCGCTCCGCGGCCGTTTTCTTTTCGGCCTCGGACAGCGCCTGCTTGAGGGTCGCCACCTCAGTCGTGGCCCCAATAATAAGCAGTGCAATCCTGTTATTTTTTGCAATCACGCCTCTCTATAGGCACCTTTTCTGTAAGGTATTTCCTACCTTCTTTTTCCTCGAGCTGCCGCTTGGCAAGGCCGAGCTCTTGCTCGGTCCGCTTGAGGTCCTGTTTCAGGACACCCACCTCCGCAGTCAGTGCGGCGGCGGATAGCAGCGAAGCCTGCACACGCATATTGACTCTTTATTGTTAGACTCCTGTGAAATTTACTAGATCCTCTATTCGGCTTTTCTTTCCGAACGCCAAATAGAGCATCAGGGGCTACTGTCTATGCGGTTATATTTTTACATATTTTTACTTACCTCGAAGCCTGTTAGGAGGCTAGCGCAAGCTTCACTCAGTCCGCTCTTGGCGGACTGAACCTTCTGGATCACCGTACTCATAATAGTACGGTGCTCCTCGTCGATGGAGGCGCCGTCAAGGACCTCGAGCAGATTGTCCGGCACCTTCGGTTGGACGGAGGCCGCCGGCTCAGAAGGCTTGCTCCTCTTGGAAGGAGTTCGCCTGCCGCGGTCCAGAACTGTTGAAGATTTCGGCGCGGTGTCCGGCACAAAGCCGGACTTGGAGCCCTGGGGGGTCTTGTCCCCTTTACTCCTGGGGTCCGGGAGGTCGCCCTGCGGCTCCTCCAGGACCACCTCCTCCTGCCCCGGAGCTCGTTGCGATGCCACTTCGTCATAGTCCGCAGTGCGGGGGGAGACAGCGGGCGGAACTGAGTACACGTCCGATGAATCCAGGGAGCCACTCGACGACTTGTTGAGTTCGGCCCGGGGCGGGCTGCATAATTATGTTCGACATTAGGGAAAGCTGTGCAACAAAGGAACATCATGAGTTATTCTGATATCCGAACTTATGATTTCGCCGGACGCTTGGCCCTGTTTGACCACTCCTCTTTGCCCTCTTCGGCGTTGGGGGCATAGTCCGGCGGAGGGCTCTTCCTTTTCCTAGACCCCTCGGCCTCCCCCGTTGGGGCGGCCTTCCTCTTCTCTCCTCCCCCGCTGGGGGGGGAGAGGTTTCTTCTTCCTCCTCCTTGTCTTCACGGGGGGAGTGCGTCTCGGACTCGTCGGACGACGAGTCCGACACCACCATATGTCGGGAACTCTTTCGAGTCCCCGTGGCCTTCTTCTTCTTGGCCTTCTTCTCCGGCACCACATAAGGTGCCGGAACCAGCAGCTTCGCTAGTAGAGCGGGGGCTGGGTCTTCGGGCAAGGGAGCCAGACAGTTAATCGATCCGGACTTCGCCCGCCAAGCCTGTCAAAGGTAAGGGAGCTTAGATCCCGCATAGAGTCAAACTATGAAAAAACTTAACATCCTGTAAAAGGTGAAAATAGCTTACCTCGCTAGCATGACGCTGCGAGCTGTATCCGCGGTCCTCGGAAGCGGATGTGGGAGCCTCGGCGCCTTTGGTTAGCACCTTCCAGACATCTTCATACGTCGTGTCGAAGAGCCTGTTAAGGGTTTGGTGCTGCGTCGGGTTGAACTCCCACAGATTAAAGCCCCATTGTTGACACGGGAGGATCCGGCGGACGAGCATAACCTATACTACATTGACGAGCTTGATCGACTTGTTCACCAGGGAATGGATGCATGTCTACAGTCCGGTCACCTCTTTTTCGTCGCCCCATGACAGGCCCGTCTCTTTCCAGGACATAAGCCGCGTGGGGGGTCCGGATCGGAACTCGGGGGTTGCGATCCATTTCGGATCGCGCGGCTCGGTGATGTAAAACCACCATGATTGCCACCCCTTCAGGGTCTCCATGAAGGAGCCCTCGAGCCATAGGACGTTGGCCATCTTGCCCGCCATGGCGCCTCCACATTCCGCCTGGCTGCCGCGCACCACCTTGGGCTTGACGTTGAAGGTCTTGAGCCAGAGGCCGAAATGGGGGCGGATGCGGAGGAAGGCCTCGCACACGACAATAAACGCCGAGATGTTGAGGACGAAGTTCGGAGCCAGATCGTGGAAATCCAGGCCATAGTAAAACATGAGCCCCCGGACAAATGGGTGGAGTGGAAAACCCAGTCCACGGAGGAAGTGGGGAAGGAATACTACCCTCTCATGGGGCCTTGGGGTGGGGAGAAGTTGCCCCTCCTCGGGAAGCCGGTGCGCGATGTCTTTGGACAAGTATCCGGCCTTCCTTAGCTTTTTGACATGGCCCTCTGTGACGGAGGAGACCATCCACTTGCCTCCCGCTCCAGACATTGCTGGAGAAGGTTGAGGTGGGAAGTGCGGGCTTGGGCCCTGGAGGTCGAGTGCGCAGGAGATGGATAGGCAAAAGAGGAAGAAGGTGTAGGTAAAAGGGTGGATCCTTATCCCCTTATATGGGTGGATGCGGTTGTGCGTCCCCGCCAGCCTAGTAAAACTCACTTGCCTCCCAAGCACCGTGATAAATGGCGCGGTTGGGTTACCCACGTCCGTATTGATGAGAATCCCGTAAAGGGGGTACACGATCTCTGCTTTGACAAGACGTGCCAAGGAAACCGCCTCGCAAAACATGCTGAGGTGAAAAAGTAAAAACGATTCGAGTAAAGGACTTGGCCGTAGTGTGATGACGCACTGCGGAATACGTCGGCAGATTTGATTTGTGTCAATATTATTCTCTCTATGGCAATATGTGAAACTTATTTTGCAAAGCCGGACACTACTCTTGGTGTTTACAATCTTCTACGAAGGACTTGGAGGAGGAACCCGCCTTGCAATGCCGAAGACAATTTGCGCGTCGAACTCGTCGTCATTGAAGCCTGGTTCAGGGGCTACTGAGGGAGTCCTGGATTAGGGGGTGTTCAGGTGGCCAGACTATACCTTCAGCCGGACTCCTGGACTATGAAGATACAAGATTGAAGACATCGTCCCGTGTCCGGATGGGACTTTCCTTGGCGTGGAAGGCAAGCTTGGCGATGCGGATATTCAAGATCTCCTACCATTGTAACCGACTTTATGTAACCCTAACCCTATCCGGTGTCTATATAAACCGGAGGGTTGTAGTCCGTAGGCAATCAACTCCATACACAACAATCATACCATAGGCTAGCTTCTAGGGTTTAGCCTCCTTGATCTCGTGGTAGATCTACTCTTGTACTACCCATATCATCAATATTAATCAAGCAGGAGTAGGGTATTACCTCCATCGAGAGGGCCCGAACCTGGGTAAAAAACATCGTGTCCCTTGTCTCCTGTTACCATCCGGCCTTGACGCACAGTTCGGGACCCCCTACCCGAGATCCGCCGGTTTTGACACCGACAATGATCCTTTGGTTCCTTCTACTTTCGATAAGAAAAATTATTATGATGATAGCATGCCTCTTATTTATGATGATTACATTGATGAAAGTGGGTTTGGAAGAGTGTCAACTCTAGGTAGTAGCGATCCCACTATTTTGGAGGGTGTTGAATCTTATTACAATATTGATGAAAGTGGATTTGGATAGGTCGTGACTTTATTTAGTGATACATCCACTATTTTGGAAGAGGTTTCAATTGACTATGACAATGAAGTTTCTATCTATGATGATTATTATGATGACATCTATGCCATATAGAGTGATAAATCTTCTATGCTTGTGCATCATGAAAAGAGTGTTGTATGTGATAGTTATATTTTTGAATCCATTCATGATGTTTCTGAAAATTACTATGAGGAAGTAACTTATGCCCTTACATATCTCAATAATATCAAGTTTCTTCTCTATGTGTTGATTGTTTTGAAGTTGCACTTGTTTTGCCTTCCTATGCTAGTTGATTCTTGTTCCCATAAGTTGTTTTCTCACAAAATCCATATGCATAGGAAGTGGGTTAGACCTAAATGTGCTAGTCATATGCTTCATGATGCTTTCTTCATGTTTCAATTCTTATCTTTTATGCGAGCATCATCGAAATCATCATGCCTAGCTTAAAAGGCATAAAAGAAAAGCGCTTGTTGGGAGACAACCCAACACTTTTACCTGCTGTTTTTGTGTGTTCACATGATTATGATACTGTACTAATCATGTTTAATTGCTTTTGTTTCAATAAAGTGCCAAGTAAGACCTTTGGGATGGCTTACGGTGATAGTTGGTTTGATCTTGCTGAAAAACAGAAACTTTTGCACTCAGGAAAACAATTCTCGTTTTTAACAAAGCGTGATAAAATGCTGATTGTTTTTGCAGAATATTAATAGACAAATTGCTAAGGTTTTCCTAATTTGTCAGAATTTTTGGAGTACCAGAAGTATGGTTTGAGTACAGATTACTACAGACTGTTCTGTTTTTGACAGATTCTGTTTTCAATGCATAGTTTGCTTGTTTTCTAGTTTCTATGGCTTATATTGCTCAATATAAATTATATAAATGATATAATATAGTAGGCATTGTGTGATAACAATTATGAATATTGTCTTTGGAAATACCAAAAGTGGAATGGTGTGCTCTTTATCATACTAACCTATCTCACAAAGTTCCGTTAAGTTTTGTGTGATTGAAGTTTTCAAGTTTTGGGTGAGATATCGATATGAGGAGAATAAGGAGTGACAAGAACCTAAGCTTGGGAATTCCCAAGGCACCCCCAAGGAAATATTCAAGGAAGATCCAAGCAACTAAGCTTGGGGATGCCCCGGAAGGCATCCCCTCTTTCGTCTCCAACATTATCGATAACCTCACTTTGAGCTATGTTTTCATTCGTCACATGATATGTGTTTTGCTTGGAGCGCCAATTTATTTTGTTAGGATTTGCTTTATTTTATTTATAATAATGGTTTTCATATTTTATTTCAATAAAAGTGGCAATGATAGCATTTTCCATGCTTACTTTGCAAGTATACATGTTGCTGTTTGAAAACAGAAAGTTTACCGATGTTGCAAAAATTCCCTAGAAAAGCCAGAATGCGATAAAATGTTGAAACTTTTTGAAAAATGAGCTCTGATAAATATTATACAGTGTGGTAAATTTTCATAATTTTCGGAGTTTAAGAAGTATTTATACTCTTACATTCTTTACAGATTGTACTGTTTTGGCAGATTACTGTTATGGTTGCATTGTTTGCATATGTTTTCTTGTTTAATGATTATATATGAGGATAGGAGTATTAAATATGCAGAGGCATTTAGTATGCAATGTTCAATAATAATTTTAGTGATTTGCTACAGTACAGAATGATAAGGTTTTTGCATTCGTTTATACTAACTTATCTCACGAGTTCTTGTTGAGTTTTGTGTGGATGAAGCTTTTGAGATTTAGGAAAACCATTATATGATAAGAATTAAGGAGACACAAAAGCTCAAGATTGGGTATTCCCAAGGCATCCCAAGATAATATTTCAATAAGTCTCAAGTATCTAAGCTTGGGGATGCCCCGGTAGGCATCCCACCTTTCTTCTTCAACAATTATCGGTTAGTATCGGCTGAACCTAAGTTTTTGCTTCTTCACATGATGTGTGATATTCTTAGAATTTCATTTATTTTAATTTTGCTTGTTGTTTTAATAAAATGCT
The DNA here is from genome assembly GCF_056163025.1 of Triticum urartu. Classification (NCBI taxonomy): domain Eukaryota; kingdom Viridiplantae; phylum Streptophyta; class Magnoliopsida; order Poales; family Poaceae; genus Triticum; species Triticum urartu. The sequence goes on from NC_141878.1 coordinate 526,170,590, forward strand.
TAGATATGAAAGTTTTTAAATAAAATAGAGTCCTCAAATAATTGCCAGGGAGGCCAAGTAAGCGGCATTCTCATCCCGTCAACGAAGCTCTTTTCTATGTCATTTACTCTTGTGCTTCACTTACATCCTGTAAGTAAATTGTTGATTAAATTGAATGTCATGAATTTGAAATCATATCATGCTTAGTGGTAGATTCACATTGGGTTTAGAAAGTGAAATCTTTTGAGGCTTGACAGTCACAATATTGGTCATACAAGCAATTCACGAATAATTAGTATAAGGAAGAGAACTTTCACATATAAATACACTATCATGGAAATATTTTGTGATTGTGAGCCCCATCAAAATATTATATGCCAAAATTGTTGAGTTGGACAAGGAAGACAACATAATGGTTTACATTTGTTCATATTCATATAGAATTTATATTATCATAGATCCTTCAACATGTGGTGCTTGCCCCCCATCTTTGCTAGCCAAAAATTCCACACCAAGTAGAGATACTACTTGTCCATCCAAAAACCCTTCAACCCAAATCTTATTTTCAAGAGTCCACCATACCTACCTAAGGATTGAGCAAGATCCTTCAAGTAAGTTGTCATCGGTGCAATAAGGCAATAAAAATTGCTTCTAAAAGTGTAAGATCATTTAGTGTAAGAGAAAATTGAGCGTTGTACGAACTTGTGATGGTAAAGCAATAAAAGCGACAGACTGCATAATAAAGGTTGCTATCACAAGGGGCAATATAACGTGACGTTCTTTTGCACTAAGGGATTGATCATACAAAGAAATAAGCGCATGGTAACCTCTGCTTCCCTCTGCGAAGGACCTATCTTTTACTTTTCAGTATTTACTTTTATGCAAAGAGTCAAAAGTATTCCTCTCTATTCCTTCTTATTTTCTCTTTTGGTAAGCATCATGTGGTGAGGAAAGCTCTAGGCACATATTTCCAGTTGAATATGGGTAGCATGATTTATTATTGTTGACATCACCCTTGAGGTGAATACGTTGGGAGGAAAAACAATAAGCCTCTATCTTTCTATGTGTCCGGTTGAAATGTTTTGCTCATGTGTATGTGGTGAGTGTTAGCAATCATAGAAAACTATATGATGGTTGAGTATGTGGAGCTCTTACTTAAACTTTGTTGAATAAGTTGAATTGCAATTGCTTGGTGACTAAGAACATTGGTTGTTGGGTTTCAAGAGAATTCATTGTTTGAACCTTAACATGTGAATTGGTTGCCACGATAACATGAGAAGTTTCATAAGAAAGAATTGTTGTTACGATGCTAGGAAAAGTGATTGAAATTAGCATTGATTAAACTTGTGCACTTTGCTAGCATTCACACTTCATAAATTATTTCTTTTATCATTTACCTACTCGAGGACGAGTAGGCATTAAGCTCGGGGATGCTGATACGTCTCCAACGTATCTATAATTTATGAAGTATTCATGCCGTTATATTATCATTCTTGGATATTTTACAATCATTTTATAGCAAATTTATATCGTTTTTTGGGACTACCTATTGACCCACTGCCCAGTGCCAATTGTTGTTTTTTGCTTGTTTTTTACATCGCAGAAAATCAATATCAAACGAAGTCCAAACACCGCAAAACTTTTTGTGGATTTTTTTTATGGGCTAGAGGACTCCCGATGGGCCAAAGCAGCACCTGGCGGGTGCCCCAAGGGGGGGCACAACCCACCAGGGCGCACTAGGGCCCCCTGGCGCCCAGGTGGGTTGTGCCCACCTCGGTGGCCTCACGTACCCCTTCTTCGCACTATAAATTACCAAATATTCCAAAACCCTTCGAGGTTAACCAAGATCAGAAGTTCCGCCGCCGCAGGGCTCTGTAGCCATCGAAAACCAATCTAGACCCGTTCCGGCACCCTGTCGGATGGGGGGGGTCATCTCCGGTGGGTATCTTCATCATCTCGGCGGCCACCACGATGAGGAGGGAGTAGTCCACCCTCGGGGCTGAGGGTTTGTACCAGTAGCTATGTGTTTAATCTCTCTCTCTCTCGTGATCTATATAATGGGCTTTGTTAATATATTCGGATCATATGATGTTTCTCCCCTCTATACTCTTGTTGTGATGAATTGAATCTTTACGCTTTGAAGTTTTTTCATGTCGGATTGAATATTCAGATTTGAGAACACATGATGTATGTCTTGCGTTATGAATACTTGAGGTGACATTGGGGTATCTTATTGATTCACTTGATATATATTATGGCATTCAACCTGCAGATTCCCGCGATGATATTGGGGTAATCTTTGCATAGGGGTTGATGCATGTTTTTATTATCTTTTCTCTGATAGAAAATTTGGGGTCCCCTTGTAGTTCTTTGTGTGGATTGAGCATTATGAATATGAATATGCTTTGGTGTTATTCTAGTATGAACTCTAGGATAGATCGAACAGAAAAATAGCTTTGTTTTATTTTAGTACGAACTCTTGAATAGATCGAGCGGAAAGTATAGCTTTGAGGTGGTTTCGTGCCCTACAAACAATTCTTATCTTTAGTTCTCCGCTAATAGGAACTCGGGAGTGATTCTTCGTTGCACTTTAAGGGGTAATCATATGATCCAACTATGTTAGCACTGTTGAGAGATTGCACTAGCGAAAGTACGGACCCTAGGCCTTGTTTTCAAGCATTGCAATACCGTTTTTGTGCCCATTTACTATTTGCTACCTTGCTGTTTTTATTTATTCAGATTATAAAAATATATTTCTATCATCCACTTTACACTTTTATCACCATCTCTTCACCGAACTAGTGCACCTATACAATTTCCCATTGTATCGGGTGTGTTGGGTACACAAGAGATTTCTTGTATTTGGTTGGAGGGTCATTTGAGAGAGACCATCTTCATCCTACACCTCTCACGGATTGATAAACCTTAGGTCATCCACTTGAGGGAAAATTGCTATTGTCCTACAAAACTCTGCGCTTGGAGGCCTAACACGTGTCTACAAGAATAAAGTTGCGTAGTAGACATCAATCGTCACCTCGTCCTTAGCCAATCTTCGTTTAATCCATAGCTCCTGTTTTGAGTTACGAATATGAGCAACCGAACCAGTATCAAATACCCAGGTGCTACTATGAGCATTAGTAAGGTACACATCAATAACATGTATATCAAATATACCTTTGTTCACTTTGCCATCCTTCTTATCCACCAACTATTTGGGGCATTTCTGTTTCCAGTGACAATTTCCTTTGCAGTCGAAGCACTCAGTTTCAGGCTTGGGTCCAGCTTTGGGCTTCTTCCCAGGAGTGGCAACTTGTTTGCCATTCTTCTTGAAGTTCCCCTTATTTCCCTTGCCTTTTTTCTTGAAACTAGTGGTCTTGTTAACCATCAACACTTGATGCTCCTTCTTGATTTCTACCTCCGCATCTTTGAGCATTGCGAAGAGCTCGGCAATTGTCTTGTCCATCCCTTGCATATTATAATTCATCACGAAGCCTTTGTAGCTTGGTGGCAGTGATTGAAGAACTCTGTCAATAACACTATCATCTGGAAGATTAACTCCCAGCTGAGTCAAGTGATTATGATACCTAGACTTTTTGAGTATGTGTTCATTGATAGAACTGTTCTCCTCCATCTTGCAGCTATAGAACTTGTTGGAGACTTCATATCTCTCAACTCGGACATTTGCTTGAAATATTAACTTCAACTCCTGAAACATCTCATATGGTCCATGACATTCAAAACGTCTTTGAAGTCCCGATTCAAAGCCGTAAAGCATGGCACGCTAAACTATCGAGTGGTCATCAGATCGAGCTTGCCAGGCGTTCATAAGATCAGCATCTGCTCCTGCAGCAGGCCTTTCACCTAATGGTGCATCAAGGACATAATTCTTCTGTGCAGCAATGAGGATAATCCTCAAGTTACGGACCCAGTCCTTGTAGTTGCTACCATCATCTTTCAACTTAGCTTTCTCTAGGAACGCATTAAAATTCAAGGGAACGGTAGCACGGGCCCTTGATCTACAACATAGATATTGAAAAACTAGCAGGACTAAGTTCATGATGAATTAAGTTCAATTAATCAAATTACTTAAGAACTCCCACTTAGATAGACATCCCTCAAGTCATCTGAATGATACGTGATCCAAATCAACTAAACCATGTCCGATCATCACGTGAGATGGAGTAGTCATCAATGGTGAACATCTCTATGTTGATAATATCTACTATATGATTCACGTTCGACCTTTCGGTCTCCAGTGTTCCGAGGTCATGTCTGTACATGTCGGGCTCGTCAAGTTTAACCTGAGTATTCCGCATGTGCAAAACTGTCTTGCACCAGTTGTATGTGAATGTAGAGTCTATCACACCCGATCATCATGTGGTGTCTCAACACGACGAACTGTCGCAACGGTGCATACTTAGGAAGAACACTCATACCTTGAAATTTTAGTTAAGGGGTCATCTTATAATGCTACCGCCGTACTAAGCAAAATAAGATGCATAAAAGATAAACATCACATGCAATCAAAATATGTGACATGATATGGCCATCATCATCTTGTGCTTTTGATCTCCATCTCCAAATCATCGTCATGATCTTCATTATCACCGGCTTGACACCTTGATCTCCATCATAGCGTCGTGGCCTTCTCGCCAACTATTGCTTCTACAACTATCGTTAACGCATAGTGATAAAGTAAAGCAATTACATGGCGTTTGCATTTCATACAATAAAGAGACAACCATAAGGCTCCTGCCGGTTGCCGATAACTTCTACAAAACATGATCATCTCATACAATAATGTATATCACATCATGTCTTGACCATATCACGTCACAACATGCCCTGCAGAAACAAGTTAGACGTCCTCTACTTTGTTGTTGCAAGTTTTACGTGGCTGCTATAGGCTTCTAGCAATAATCGTTCTTACCTACGCAT